>NW_026712718.1:0-465438 GCF_030625045.1 Achroia grisella
ATATTATTAAATATTGCTGTTTTTTGGAAATAAGTCAAGATTTTTAGAACACATAGGATATTTGAATATATAAATTGAGAAGCAACGTGTGAGAATAATTGCCCTTTGAATTTTTCTCTTAATGAGTCACGACTTTTCATACAGTAGAATCTGCTCGAACGGCACGTTTTTGTAATATGAATATATTTTTAAAATCTGCCGCTTTTCCCCATAGTAATATTCCATAAGAGAGTAAACTATGAAAAGAACTGAAATAGACCAATCTAGCAGTATCAGTATCAGTGTACTGTCTAACCTTACGGAACTTAGTTTCGCTGCAAGACTTTGAATTTGTGCACCCCATTGTGTTTTATTATCTAGTGTGATTCCTAGAAAGACAGTAGATTCTATAAATTCGAGAGATTCGTCATTTAATTTAATATTGCAATTAGTATTAAAACTTTTAGACAGAGAGAAATTAACACATTTTGTTTTTTAGCGTTTAACATAAGATTGTTCAACTCCGGTGGGGCGCGGACTCGCGCTCCTCATCCTTAAGCGACGTTAACAATCTAAAACATCATTAATAACGGTACATCCGTAATATTTACAGTAGATAGTTAGCACGTTTGTGTAGCCCCAACTAATGACTCGCGCCGCACCGTGACTGGAATTACGAGTCTCTTACAGAAACATCCCTTATTTAGCGAAATTGAGCATTTTTCGTCATAAATTTTAAAACGAATTGGCCAGCGTTGGCTATTATAACGTGGAAACACTTTACCGAAGGGCGGGGTCAGCGAGATCCATTTAAGAGAGAGCCTGCCACGGTTCTTATATAAAAAAAAAACATCTATTAAAAAGAGCAACACACAAGTTTCTTGCTCATTCTTCTTGTGATGAATCTGCATTCCGAATGAGTGGTAGAATCAAAATATGACTATTCAAAAGTGCTTGTAATGAGTTTATTTGAATAAAGATTATTTCTATTTCTATTTCTAGAGGACTTTTGTTTATTATCAACTAGCTGTGCCCGCGACTACGTACGCATGGAATTTAACTTTATTTTTCTAAAATAAAAGTACTACTTATTACATCAGCTACCTGCCAATGAAAGTCCCGTCAAAATCGATCCAGCTATTTCAGAGATTAGCCGGAACAGATACACAGAGAAAAAATGTTATTTTGGTGTATGTACCGTATTTATGGTTCTGTTTCTAATATTGAAATAACCGTTTTTTACTATATGCATATGAATATAAATACGGTACATACACCAAAATAGCATTTTTTACAATTTTTGTCTGTCTGTCTATCGGTCCGTTTGTTCCGGCTAATCTCTGAAATGGCTGGACCGATTTTGACGGGACTTTTTTGGCAGGTAGCTAATGTAATAAGGAGTAACATAGGCTACTTCTATTTTAGAAAAATAAAAATGAATTCCACGCGAACGAAGTAGCAGGAACAGCTAGTAATTTAAATAAATTTAAAAACTTTGAACGTCTGTCTTGTATAAAATGTACATTTTGAATAGTGCTATTTTTCTATTTAACCGAGGAATTGTTCAGATAACGTAGTAGTTTAAGTGCACGCGTCCTCTTAACAAGGCAGTTAATTTTTAATGATTAGTTCCAAGGCCATAGAGCGGCCGAGTGCACATTGTTTGGTTTATTAATATCATAGGCTAAATACATTTCCGCTGCCCTTGTGTCTGTGGGATAATGTAATTATTATATAGCTATTTTGAAACTTTTGGCCACGCACAACCAAATTGTGGAATCACCTTCCAGCAATGGTCCATTGTCGATTCCACCCCAGGTCTTGTGCTGAAAAACAGCGTTGCAGCGCTCCAGCCGCTGCAGTTTTTTTTTTTGTAAGCATTATGCTGAGCACGGACCTATTCAGTAGATACAAAAAAAGGTTTGAGCACACACGTAATAACTATTTAGTAGACGACCTCGGTGGTCCAGCGGTTTAGCACACCGTTTTACGTCCGATGGTCGCGGGTTCGATGTGTGACACAAGTTTTTTTGTAATTGTCGCACTGTTTGTTATTCTTTTTTTTTTGTATGTTTAATGAGTGTTTTAGTTTTTTCTTCTACTGAAGAAATATCGTTACGTAATGTCTCTTTACTTCACGTCACGTCACGTAAAGTCACGTCACGTCACGTCATTTAAGATCACATCACATCACATCATCATTACATAGTATAAAACAAAGTCGCTGTCGCTGTCTGTCCGTCCCTATGTATGCTTAAATCTTTAAAACTACGCAACGGATTTTGAAGCGATTTTTTTTTAACAGATAGAGTTTTTCAAGAGAAAGGTTTATATGTATAACTAGCTTTTGCCCGCGGCTTCGCTCGCGTTTACTTATCCCCTTAGGGGTGGAATTTATCAAAATCCTTTCTTAGGGAATGCTTACGTTAGTAGCTTTATGCATACAAAGTCTCAGCTCAATCGGTTTAAAATTGACAAAGTTTCATACAAACTTTCCCCCTCTCTCCCCCTATTTTATCCCCTTGGGGGTAGAATTAATCAAAATCCTTTCTTAGCGGATCTCATAACATCTACCATTCCAGCCCGATCGTCCACGGTTGATAGATCACTATGTGAGTCACCTTTGAGTTATATATATATATAGATGCATGTGCACCCGTGCAAAGCCGAGGTGGGTAGCTAGTATCGTATAAATATTTATACAAAAAGATATATACAGATGATTATGTGGGAGAAATTAAATATATAGATTTAGGTATCCTTCTGCACCTAAGTTGTATCACCATCAATTACTATCGAGACCAATGTCTGTAGAGGTTTAAGAGGCTCCTATGATCTCAAGGTAACTATTTTATTAAAGTAGATGTTTTGCGGAAGTACATATTATTATTTAATTTCAATAAAAAGTAAATTCTAATAAAAGTCCATTATCATCATCTGTACATATCTATACGTATAAATAAAATTGGAGTGTCTGTTTGTAATATTGTAATAACCGTTTTCTACTACATCCATATAAATATTATTATGGTACATATATCATAATAACACATTTTACAATTTTTGTCTGTTTGTTCCTGCTAATCTCTGAAATAACTGGATCGATTTTGATGGCACGAGGTACTGATGTAATATATTAGGCTACTTTTATTTTAGAAAAATAAAGTTAGTACTCCCGGACGAAATTAGTTATATATATAAACCTTCCTCTTAAGTCACTCTATCTATTAAAAAAACCACTTCAAAATTCGTTGCGTAGTTTTAAAAATTTAAACACACATAGACAGACATACACACATAGCTAGTTACTAATAAAAGAATAGTATGCCAAATCTACTATCAGTTTCGATTGCTTTTGACCAAAGAAGAACTGACTAGAAACTCAGCTCTTATAAATAAACTATATATATACCATATATAGCTCAAAGGTGACTGACTGACATAGTGATCTATCATTGCACAGCCCAAACCACTGGACGGATCGGGCTGAAATTTGGCATGCAGGTAGATGTTATGACGTAGGCATCCGCTAAGAAAGATTATGATTAATTCTACCCCCAAGGGGATAAAATAGGGGATGAAAATTTGTCAATTTTAAACCGATCGGGCTGAAACTTTGCATGCATAAAGCTACTATGACGTAGGCATTCTCTAAGAAAGGATTTTGATTAATACCACCCCTAAGGGGATAAATAACGCGAGCGAAGCCGCGTGCAAAAGCTAGTTATTCATATTCCCTAGTAACAATTATTCTCATGACCACATAGAATTCACAATATCATATCCAAAACTTAGTAAACAAACGCTACTCAGCAGTTTTCGTTCAAAGGTGAAACACCAACGTAAAACCGTATTGTGCTAACCTCCTACATCCCAACGCTTTGGATTTAACTTCCGCGACTACAATTAGGGTTGCCAACTTTCTTTTTAACATAATAAAACGCATAACGAACCTTTTTATAAAATAGAATAGAATAGAATAGAAAATCATTTATTCAAATAAACTTACATTGAAGCACTTTTGAATAGTCATCACATTTTTTTAATCTACCGCTCATTCGGAAAGCTGTCTCATCACAAGAAGAACGAGCAAGAAACTTGCGTGTTGCTCTTGTAAAGAATTTTATTGTTACTTTACATTTTTAAGTTTAAGTGTGTGAATACAAACCATCAATTAGCACTAATTAAATTAAATACTCAAATTGAAAAAATATTGAATATACAACCAACTAGATAAACAATTAATAAGAGACGCACCTTCTTAGACTTTTATTGTATTTCTAAATATATGTAACTCAAAGGTGACTGACTGACATAGTGATCTATCAACGCACAGCCTAAACCACTGGATGGATCGGGCTGAATTTTGGCATACAGGTATGACGTTGGCATCCGCTAAGAAAGAATTTTGATTAATTCTACCCCCAAGGGGATAAAATAGGGGATGAAAGTTCGTATGAAACTTTGTCAATTTTAAACCAATCGGGCTGAAACTTTGCATGCATAAAGCTACTATGACGTAGGCATCCCCTAAGAAAGGATCTTGATAAATTCCACCCCTAAGGTGATAAATTAAAGCGAGCGAAGCCGCAAAAGCAATTTTAAAAAATAAAATTAAATCGTCATTTCAGAAGAGGCAAGCAGGTACTGTGAGACTCCTACTTACTAAAAACTCCAAGGTATCCCGACGAAGCGCCTATAGCCGGAGCCGCGGGATCGAATGTTAGTTCACCGCAACTCCGGCGACGTCAACCCGCTTTAGTTTTCTTTTTTTTTTCGGACTACTCTAATGCCGCAGCTGGCCTTTACAGCTTCACCGGACGATAGGCGGCGAGTGCGGATGGCACTCTAAACCAAGAAAGGACTTATGGAGCAGCTGAAGGCCAATTTCCGCCTAATGGATACGACTTTAGTCTGAGGCCACCACTAGGGGTTCGAACCTCGGCTCAGGCCGTCGTAATTTCGATCCCCATTTGAATTGGACGGGGGATCGATTGGAGGGGGCGCTTTAGTTTGCGAGTATTTTCGGGGTCCACCCCACCTCTCATGAGAATTGGTTGGCAACCCTGGCTTTAACCACTAACATAACTCGTCATATGCCACTCTCTATATATTGTAGACAATGAGATAGGGCTGAATAAGATAATGCTGTGGCTGGGATGAGTTGTAGATGTATTTACGTTCAGATCTGTTTATCATCTTACAGTAAGTAAATACGTTACATATATATGTAGCTTTATTTTACTTAGATAACAAAAAAAAACATTAAAAAAAAACGCTATAAAGTTCAAACTTGTGGCGGCGTGGTGGGCCGGGTCCATGTGCTCCCTCTAATATGGTTGAGTGCAATGATGGCTGTCTCATCCGTCATACTCGTGAACGGGGCTGCTCGTGGGGATTGGTATGTCCCTGGTTGAGTGCAAAGATGGCTGGCTAATCCGTCATACTCGTGAACGGGTTATGCTTGTTGGGATTGGTCTGTTCAGGTTGCGAACACTGACTAGATTTTTGTTTTTTTGCAATAGCATATGCTGGTGGTCACTCTATTCCCCAAATTTGAATTTAAAAATGAATCTGTATTGTTATAAACATGTACATCATTTATTTGAAAAGAATACGCGCTGAGTTTATTGTCAGTTCTTCTCATCTCGAAATCATTCCGAACTGACGCGTGACGGTAGATTTGACATATCATAAGAGTCTGTAATAGACCTATATGAATTATGCGGCTTTTTTAAATAGATAGAGTGATTCAAGAGGAAAGTTTATATATATAATACATATACACCCGTGCGAAGCCGGGCCGACTAGCTACTTTCCAATAAGACTTTCAAGAATATGCCATTAAAAGGATTTTCCAAAATTCCTATTATTTAATGAGTTATAGCCGTTTTAATGACGAGCCATCGGTTCCGGTTAACCGCTACAAATTAACAAAAGACAGTAGGTCTGGAGTCCCAAATTATGAACGACCCTTTCTTTTGTATGTATGTAGGTACATTCGAAGTAGAGGACTTTTATACAGAGCAGGAATCCCCGATTATATGTAAGTATACTGTATCGTTCTAGAAGTTAAAATCGTCGAAAACTTGTCACAAACTTTTGAACGCGTTTTTCTCACTGAACACTGTAATTATTTATATAAAAAAAAACATCTATTAAAAAGAGCAACACACAAGTTTCTTGCTCATTCTTCTTGTGATGAATCTGCATTCCGAATGAGTGGTAGAATCAAAATATTACTATTCAAAAGTGCTTGTAATGAGTTTATTTGAATATTATTATTTGATTATTAGATTATTTCTATTTCTATTTCTCGAAACATCTTTTTTCGAGATGGCGGTAAGGATATCTCGCATTCTAATTTATCGATTTCCTTCAAATTTGAAAATCATGTTCTTTATACTGTAATTATTTATATATAATACTGTAATTATATAAATTATATATATACTGTTATTATTTATATATAAAAAAACATCTATTCAAAAGAGCAACACACAAGTTTCTTGCTCATTCTTCTTGTGATGAATTTGCGTTCGTCGCTGTCGCTGTCTGTCCGTCCCTATGTATGCTTAAATCTTTAAAACTACGCAACGGATTTTGAAGAGACTTTTTTAATAGATAGAGTGATTCAAGAGGAAGGTTTATATGTATAATACATTTCCACCCGGGCGAAGCCGGGGCGAGTAGCTAGTCACACATAAAACAAAGTCGCTGTCGCTGTCTGTCCGTTCCTACGTATAGTTAAATCTTTAAAACTACGCAACGGTTTTTGAAGCGGTTTTTTTAAATAGATAGAGTGATTCAAGAGGAAGGTTTATATGTATAATACATTTCCACCCAGGCGAAGCCGGGGCGTGTAGCTAGTCACACATAAAACAAAGTCGCTGTCGCTGTCTGTCCATCCCTATGTATGCTTAAATCTTTAAAACTACGCAACGGATTTCGAAGCGGTTTTTTTTAATAGATAGTGTAATTCAAGAGGAAGGTTTATATGTATAATACATTTCCACCCGGGCGAAGCCGGGGCGAGTAGCTAGTCACACATAAAACAAAGTCGCAGTCGCTGTCTGTCCGTCCCTATGTATACTTAAATCTTTAAAACTACACAACGGAGGCGAGTAAAATGAGAAATTGATAAAACTACTCATTTCCTCTGACGCATCGCAACATCCGCTCGCCCAGATACTAAAACATAATTAGAAATACAATAACAGGAAACTTAGGGAATATTTCGCCCTCTGACCTTTGTTCCCCTAAGCTTTTACCGACCGGGAATATGATAATGTCCCCCCGCTCTGCTCAGGGGACCCAGGGGAAAATTTCGTTAAGTTGTAAACTAAATATTTGTACGTGCCTTAATGTTTTTAGACTTAAACAATTTTGGAATTCATATTTAATAGAGCATGTACACTTAATTGAGTTTCTTGTTCTATATATGACTAGCTGCAGCCGCGACTTCGTCCGCGTGGAAATTAACTTTATTTTTCTGAAATAGAAGTAGCCTAAGTCACTCCTTATTACATCAGCTACCTGCCAAAAAAAATCCCGTCAAATCCGTCCAGCCATTTCAGAGATTAGCCGGACCAAACAGATAGACAGACAAAAATTGTAAAAAATGTTATTTTGGTAAAAAATGTACCGTATTTATATTCATATGCAATGTAGTAAAAAACGGTTATTTCAATGTTAAAAACAGACACTCCAATTTTATTTATATGTATAGACTAGCTGTTCCCGTGACTTCGTCCGCGTGAATTGTAACTATATTTTTCTAAAATAAAATTAGCCTAAGTCACTCCTTATTACATCAGCTACCTGCCAAAAAAAGTCCCGTCAAAATCCGTCCAGCTATTTCAGAGATTAGTCGGAACAAACAGACAGACAAAAATAGTAAAAAATGTTATTTTGGTGTATGTACAGTATTCATATTTATATGGATATAGTAAAAAACGGTTATTTCAATATTACAAACAGACACTCCAATTTTATTTACATGTATAGGACTAGCTGTTCCCGCGACTTCGCCGCGTGGAATTTTCTTATATTTTAGAAAAATAAAGTTAAAATCCACGCAGACGAAGTCGCGGGAACAGCTAGTAATAAATAATAATAGTAATGGCAAATTTTGATGAACAGTCTGCTGCGGTAGTGCACTGACCAAAACGTATTATATCGGGAGTTCTGTTATCTGAATGTACCTACCATCGGTTATTGAAAACCGCATGTAGAATAGAATTGAATTGAAATCATTTATTTATATATATATATATATAAATAATTAGCACATTTTGAATAGTCATGATTTACATTTTTTTTTTAGAAATATCTAGCCGCATCATTCAGAATGCTGTCTCATCACAAGAAGAACAATTGTAAGTAACTTTGTGTAGTCTAGCTGTTTTTAAATCAATTTATTCTTACTGGTGGGCCGGGTCATTGGGGTTAAAATAGTTTAAGTGTGCTGAATACAAACCTGCCGATTAGCACTAATTCAATGAAATAATTAATTGTTTAACCAGTTAGTTATGTATTCAAAACTTTTTCAATATACAACAATTGGTGGTTTTAAACAATTAATAAAAGAAAATAAGTCATAGTGATTAGAGCAGACCAGTCCACACATGAGACAGCTTTCCGTTCACGTAGATTAAAAAAATGACGGATGAGCCAGCCATATTTTATTTGAATAAATGACCTATTCTATTCTATTCCACCACGCCGCCACAAGTCTGGACATTTTAGTGAGCATGACTTTTCAAAACACCAGACCACGTCATCAGCTATCTCAAATAAAGTCTTGTTAAAATCGGTCCAGCCATTTCAGAGATTAGCCGGAACAAACAGACAGACAGACAGACAAAATTTGTAAAAAGTGTCTTTTTGTTGTATGTACTGTCTTTATATTATTTATATAGTAAAAAACGGTTGTTTCTATATTACAAACAGACACTCCAATTCTATTTATATGTATAGATGTTTAGATGATGGCGTCGGTGCCTTACTTCCTATAGTCGATTCGATTCCTCGCACGGCACAAACATGATTCATGAGCATGATTGTTTGTATCAGTCTGGGTGTTTTCTACGTATAATATGTATGTATTTACGAAAAATAATCAATGTATTTGTATCAGTTATCTAGTACCCATAACACAAGTTTTAGCTAGCTTAACTTGGGTCTAGATGGCGCTGTGTGAATTGTCCTGAGATTATTATTATTATATTATCATTACATAGTATAAAACAAAGTCGCTGTCGCTGTCTGTTCGTCCCTATATATGCATGTATAAATGTCTATGTATACATCCTTAAAACAACTCAACGGATTTTGAAGCGATTTTTTGTAATAGATAGTGATTCTAGAGGAAGGTTTATATATATAATACATGTACACCCGTGTGAAGCCGGGGCGAGTGGCTAGTTATATTATATAAGGTATTTATAATATGGGCTATTAGTAGCTTGAAATAAGTAAATAAAAAATTTCAACAGAGAGGATGGCTTAAAATTATCATCTGCGTGGAATCCAGTCACAAATAAATTCAAGCAAAGTTCAGTAGCATCAATAGTCAATAAGTGTACGGATACCGTGAGTGCTGTGTGTCGCGAACTTTCGTTAAACAATCTAGTGACGGTAGATGAAGAAAAAACTGCTGTCACCTATCTACATTGACATCGCTTACTCCAGTCAGCTCGTGACCACGGCTAGTGCAACCTAGTCGAAACGTCGAGAGAGGTAAATATCTTTATTTGCCATAAAATTATTCGTGTTAAGACCTGGTTAATAATTTAAATAAAAAATTACATACCTACAAATATTCTGTACAACAGCTTAAGTCTATAGGAACACTACTACTACTGGACTCAGTAACGATTTCTGAATGGCAATAGTTGTTCATGCACGGGATTTTCATTTAATGTTAGACATAGACACCTATATAAACATACATTGTAAATAAACTGGCTTTAAAAAAAAAGTAATTCAATTGAGTTTCTTGCCAGTTCTTCTCAATTGGATCTATATACCGAACTGACGGTAGGGAAAAAATTTCAATTATAATGTTAAAAATTTGACGTTCATAAGCGGCTAAAATGTCCTACATGAATAAATGATTTTTGAATTTGAATTTGATTTTCAACAAGTGAGCATGATAAATGACGTAATAATACCATGAAAGCTACCACTTGTCAAAAACATAAAAATAGATTCCGAAGCTTCACAAAGAAAATGTCAAAGGAATTTATTAATATAACTTTCCTTTTTTATTCACGAAACCTCGAGAACAATCTCTGGAATGAATAAAAATGTTCAGGTGATTTCCACCCTAGTCCGCAGCCCTGCAAACAGCTTAGTAGGCTTATGTTATATTCACAAGAGCGACCAAGCCGCACTTTGCATGTTTCTGGCCACCTATTTACATATCTTACCCTATATTTTTATGTTAATTCACACAGAAATCCTGTCTATCATTATATATATATGTATACTAGCTGTCCCGGCAAACGTTGTTTTGCCATAAAATAAAAAAAATTTACAGGTGGACTACCCCTAATATTTAGGGGGATGAAAAATAGATGTTGGCCGATTCTCAGACCTACTCAATACGCTCACAAAATTTCATAAGAATCGGTCAAGCCGTTTCGAAGGAGTATGGGAACGAAAACTGTGACACGAGAATTTTATATATAAGATAGTAGTTTTTTTTATACTACGACATTGGTAAATAATAATCTGAGGACAATTCAAACAGCGCCATCTAGACCCAAGTTAAGTTACCTAAAGCTTGTGTTGCTACTAGATAACTAATACAAATACATACACATATTTGTTTTTTTGTAAATACATATTACACATAGAAAATACCCAGACCGATACAAAAAATCATACTCGTGAATACAAATGTTTGTTCCGTGCGAGGAATCGAACCCGCGACCATCGGTCGTAAAGCGGTGTGCTAAACCGCTAGACCACCGAGGTCGTCAAAAATAAGCATGTGTTACGATAGTAAACGGTTAACGTAGGACAAATGCCTTTTTTTTACTACTCTAGAGTTAGTGATTGCACTAATAAAAGCTTACGTAACAATAACAAACTGATTTTACCTAAATGTCGTTTGGCTAAAGTTAGTAATTCGTTTTATGGCAATTGCGTAAGGTTTTACAATAAAATACCAGAGTATGTTATAAATCTGCCAGAAAAAAGATTTAAATGTCAAATAAAACAGTTCCTTTGCAAAAAAAGCTTACTATAAAATTGAAGAATTCGTTAACGATAATAATGTTTTTATAGAAAAACTTTAAATCCATAGCACTGACAATATTATCTGATTACATTAATAATGAGTGCGTAGCGACTTCTATGTTGATTATCGCATGCCTCTTACTTGTTATACTGTAATTATTTATATAAAAAAAAAAACATCTATTAAAAAGAGCAACACACAAGTTTCTTGCTCATTCTTCTTGTGATGAATCTGCATTCCGAATGAGTGGTAGAATCAAAATATGACTATTCAAAAGTGCTTGTAATGAGTTTATTTGAATAAAGATTATTTCTATTTCTATTTCTATTTCTATTTCTAATACTGTTGTCCACAGCTGGCCTTTACAGCTTCACCGTACGATAGGGGGCGAGTGCAGATGGCACTCCAAACCCGCGGAAGGACTTATGGAGCGGCTGAAGGCCAACTCCCGCCTGACGGATACGACTTTAGTCTGAGGACACCTCTAGGGGTTCGAACCTTGGCTCAGGCCGTCGTAATATCGATCCCCATTTTAATCAAACAGGAGATCGATCGAAGAAGAATAAATAAAAAAAAAAAATACATATCTCTATATGGTATAACAAAAACATATTAATAGCGCGTTTTAGAAATTTGTAGGAAAAAATACAGCGCCATCTAGCTGTACTAGTATGAAACAATATCGACTCGAACAGAATGTCACATTAAACTAAAATACTCTGTTTTAACTGTGTCACGCTCCAAAACCAACCTCTTTTATGCTCAGTGTACCTATATGCAGTAAACTTTTTAAATCGCTATCAAAAGCTCTCGGCTACTGCGAGTAACATGCTTGTAGAGTTTCTACTAGTTACATAATGCGCTAAGCTTTTTATATACGAGGTTAGAGTGGAATTATTTACAACAATAATTTAAGACAATTCTCATGACGCCATTTAGTCCATTTTATTACGGGTACTAGAGAACTAGTATAAATACTTAGATAGAGTTTCTTGTCAGTTCTTCTCATCTCGAAATCATTCTGAACTGACGGTAGATTTGACATATCATAAGAGTCTGTAATAGACCTACATGAATAAAGATATTTTGAATTTGAATTTATCTTTTAAATGCATACTTAATATATGTATATAGAAAACTCTGATAAGCATACTATATGCTTAAACCGTGTGAGGAATTGAATCCGCAATCATCGAAAGTAAAGCGTGATAAACTATTACCAATCGAGGCCGTCAAAACACTATCTGAATCGCCTTTTTTTCGGACTACTCTAATGCTGTTGGCCGCAGCTGGCCTTTACAGCTTCACCGGATGATTGGGGCGAGTGCAGATAGCACTCCAAACCAAGGAAGGACTTATGGAGCGGCTGAAGGCCAACTACTGCCTGACGGATACGACTTTAGTCTGAGGGCACCCCTATGGGTTTGAACCTCAGCTCAGGCCGTCGTAATATCGATCCTCGTTTGAATTGAACAGGAGATCGATCGGAGGTGAATATAATATAAATATATAAAAAAAATACATATCTCTATAAGGTATAACAAAAACATATTAATAGCGCGTTTTAGAAATTTTGTAGGAAAAAATACAGCGCCATCTAGTTGTTGTTGTTATCTATTAAAAAAAATGTTTAGAATAGAATAGAATAGAACATTATTTAAATAAACTTAATTTAAGCATTTTTGAATAGTCCTAACAATTTTTTCAATCTACCGCTCATTCGGAAAGCTATCTCATCACAAGAAGAACGAGCAAGAAACTTGTGTGTTGCTCTTTTTAATAATCCTTGTAAGTTTACATTTTTCAAGTCGAAACGTGTGAATACAAACTACCAACCAGCACTAATTTATTAAAGTCATATATAAGTACACAATAAGATTAAATCAGTCGTAGTGATAAGAGCAGACCAATCCCTACAAGCAGCACATTGAATAAACAACCTTGTTTTATTGTGTTACTCGTGATTATTTTCTTTTTATAAACTTTTCAGTAGAAGAGAAATAAAAATTATGTCAACAACTGCGAACGCTCCCGGCTTGCAACCTTGTCACAGTAACCGCCTCTGTTTTGAGTATGACAGGTGAAGGGTGGGAGCGCTCTCTTGACAGTGACATGGTGACATCTCGCCCGCGGCGTTCACAGCTGGGAGCGGTCATGGCCGACAGATATGAAGAAAGTTTGTGTACTTTAAAATCAGGCTATTCTGTAAGCATCACTTGTGAATTCGAAAGCTGAATCCGCGGTGAGAATTTATATTGGAAATAGAAATAATCTTTATTCAAATAAACTTAATATAAGCCTTTGAATAGTCATATTTTTTTATTCTACCGCTCATTCGGAATGCAGACTCATCACAAGAAGAATGACCAAGAAACTTGTGTGTTGCTCTTTTAAATAAATATTGATTTACTTATATTAAATTAACAACATGGATTAGGAATGCGACAATCAACATAGAAACCGCTACGCACTTCTCTGTTCAATCAGATAACATTGTCAGCGCTATGAATTTTAAGTTAGATATTTTCTACACAAACATTATTATCAATTATAAATTCTTCAAGTTGCTAATAAGCTTTTTTACAAAGAAAATATGTTATAAATAATAAAGGCAAAGTAGACTCTGGCAGTTTGTTGTAAAACTTTACGCAATTTCCATAAAATTACTAACTTTCATAACTAGTTTGTTGATATTACGTAAGCTTTTATTAGTGTAACTACCTACTTTTTTTAAAACTGTTAATGTGTTTCCTGGCATAAATGATATTTTCGTAGATGTATTGAGAAGCAACGGTGAGGATATTTAATTCTTTAAAACAAATTCTGTATAATGCAGCGCCACACGCTATGGAAGTAAAACTGTGATTTTTTTTAGAAATACTCGATAGCTCGAGTGCCTCGAGAGTGAAGCGATAAGTGAAATGAGTTGATAAAAACTCTTACAGAATACCAATACACAACTGTGTTTAAGGGTATGATAGGGAAGTGAAATTACAGGTATAATATGTTGTTTTTTATGTAATTGTAAGTGGTAACCGCTGTAAATATAATATTTATTTATTTATTAAAATTTTAATGTACGAATACAAAAATAAAGATGTATGAGTCAACACCATAAGGCATTATCTCCCAATTGACCATAGGACAAAAAGAGATAGGTGTATTTAAGTAAACAACATGAAATAAAAATGAAGCATGTATAAATATAATAATAATATCTCAGGACAATTCACACAACGCCATCTAGTCCCAAGCTAAAACTTGTGTTATAAGTACTAGACAACAGATATAAATACATGGATGCATTTTTTTTGTAAATAAATACATATTATACATATAAAATACCCAGACCGATACCAACAATCATACTCATGAATATGTTTGTACCGTGCGAGGAATCGAACCCGCGACCATCGGATAGTAAAGTGATGTGCTAAACCAGTAAATCACCGAGGCTGTAATAAAAATACATGCTTAAATAGAAATATATATACATATATATAAAAATATATATATATATATATGTATATATATACTAACCCTGAACAATTCATACAGCGCCATCTAGTCCCAAAGTAAGCAGAGCTTGTGTTATGGGTACTAACTGATACAAATACTTATACATTTTACTTCTTAATACACAAATAATATACATAGAATACACTCAGACGGTTACAAAAAATCATATTGATGAATACAGATGGTTTACACCGCGCGAGGAATAGAACCCGTGACTATTAGAAGTAAAGCGATGAGCTAAACCGCTAGACCATCGAGGCCTAAATAAATTGTAACTTGTAGACACAGTGTTAGTAGATATAATAATATCATAAAAATATACTAGACCAGTGCTTCTCAAACTGCGCGTGTCGATGCGATAAAGTCGAGAAAGCGCCGGGACTATAGACAGAAAAACACAATTTTTTTTATAACACATGGGGCAAACGAGGAATCGAATCACAAGCATTTTGTTTGACTATATAATAGCACAAAAAAATCTTGATAGCGCGTTTTACATTACATAGTAACGCCATCTAGCGGCATAATCTAGGAGCATCACAATACCAACTACTTCCATTTGACCGCATTCAGAACCGAGCAGCCAGAATCATTGGTAATCAACGTCTATGTGATAGACTCGACCCATTGGCTTTGCGGCGAGATATTGCATCTCTGTGCATTTTCTACCGCATATATCACGGGGAGTGTTCTTAGGAATTATTCGGATTAATACCAGCTGCTGAGTTTCACCACCGTACCACCCGCCAGAAACTGAAATACCATCCTGATCATCTGGATGAATGGCGGTCTTCCACAATGCGGTTTTCTAGAAACTTTTTGCCTCGCACAACCACATTGTGGAATCACCTTCCAGCAATGGTATTTCCGAACCGATACGATATTGAAACCTTCAAGAAAAGAGCTTATTCCTTTTTAAAGGCCGACAACGTACTTGCAATTCCCTTGGTGTTGCGGGTGCTCATGGGCGGCGGTAATCACTTACCATCAGGTGAGCCGCATGCTCGTTTGTCCCCTATGTTATAAAAAAAAAATTGTGGAAACTGTCCCAGACATTTTTATTTACTATTATTTATAATTGTCTAGCTAGAACTTGAACCCCACACATAACGACTTTTTAAAAATATTTTTACCTGGTTTGTTTTGAAGGTAGGGTATACCCATATAAATCTCTATACTCATGTTCAAAAATGTAGTTTGGGAAACACTGTACCGGACAGATTAAAACATAACATACGCTCGGTCTAGTGGCGATGGCTATAGCTACGGTCCCTTAACTTCATAATCACATCAGCAGGCCTGAAAATATTATCTTTGTATTACGGACACGACATCTTTAAATTTAATATTGTATAATGGAAATTAAAATTATATTGGTTCTTATAAAATTATCCATTTTCTCTTCTTTTTATTCTAAATCCTTTTTTTTTTATAACACGGATCAAGCGAGCATGCGGCTCACCTGATGGTAAGTGATTACCGCCGCCCATGAGCACCCGCAACACCAGGGGAATTGCAAGTACGTTGTCGGCCTTTTAAAAATGAATTAAGACCTTTTCTGTCCAGGCCAGTCTTTGGAACTCACTCTCCTTGCCAGCTTCTACCTCTGTCAAATCCCATTGTCTTTCCAGTACCAGTTTTGATGCAATATAGAAAAATATATACACAATATATTTATATATTTCAGCAAAACTGGTCACATCATATTTTAATTCAAAATTTACTGGACTAAACAGCAAATAATGAAAAAAGTATAAGGACCTTTTCTGTGCAGATTTTTTCCGTCTACAACTTTTATTTGAAACATTTTGTCGTATTTCTTATCGTTATCTAGTTATTTTGAAAAAAGGCGTTTTTCAACCCTTTTTTTTTACTTTTACAACTTAAAACAATTTTTTTTTTCTCTGAATATTATTATTCAGTATTTTTACTTACTGCGCTAAAACTGGTCACATCATGGTGTAAATTAAAATTTTCATGGACTGTAAAGACACCTCTGTTTTTTAATATGTTCAACAATTTATATTTCTGTATTTCGTGTATGATATATGTTTCTAATTGATGAAACAACTTATCTATGTATCTAGATTGTAGTATTAAAACAAAACTCACAATTTTTTTATTAATTTTTATTTATTTACCTCAATGCACAAAAATAACTGTTGCAGACGAAGATTGTTGGCTCTGCACTAATATAAATGAGAAATGTCAAATATATATACGACTTTGGGACTATGGATTTGGGATATAAGATGGCGCTGTGTGAATTGTTCAGGTTTAGTATAGGTATACTAGCTTTTGCCCGCGGCTTCGCTCGCGTTAATTTATACCCTTAGGGGTGGGATTTATCAAAATCCTTTCTTAGGGGATGCCTGCGTCATAGTAGCTTTTAGCATGCAAAGTCTCAGCCCGATCGGTTTAAAATTGACAAAGTTTCATACGAACTTTCATCCCCTATTTTATGGGTTGACGGTAGAATTAATCAAAATCCTTTCTTAGCGGATGCCTACGTCCAAATTTCAGCCCGATCCGTCCAGTGGTTTGGGTTGTGCGTTTATAGATCAGTATGTCAGTCACCTTTGAGTTATATATATATTATGTATGTATAATTAAGTTTATAAGTATTTAGATATTGTAGTGTTATAACGAAAAAGGTTATTTATTTGTTTTTTATTTATTTAACTTCAATGCACAAAAATAATGGTGCAGAGAAAGATTGTTGCACTAATGTAAATGCACTAATGTCAAAAAATATCTATACATATAAATAAAATTCGAGTATCTGTTTGTAATATTGAAATAACTGTTTTTACTACGTGCATATGAATATAAATACAAAACATACACCAAAATATTTTTTTTACAATTTTGGTCTGTCTGTCTGTTCGTTCCGGCTAATCTCTGAAATTGTTGGACCGATTTTGACGGGACTATGTTTGGCAGGTAGCTGATGTAATAAAAAGTAACTTAGGCTACTTTTATTTTAGAAAAATGAAGTTAAATTCCACGCGAACAACGTCGCGGTACTGCTAGAATATAATATATTTCTATATCAGTTATCAAGTCATTTCTCAACTAATTCCAACTGGACCCGGGTAAAGCCGTATCTAATCACTAGTATTGATATAAATACTATCAACAGACCAAATTGTAAAGTTAAATTTGTTTGTCCACTCCCGCGAGATGCGATAGTTATCGCAAATAATGTTTTAAATGCCTTTCAATAATTATACGTCCCCTTGGGGACGTACAGATGAAACGGGCGCTTGTTTAATTGAGTTTGTTTTAGTGGTACAAGTTTCTTCAGGGGAATCATGGAGTTGGAACCATAAATACAGTTTGGGAACTTGTCACACACTTCTTTCGTTTGTCAACTATCGTGTGAAACATTATTTATTAAAAATGGTAAAGTCAATATGTTCTTTATCTAAGACATTCAGAGTAACCCGAAGCGGAAGGGGGAAAGGAGATTGGAGCATGTACCATGTCAGGTTGACCTCCACGCGGTTCCCTCTGGAAACCATCGTGATAAATTCCTGGCGAAATTGTCATGTTCATCTTATCCCTTATAACCATCCACATTCATATGTAACACCATCCTTAAAATATTATCCTCGTTCCTACGCATTACATGTCCATACCATGATAGACGATTACTCTTCAACCTCTCCGACACCGGCGCCACTTTCACACTTCCTCTAATGTATTCATTCTTTATCTTATCCATTCTTGTCACACCACACATCCACCTCAACATTCTCATTTCAGTTGCATGCAGTCGTCTTCCATCCGTCGCCTTTACGGGCCAGCACTCTGGTCCATACAAGACAGCAGGCCGGATCATGGTCTTGTAAATTTTCCCCTTAAGCTTAAGGGGAACACGCGAGTCACACGTCGTTGCCGTAACCTGCCACCACTTTATCCATCCTGCGTTAATTCTATACTTTATGGTCTTGTCTAATTCACCATTGCTTTGGAGGTAATTTCTAATATAACACGAGTATGTAATAAAAATATAAGAGAGGCTAGTGAAGTTTTCAAGTGGCGCTTAACGTTCTAGATGGATAATATCGAGCAATACCGGTCATACGAGCGGGTCCATAACCGGCACGCGAGACCCCACGGCCAATAAACAGACCGCGTCTCTAGTCCGTACAATCACTCAGTTTATGAGTTCTGTTCAGGCCACAATACATTCATAAGCGGCAGCGATTGGTAAAGCGCAAGCGTGTTTGATTAATTTAATTCGTTCTAATCGATTCCTGTACGCGAACACGTTTTTGTTTTGTCCGAGCCAAAAAGTATTCTATGTCCTTCAAATATAATACAAATTTCATTATCACTGGCAGGATTTAATTTTTCAAATTTGACACTGTCATTATTTATACGTAAAATTTAAAAAAAATCAAGGTATTTTTACGTTACTTTTTATTTATTGCGACTTCTCTGCGTGAACTTTAACTTTATTATTATAAAATAAAAGTAGTCTAAGTTACTCCTTATTACATCACATACCTGCCAAAAAAGTGCCAAATCAGTCCAGCTATTTTAGAGATTAGCCGGAACAAACAGACAGACAGACAGACAAAAATATTATTTTGGTGTATGTACCGTATTTATATTCATGTGCAGTAAAAGACGTTTATTTCAATATTACAAACAGACACTCCTATTTTATTTATATGTATAGATTATTGAGTTCCCGATATTTCGGCAGTGTTTGAACTGCCGAAATATCGGTAACTCAATACAAATAAATAAAACAAAGTAAGATCCCGTGTTTTTTTCCTAACTTTACATTGGTGTGATATAAGAAGAAATCACACGAAATGAAAATCAGCGGTGCAGTGATATTCTGCGGCACCAGCTGAGTAGAGGAGCTGAAAGCAGCTCATAGCGCGATATTAGCTTTTAAGTTTTTCTATATTTTTTCTCCGTATTATGATGCTAAATAAATGATTATTATTTGTTTTACTTTACAAATAATCCAGTCAAAATAGACCAAAGAAATGTCAACTTAGCCAAAATTCGCATAGAGCTGAAAATTGGTATAGACGTTAAATAAACCATTACAAATGAAATGTCAAAAATCCCCTTCGATCTTACTTCTGCAAAATTTTTTATCCAAGGTCAAAGGTCAAAAATTCAGGTTTTTGCAATTTTTCTCTGAAACCGTAAATATTATCGTCAAAATAGGTTAAACAAAAATTGTAGATCATACAATTCTCTACAAAAGTTGTTCTACTACTTTTTTTCTTACGTTCGTTCAAGGCAACCTATAGATACATAAATATATATAATACCTAAAGTTTCAAAGTGTTTGTGGCCCTGGTCCCCACCGACTTGCTGCCCACCTTCATGAAAGAGGACTACTGGCCGAAAGGTGTAGTATATCGGCGCTACCGTGGCAGATTGCCGTGATCACACAGACAATATCAATGTATTAGTTTTTAAGTATTATATTATATGTATGTTAGTCTATAAGGTATTTATAATATGGGCCTAGTTGCCTTTAATAAATGAATAAATAAATAAATAATCAGACCACTCACAAGTCAATACGCTTCCGCCTGAATAATGTATTTCAGCCTTACATCGCCATAAACTCTTCAATCACATTATCCGGCGCGAGTTGACCACACTTTTGCCCAATATGGGCGCTTAAGCTCATTTTATGGGCTTTGATTTAATCTGCAGACATCTAGGGTTTTACTTTATTCTTTTTACGACCCACATCAAGGACTCCAGTCGTTGACAAATCGTTTAATTACATTTCATATTTTTCTCGTATCTAATAAGATAAATCTAAACAAATTGACGGCCTCCGTTTCGGTTTAGCCGTTTAGGACAGCACTTTACTTCCGATATCGACGGTTCGATTCCTCGCACGGTGTTAACATTTGTATTCATGAGTTATTATATATTATGTATGTATTTACAGAATATCTAAGTATTTATATCAGTTGTCTAGTACCCATAACAGAAGCTCTACTTACCGTGGGACTAGATGTCGATGTGTTAATTGTCCAATGTTATAAAAAAATCATGCAGACACGTTATCTTTTATTTGGGTAGATAAAAATTACGGAACGGAAGAGTCAATCCAGGATTATAAAAAAAAACATGCAGACACGTTATCTTTTATTGGGGTAGATAAAAATTACGGAACGCAGGAATAAATCCAGGGTTATAAAAAAAACCATGCAGACACGTTATCTTTTATTGGGGTAGATAAAAATTACGGAACGGAAGAGTCAATCCAGGATTATAAAAAAAATCATGCAGACACGTTATCTTTTATTGGGGTAGATAAAAATTACGGAACGGAAGAGTCAATCCAGGATTATAAAAAAAATCAAGCAGACACGTTATCTTTTATTGGGGTAGATAAAAATTACGGAACGGAAGAGTCAATCCAGGGTTATAAAAAAAATCATGCAGACACGTTATCTTTTATTGGGGTAGATAAAAATTTCGGAACGCAAGAATAAATCAGGGTTATAAAAAAAATCATGCCGACACGTTATCTTTTATTGGGGTAGATAAAAATTACGGAACGGAAGAGTCAATCCAGGATTATAAAAAAAAACATGCAGACACGTTATCTTTTATTGGGGTAGATAAAAATTACGGAACGGAAGAGTCAATCCAGGCTTATAAAAAAAATCATGCAGACACGTTATCTTTTATTGGGGTAGATAAAAATTACGGAACGGAAGAGTCAATCCAGGATTATAAAAAAAATCATGCAGACACGTTATCTTTTATTGGGGTAGATAAAAATTACGGAACGCAAGGGTCAATCCAGGATTATAAAAAAAAACATGCAGACACGTTATCTTTTATTGGGGTAGATAAAAATTACGGAACGCAGGAATAAATCCAGGGTTATAAAAAAAATCATGCCGACACGTTATCTTTTATTGGGGTAGATAAAAATTACGGAACGGAAGAGTCAATCCAGGGTTATAAAAAAAATCATGCAGACACGTTATCTTTTATTGGGGTAGATAAAAATTACGGAACGGAAGAGTCAATCCAGGATTATAAAAAAATTAAGCAGACACGTTATCTTTTATTGGGGTAGATAAAATTTACGGAACGGAAGAGTCAATCCAGGATTATAAAATAAATCATGCAGATACGTTATCTTTTATTGGGGTAAATAAAAATTACGGAACAGAAGAGTCAATCCAGGGTTATAATAAAATGTCCAGTCACGCCTGTCTTTTGTTGGGGTAGGTAGAAACTATGGAATGGAAAGTCAAATTGCACAAAATATCTAAACGTAGGTCTATTACAGACTCTTATGATATGTCAAATCTACCGTCAGCTCGGAATGATATCGAGATGAGAAGAACTGACAAGAAACTCAGCTCGTATTCTTTTCAAATGAGTTTGTAGATGATTATAAAACTACAGATTCATTTCTAAATTCAATTAGGGTGAATGTAGTGACCAAATGCTACTGCATCACTACATAGTATAAAACAAAGTCGCTGTCGCTGTCTGTCCGTCCCTATGTATGCTTAAATCTTTAAAACTACGCAACGGATTTTGAAGCGGTTTTAATAGATAGAGTGATTCTAGAGGAAGGTTTATATATATAATAGATGTACACCCGTGCAAAGCTGGGGTGAGTAGCTAGTTATTCTAAAAAGGAAATAATTTAGTCAGTTACCGTAATCTTAACAGATCAGTAAATTAATTAAGTAAAATTGCAGGGTATAGAAATATCTTAGCTTCTCAGAATGGCAACAATCATGAGAGGCACTGCTGGAGTCACCTTAGTGCTGTTGTTGTACATGGATAACAGTCATCACTTACCATCAGGAAGATCGTCAGCATATTTGCTATTCCCGTTACAAAAATAGAATAGAATAGAACAGAAATAATATTCAGTTCAATAGACTAAATGTCAGTACTTTTGAATAGTCATATTTTTTTTTTATTCTATCTCTCATTCGGAAAGCAGACTCATCACAAGAAGAACGAGCAAGAAACTTGCGTGTAGCTCTTATTGTATTAAACTAGCAGACGCGGCCATGCGTTGCTGTGGCTAATAATCTATACATATAATTGAAATTGGAGTGTCTGTTTGTAATATTGAAATAACAGGTTTTTACTACATGCATCTAAATATATATAACTCAAAGGTGACTGACATAGTGATATATCAAAGAACAGCCCAAACCACCGGACGGATCGGGGTGAAATTTGGCATGCAGATAGATGTTATGACGTAGGCATCCACTTAGAAAGGATTTTGATTAATTCTCCCCCTAAGGGGATAAAATACGGGATGAAAGTTTGTATGAAACTTTGTCAATTTTAAACCGATCGGGCTGAGACTTTGCATGCATAAAGCTACTATGACGTAGGCATCCCCTAAGAAAGGATTTTGATAAATTCCACCCCTAAGGGGATAAATTAAGCGCGAGCAAAGCCGCGGGAAAAAGCTAGTTTTTATATATAAAGATTTTATAATTACATATCTATTACGTAAATAAAAGAGCCCTTACCAAATTCCCAAACATCATCCTCTTTTATTCCTCAAATTGATTATTTTTTAATAAATAATTATACTATAACCGCACGTAGGAAATAGATCACAATTCCCTGAAGACAAAACAAATGTTATAAGGCAAAGTTGATTGAAGATATAGAAATAGAAATAGAAATAATCTTTATTCAAATAAACTCATTACAAGCACTTTTGAATAGTCATATTTTTATTCTACCACTCATTCGGAATGCAGATTCATCACAGGAAGAATGAGCAAGAAACTAGTGTGTTGCTCTTTTGAATAGATGT
The DNA here is from genome assembly GCF_030625045.1 of Achroia grisella. Taxonomy (NCBI): domain Eukaryota; kingdom Metazoa; phylum Arthropoda; class Insecta; order Lepidoptera; family Pyralidae; genus Achroia; species Achroia grisella. Next base: position 23,562 of record NW_026712718.1, read on the forward strand.
TTCTTTTTATATAATAATTACAGTATAACAAGTAAGAGGCATGCGATAATCAACGTAGAAATCGCTACGCACTCATTAGTATAATCAGATAATATTGTCAGTGCTATGGATTTCAAGTGTTTCTATAAAAACATTATTGTCGTTAACGAATTCTTCAATTTGCGTATTAAGTATCCGTCATACTCGTGAACGGGTGCTGCTTGTAGGGACTGGTCTGCTCTAATCACTATGACTGATTTCCTCTTATTAATTGTTTAACCAGTTGGTTATATATTCAATATTTTTTCTTTTTGAGTATTTAATTGAATTAGCTCTTATCACTAGACTGATTTAATCTTATTAATTGTTTAACCAGTTGGTTATGTATTCAATATTTTTTCTTTTTGAGTATTTAATTGAATGCTAATTGGTGGTTTGTATTCACACACTTAAACTTAAAAATATAAAGTAATAATAAAATTATTTAAAAGAGCAACACGCAAGTTTCTTGCTCGTTCTTCTTGTGGTGAGACAGCTTTCCGAACGAGCGGTAGATTAAAAAAAAATGTAATGACTATTCAAAAGAGCTTCAATGTAAGTTTATTTGAATAAATGATTTCCTATTCTATTCTAAGAAGTATTTTATATGACATTTAAATCTTTTTTATAGCAGATTAATATATGTTATACAAAGAGCATACACTAGCTATTCCAGGAACGCACCACGAATGCGATTCCCAAAGCTATATAACGATGTCTTTAATGAAATCGATCTGTTCAGCTTAAAGAAGGTAACCTTAAAATCTAAAGCTACGAAGTTGTTGTGTGAATCTCAACGAGTTGCGTGGTAAATAATTATAAAACACCAAATTTTTAATAATAATAATAATCTCAGGACAATTCACACAGCGCCATCTAGACCCAAGTTAAGCTAGCTAAAGCTTGTGTTATGGGTCCTAGACAACTGATACAAATACATGATATTTTTTTTTTTCGTAAATACATACATATTATACATAGAAAATACCCAGACCGATACAAACAATCATACTCATGAATACAAATGTTTGTGCCGTGCGAGGAATCGAACCCGCGACCACCGGTCGTAAAGCGGTAGACTAGACCGCTAGACCACCGAGGTCGTCAATTAAATCGAAATCCGTACTTTCTACCTAATATTATAAATGCGAAAGTAACTCTGTCTGTCTGTTTCGCTTTCACGCTAAAACTACGGAACTGATTTAAATGAAATTTGGTACATTGATAGTCTAGACCCTAAAAGGACATAGGCTACATTTTAATGCGAAAAAAGGGTTGTAAAGGGTTTAAATTGGGGATCAAAAATTGTATGGAAGAATCGTCATTTTTGAAGCTAGAAGCTTGAATTTTATTTGTGAAGCTGTTAATTAAATATAAATAAATGTGACATACAAAGGTTTTAAAAAAATTATCCTTAAGGGGGTTAAATAAATTAGGGGATATTTTTTTTATATAACTTCATCATTGTTGAAGCTAGCAGCTTGATACTTATTTTTGAGGCTGTTGATTAAATACAAATAAATAGGCCATCAAAGTTATGTAAATGTTATCCTTAAGCGTGTAAAATAAAATAGGGGATGAAAGTTTTTATGTAAATTCGTTATTTTTAAAGCTAGAAGCATGAAAGTTATTTTTGATATTGTTGATTAATTATAAATGAATATGACAGTCAAAGTTTGTAAAAAAATACCCTTAAGGGGGTAAAATAAAATAGGGGATGAAAGTTTTTATGTAAATTCGTTATTTTTAAAGCTATAAGCATGAAAGTTATTTTTGATGTTGTTGATTAATTATAAATGAATATGACAGTCAAAGTTTGTAAAAAAATACCCTTAAGGGGGTAAAAAAAATAGGGGATGAAAGTATTTATGTAAATTCGTTATTTTTAAAGCTAGAAGCATGAAAGTTATTTTTGATATTGTTGATTAATTATAAATGAATATGACAGTCAAAGTTTGTAAAAGAATACTCTTAAAGGGGTAAAATAAAATAGGGGATGAAAGTTTTTATGTAAATTCGTTATTTTTAAAGCTAGAAGCATGAAAGTTATTTTTGGGGTTGTTGATTAAATATATATGAATATGACAGTCAAAGTTTGTAGAAAATTACCCTTAAGCGGGTAAAATAAAATAGGGGATGAAAGTTTTTATGTAAATTCGTCATTATTGAAGTTAGAACGATGAAACTTTTTCATTGGCTTTTTGAGTTAGTTTATTAAATACATTACTAATATTCTAACTGTGAAAGTAACTCTGTCTGTCATCTGTCTCACTTATAGGCCAAAACTACTGAACAGATTTAAGTGAAATTTGGTACACAATTAGTCTAGATCCTAAGAAAGCACATAAAATACTTTTGAATGCGAAAAAAGGGTTGTAAGGAGGTTGAAATGGTAGATACAAGGTTGTATAAAGGCAACTATTGAAATGTCGTATAAAGACAGCTATTGACGTGAATTCATCCCCCAAGGAGATAAAATATAGGATGAAAGTTTGTATGAAACTTTGTCAATTTCAAACCGATCGGGCTGAGACTTTGCATGCATAAAGCTACTATGACGTAGGCATCCACTAAGAAAGGATTTTGATAAATTCCAACCCTAAGGGGATAAATTAAAGCGAGCGAAGCCGCGGTCAAAAGCTAGTTTAAGGTATAATTTGTATTTACAGTATAAAGTTTCTGTTTCGTCATAACTTCTTTAGCCAGGTTTTGATACACTTTTTACATAGAATTTTTGTCAAGGAGTGTATGATAAACAGTTATACCGTGGTAACTTTTGTCTTTCAACTTGGTAAAAAATAAGCAACATTAATAATAATAATAATAATCTCAGGACAATTCACACAGCGCCATCTAGACCCAAGTTAAGCTAGCTATACCTTGTGTTATGGGAACTAGACAACTGATACATATACATAGATATATATTTTTTTGTAAATACATACATGAATAAAAATATTTTGAATTTGAATTTGTAATATCCGCGATTTTTCTACGCATCTCAAGAGGCAGAAGGCGTTGTTTTTCGCAAAACTCAAGATACATAGAGGAATTATATGGATCTCGTAATCTGTACGCGAAAATCCGAATAAACTTCTTTTGGATATTGTCGAGACGTAGTATAATAATAATAATAATCTCAGGATCACACAGCGCCCTCTAGACCCAAGTTAATAGAATAGAATAGAATAGAAAATCATTTATTCAAATAAACTTAATTTAAGCACTTTTGAATAGTATATATTTGTTTTTTATCTACCACTCGTTCGGAAATGTTCATCACAAGAAGAACGAGCAAGAAACTTGTGTATTGCTCTTTTAAATAATCTTGTAACTTCACATTTACAAGTCGAAACGTGCGAATACAAACTACCAACCAGCACTAATTTATTAAGGTCAAATATAAATATGCAATAAGATTAAATCAGTCGTAGTGATAAGAGCAGACCAGTCCCTACAAGTAGCACCCGTTCACGAGTATGACGGATGAGCCAGCCATCACTGCGCTCGACCATATTTTAAGGAGCCCATTGATGGCCCACCACGCCGCCACATGTTGGACATTTTAGTGAAATGATTTCATTCCACACGACCACGTCACAGCTACAAAAATTATATATGGTAGTTACAGTATTCGCACTTTATAAGGATCATGCGGCAATCAATACAAAAGCCGCTACGCTATCATATATCAAGAAAGCAGTATGAAAATTAAAATTATAACGTTGTCCGCAAATAAACTTATCTTTGCTATATATTGCTATCATCTATAAATTCATCTATCTTATAATAGGCTTTTTTACATAGCATTTGTTTAATATAAGATTTGAATTGCCTCTCTGTAAGATTTAGCGTACTCTGGCAGTTTATTATAGAATCTTACGCAATTACCATAAAATGAATTACTAACTTTGTGTAGACGGCATTTAGGTAAAAAGCTTATTTTTATTGCGTAAGTTTCTACTTGTACAGTCTTTAATATATATATCTAAGTTTTTCCTTGTATACATAATATTTTCATAAATGTACTTGAGGCAACGGTGAGGATATTTGATTGTTTAAAGCATTGACGTAATGACTCTCTAGAAATACCATAAATAGAACGTATGGCTCTTTATTTGTAAAATAAATATAGTATTTGAGCTTTACCCCATAGCAGTATGCCATATGACATAATGCTATGGAAATAACTAAAATATACAAGTTTTGCCGTCGCCACGTCTGTTAATTGCCTTATCCTTCTAATTGCATAAGCAGCAGAACTAAGTCTACTGGCCAATTTTGAAATATGGGGCCCCCATTGTAATCGAGTCCACTGTTATTCCTAAAAAAACTGTATCATTAACAAAATTTACTATTTCATCATTAAGCAATAGCTGCGTATCTTACTTGTTTTACATTAGGCAGCGTGAATTTAATGCACTTAGTTTTGTTGGAGTTCAATAATAGATTATTACATGTGAACCAATTTAGTATAGCAGAGATAGCATAATTTACATTCTAATTGATTACATTGGCGACCAATTTTAAACACTAACGAAGTATCATCCGCAAATAACACTATATCTGCAACTTTCTCTACCATGTAGGGAAGGTCATTTATATAAATTAAAAAGAGAAATGGGCCTAATATTGAACCTTGAGGAACGCCCATTTTTATATTAGTTCCCTTAGACTTTACACCATCAATATCTACAGTTTGCACCCTATCCTCTAGCTAAGTTTTCATTAGACTTAGGTCATTATCTCTAATACCATAATATTTGAGCTTGTACAAAAGTGTTTCATGATCTACGCAATCAAACGCCTTCGACAAGTCACTGTGTGCATCCTGTGAGTTTTCCCATGATTCGAATATATGTGTAATAACTACACCTGCATCAGTAGTAGACTTGCCGGCAGTTAATATATTGCTGACTGTGAAGCAGTCCGTTATATATATTTTAACATTTGGTTAAACATAATCTTTTCAAATACTTTACTTAGAACTGGCAAAATAGAAATTGGTCTATAGTTACCTAGCTCAAATCTATCTCCAGATTTAAAGAGTGGAATTAATTTGCTAAATTTCATTAATTGAGGAAACACGCCATTATCAACACATTTTTGAAAATAGTAGCTAGATAAGGAGCAACAATATCGATGAATGTTTTTATATATAATGACATGTCCCAGAGATCTTCCGTATTTTTTAAATTTAACTGTTTGAATATTTTTATGACATGAAAAGGGCTGACATGTGAAAATTTAAATGTTAAAGAGCAAGGGCTGACATTAGCCTCCAGTAATGTTTTTGCTCGAATTGGAGATGAGTCTAGAGAAGATGTAATATCAATCGGAATATTAGCAAAAAAATCTTGAAAAATATGAACTATAGATATCTTTTGTTGCTGTTATTAACTTATATATAATTTAATGAGAATTGATTGCAGGCTTTTTCAGACCGTCCAGTTTCTTTGTTTATAATTCCCCAGATGGTCTTAATTTTGTCAGAGGACTGATTAATTTGTTTATTTATAAAATTAGATTTAGCTGCAATACAAACTTGTTTGAAAATTTTAGAGTAATTTCTCACATAAGTTGTAAATTTGTCATCAAATCTATATTTTTTTTGATCATATAAATCAAATAAAATGTTTCTACTTTTAAGTATTCCTACTGTTGCCCATTCTGTAAATTTAGATTTAACACAATATTCTCTTTTCTTGAAAATATTCTGGTATTCTTTTGACAAAAGACTAATTAACTTGGTGTAAAGAATATCAGGATTATTAAGACTGACAGATTGTAACTCTAAGTCTAATTTATATTTAACCGTGCTTTTGTATTTATTAATATTGTAAGCATTTATTTGTCTTTTTGATCTTTTATTATTGGTATTTTTTTAGTCTGATTACTAAACTTAACAACTTGACCACAGTGAACGAAGGAAGTTTATTTATTATTAATTTTTCAATATACTCACAGTTACAAAAAACATTGTCAAGACAAGTAGCAGTCGTGCGGTTACACGAGTGGGTTAAGCATGCTGTACCTTGTGTTATGGGAACTAGATAACTGATACATATACATAGATATATTTTTTTGTAAGTACATACATATTATACATAGAAAACACCAGACCGATACAAACAATCATACTCATGAATACAAATGTGTGTGCCGTGCGAGGAATCGAACCCGCGATCGGTCGTAAAGCGGTGTGCTAGACCGGTAGACCACCGAGGTCGTCGAAACATTAATTACTAGTAAAGTAATTATATTAAAAATTATTATATTCTAATAAACTTCCCCAAAACAATAACAGTAAACAAATGGAACAACTGTGATAAATATTATTTTAATGGAAATGATTTATCTAATTGTTTACTACAAAATTATATTGTTGTTGTTTTTATGTCTAAATCTATACATATAAATAAAATTGGAGTGTCTGTTTGTAATATTGAAATAACCGTTTTTTACGATGTAGTAAAAATTTGTTATGCATGTGCATATGAATATAAATATGGTACATACACCAAAATAACATTTTTTATAATTTTAATGTATGTCTGTCTGTTCCGGCTAATCTTTGAAATGGCTGTACCGATTTTGATGAGACTTTTTTTGACAGGTAGCATGTAATAAGGAGTAGCTTGCTCTATTTTTTTTTAGAAAAATCTACCCTTTACTACATGCATGTGAATATAAATACGGTACATACATCAAAAAAACATTTTTTTACAATTTTTGGCTGTCTGTCTGTTTGTTCTGGCTAATATCTGAAATGGCTGGACCGAATCTGATGGGACTTTATTTGGCAGGTAACTGATCTAATAAGGAGTAACTTAGGAGTTACTTACAATTTTTGCCCGCCTGTCTGTTTATTCCGGCTAATCTCTGAAACGATTTTTATAAGCTTTCGTGTTTAATATACATTATTTATATTATTAACCGGGTCTTAACACGAACTAATTTTATGGCAAATAAAGGTATTTACCTCTCTCGACGTTTCGACTAGGTTGCACTAGCCGTGGTCACGAGCTGACTGGAGCAACAGCGATGTCAATGTAGGTGACAGCAGTTTTTTAATCTACCCCCAAAAGATTGTTCAACGAAAGTTCGCGACACACAGCACTCACGGTATCCGTACACTTATTGACTATTGATGCTACTGAACTTTGCTTGAATTTATTTATGACTGGATTCCACGCAGATGATAATTTTAAGCCATCCTCTCTATTGAAATTGGGATGTTTTTTAATTTCAATCGCTTCTCGGACCATTCGTCGACCAAACAAAGTCGCTGTCGCTGTGTGTCCGTCCCTATGTATGCTTAAATCTTTAAAACTACGCGACGGATTTTGAAGCATTTTTTTTAATAGATAGAGTGATTCAAGAGGAAGGTTTATATATATAATACATGGACACCCGTGCGAAGTCGGGGCGAGGAGCTATTTACATAGTATAAAACAAAGTCGCTGTCGCTGTCTGTCCCTATGTATGCTTAAATCTTTAAAACTACGCAACGGCTTTTGAAGCATTTTTTTAAATATATAGAGTGATTCAAGAGGAAGGTTTATATATATAATACATAGGAAGCCGGGGCGAAAAGCTAGTAACGAAACAGTTCTCCATTTCATCTAAGTATAATTTTAAAAGTGGAAACCATATCTACGAAGACTAATAAACAACTACAAGAGAACTCGACAGGAAGCAGAAAGTTTGAAATGCAATAAACCGCGACCGTGTGCCCGTCGAGATTTACTTCGTATTTCTGTAAAAAAACAACCATTCTGTTTCGTACCAACCGTAAAGTATAAGCACAGATAACATAATATTACGTATAAGTAAGGAGCCAACAGAATATCAGCGCTGCAGTATTATCTGTAGAATTATGCTGAGCTGGCTACCTTTTCACTTTTGCGGCACGTAAAGCCATCTGAAATGAAATAAAATGATATTTATTCAGTAGAACAAAAACTGAAATACATTAAACAAACAAAAATAAGAATAACAAATAGTGCGACAATTACAAAAAAAAATCGGTACAAAAATTATATGTGTGTGCATGTGCGTGCATGTGTATGTTTTTTTTTTCGGACTACTCTAATGCTGTTGGCCGTAGCTGGCCTTTACAGCTTCACCGGACGTTAGGGGGCGAGTGCAGATGGCACTCCAAACCAAGGAAGGACTTATGGAGCGGCTGAAGGCCAACTCCTGCCTGACGGATACGACTTTAGACTGAGCGCACCACTAGGGGTTCGAACCTCGGCTCAGGCCGTCGTAATTTCGATCCCCGTTTGAATTGGGCAGGAGATCGATCAGAGGGGCGCCCGGGGGCGCCGGTGTGGAGCGCCCGGTTGAATGCGCGATATTGTGTGTTTGAGGTCGTCGTCTTTGCCGGCGAGGACAGTGTCGTGTGTGTGTGTCAAATTGTGGTCGGGGTGGAACGGGTGGGCCCGTAGGGAGGTTACCTGCCGTTATAGGGTCGTCGGGATCAATGAGAACGTGCCTCGGGCGATGTTGTCACGAATGTCTGATATTACTCCTCGGTGCATAGTCGACCGTACTGACTATAAGCGGGTTAGGGTGGGATTGGGCAGAGTCGAAGTAGCGTCGAGACGCTTCCTTCATAAACTGCTTGATGGAGGGCAGATGTGTATGTCTGTCGAAGCATCTACTTAATAGGTCCGTGCTCAGCATAATGCTGCAGCGGCTGGAGCGCTGCAACGCTTTTTCAGCACAACACCTGGGGTGGTGTATTCCTGTGTTGTACACGATTTATGATATGGTATAATATTAAATATAAAATAAATTAATATATGTGTAATTTTCCTGCAATTATTGTCATTTTTCGCGGCACTACACCTTCAACATACCACAACACACCTACACTATAAATGTATATACACGTCCCTATAGTCTTAATGTTGGGGATATGACAAAATCCTGCCCTCTGGCGGACGCGGCGCGCCACACTAGTGACAGATTCGATCGCAGGAACGAACAGCGGTTACGGTGATCATATTAAAAACTTGGTGCAAAATGGCGGATTTTTGGTGTATTTGTGGTGAGTATAGGGACAATTTTATATTTTATTTATTATTTCGTGTACACAAAAGTGATTAGATAGTGGGGATTGGCTGAGGTATATTTGTAAACGCTCTGAACCAGCGATTTTAACGCGGGCTGAAGAGAAGGTGACGAAGTTATTACCACTGAATACCATTAATACATAAAGTTAAAACAATATACATAAATACAGTCAAACAATATAGATACAGGAGAGGGTATATAGAGATAAAGATACAGATATATGAAGTAGTATTGTATTTTTGTCTATATTGATTTGTGTTGTGACCTGCAAAAGGTTTATCTACATTTATTTTATTAATTCGTGTTGGTTGCTCTGGTTGGTTCTGCGGGCCGGCCGAAACACACATAACTATAACTGCGGTCCGATATAGACCAACCATATTTTCTGTATCTCATGTATAATAATAATAATAAAATGATATAACACCAGTCACACCAGGCACACAATAAGTACACACACACTCACACATACATACACACACATACACACACTCTGCACTTACTTGGTTTCGGCCCGTAAGTATGGAGAAAACCAGCAATAGCTGAGAAAAAATAAATAAATAAATAATAATATTAATAATAATAATGATCAGTCTATTACCCCATCAATGGGAGATATATAATATATATATAAAAAAAAAGGACAATTCACACAGCGCCATCTATACCCAAGTTAAGCTATCTGAAGCTTGTTACGGGTACTAGATAACTGATACAAGTACAAAGATAATTTTTTGTTTCGTAAATACATACATATTATACATAGAAAATACCCAGACCGATACAAACAATCATACTCATGAATACAAATGCTTGTGCCGTGCGAGGAATCGAACCCGCAACCATCGGACGTAAAGCGGTATGCTAGACCGCTAGACCACCGAGGTCGTCGAATGTATGTTATGTGTCTGTAATTGTGAATAAAGAATTTATCTATCTATCTAAAGCAATAGAACTCACCCTGCCGCCCTAAATTTTTGAATGTAATGAAAAATTGCCCCGCATCCGACTTGATTATGGGATTATATAAATCCAAATTGATTATGCATTTATGTTTATTGTACAAAACATCTGGAATAAATTGTCTGCTTGTAAATCTACGCTTACATTATTCTTGTATATTTTGGACTGATTGAATATATTTTTTTTTTAAGAATGCTTTATTCATGACCTTGGATACAAGTCCTCCAGTCGAATACATTTTTATAATGAATTGAGTACATAACATAAAAATTAAAACATAAGAAATAATCTATTATATGAGCGTAGACAGTACAATTTTATAATTTATGACGAGAACGCTGGCTAATAACTGTTCAGGACTCCCAGGACATTACAAAAACTAGGACATGTCCTGGTATAACAGGGTGGTTGGAAACTCTAGTGTAATTGAATATTTTTATGAGTTCGTGGCGTAGTGGTTATCTTAAGTAGTTTAAGTAAGGGCTTAGAATAGAATAGAAAATAATTAAGCACTTTTGAATAGTCATAGTTATCATTCTTTTAATCTACCGCTCATTCAGAAAGCTGTCTCATCACAAGAAGAAAGAGCTACTTGCGTGTTACTCTTTTAAATAATAATAAATACTCTTTTAAATAATACAAAACTGAGAAAACAAAATATACAAATAATAATAATAAAAAATATTTATTTACAAAAAAAATTCATTTAAATAAAAATATTTTTTTTAATAAATATCGAAAAAATAATCATAATAATAATAATAATTTAGTCATATACACCCGTCCTTGTAATCACTATAAAACAACCGATATATGTATATTGTGAAACTGTGGAAATAATAATGATAATCACCATCTTTATTTGTCTCAAACAATATCTAATACAATTATTGCCCATACAATAATAAAATTTAAAACTAATAAAAGTGACAAAACGGTCTATAACTCAGTGGGGGCAGCGAGTCCACTGACCAGTTACTATCCCATCGTAAACAAACCTAAACGATACAACGTACCGTTTTTAGGGAGTCGCATATAAAAATAGAAATCGATTTCGGCGCTCCAGCGTTTTTGGTCCATCTCGTATGAAAACATTCCCGATCGGCACTGCCTAGGGATGTGAATGGATAAATCGATTAAAGACAAAGCGAAAGTAACTCTGTCTGTCTGTCTATCTCGATTTAACGGGCTGAGACTTTGCATGCATAAAGCTACTATGACGTAGGCATCCCCTAAGAAAGGATTTGGATAAATTCCACCCCTAAGGGGATAAATTAACGCGAACGATTAAAGATCCCTTACTATTATTATAAATGCGAAAGTAACTCTGTCTGTCTGTCTGTCGGTCTCGCTTTCAAGCCAAAACTACTGAACCGATTTAAATGAATTTTGGTAAACAGACAGAGCAGACCCTGAGAAAGGATAACTTTTTAATGCGAAAAAGGGTAGTAAGGGTTGAAAGGGGGATATGAAAGGTTGTATGAAAGTATTGTCATTTTTGAAACTAAAATGATGAAACTTTTTGATTTTTTTAAACAATACTTGTAAGTTCACATTTTACAAGTCGAAACGTGTGAATACAAACTACCATCCAGCACTAATTTATTTAGTCTCAAATATAAATCTAAATATATATAACTCAAAGGTGACTGACGTAGTGATCTATCAACGCACAGCACAAACCACTGGACGGATCGGGCTGAAATTTGGCATGCAGGTAGATGTTATGACGTAAGCATCCGCTAAGAATAAGAATAAGAATTCTGATTAATTCTACCCCCAAGGGGATAAAATAAGGGATGAAAGTTTGTATGAAACTTTGTCAATTTTAAACCGATCGAGCTGAGCATGCATAAAGCTACTATAACGTAGGCATCCCCTAAGAAAGGATTTTGATAAGTTCCCCCAATAAGGGTATAAATTAACGCGAGCGAAGCCGCTGGCAAAAGCTAGTATACAATAAGATTAAATCAGTCGTAGTGATAAGAGCAGACCAGTCCCTACAAATTTTTATTTTTAAATATATTAAACGGCTATTTTCGATCGCAAATGACATAAATTCAAACAAAGTTCAGTAGCATCAATAGTCAATAAGTGTACGGATACCGTGAGTGCTGTGTGTCGCGAACTTTCGTTGAACAATCTGGTGACGGTAGATGAAGGAAAATCTGCTGTCACCTATCTACATTGACATCGCTGTTACTCCAGTCAGCTCGTGACCACGGCTAGTGCAACCTAGTCGAAACGTCGAGAGAGGTAAATACCTTTATTTGCCATAAAATTAATTAATAATATAAACAGTGGTGTTTTGTTAATTAATTAATTAATACAGGTGTGCTTGATGTATTAAAATTATTTCTAACATTTATTATTTGTTATAAGGGGAAAGTATTTTTGGACAGCTTTGTAATAAATCGGATTTGACAGCCTCGGTGGTGTAGCGGTTGAGCACACCGCTTTACTTCCGATGGTTGCGGATTCGATTCCTCGCACGGTGCATGAGTATGATTGTTTATACCGGTCTGGGATTATGTAGGTATTTACAAAAAAAAAAACAAAATATTTATACCAGTTGTCTAGTACCCATAACACAAGCATTGCTTAACTTGGGACTAGATGGCGCTGTGTATTGTCTAGGGTTATTTATTTATTAAAACCGGATTTTACTGGATTTTTAAGTTACGTTTTCATTATTAAGTTTGAGTTGGTTAGATGTGATTTATTTCTAAGTGTCTAAACCTAGAAATAACCCAATTTGATTGCAATTACGCTCGCCATTATCGCTGAGTGCCATGTTGCCAACTACGTAAATAAATATTATAGACTAGCTGTTCCCGTCGTCCGTGTGGAAATTAAGTTTATTTTCTAAAATAAAAGTAGTCTAAGTTACTCCTTATTACATAAGTTACCTGCTAAAAAAAGTCCCATCAAAATCGGTCCAGCCATTTCAGAGATTAGCCGGAACAAACAAACCGACAGACAGACAATAATTAAAAAAAATATATTTTTGTATATGTACCGTATTTATATTCATATGCATGTAGTAAAACACGGTTATTTCAATATTACAAACAGACACTCCAATTTTATTTATATGTATAGATGTTTTTGTAATTGTTTTACATGTGTGTATGTACATATATCAATAATGGTGATCAAGAAATGTTTTTTGTTTCTTTCTTTTCATTACAGAGGAACTTTTTCCCACATACATATAGATTGTGGACTGAACTATCTGCCGAGGTTTTCTCGAAAGACTAAATTGACAGTCCGATGGTCGCGGTTCGATTCCTCGCACGGTGCAAATATTTGTATTCATGAGTATGATTGTTTGTATCGGTCTGGGTGTTTTCTATGTATAATATATATGTATTTACGAAACAAAAATTATCAATGTATTTGTATCAGTTATCTAGTACCCATAACACAATTTTAGCTAGCTTAACTTGGGTCTAGATGGCGCTGTGTGAATTGTCCTGAGATTATTATTATTATTATCTGCTTACGACTTGAAGGGTCCCATATCATCATTGCCTTGCCTTTATCCCATAATTTGTAATCGGCGCAGTATGTCATTCTCTTCCACTGCTCTCTATCGGTAGTCATATCTGAACATATTCTTCTTTTATTAATATCATCTTTCACACAATCCATCCATCTTTTCTTAGAGCGTCCCCTCCCTTTACATCCATCCACATTCATTATACACGGTCCCATATAAAAAAAATACATAATCGATTGTTTTATACTGAATGTGACATCACTACCATTAGCTCGTCACGTGTGGACTCACATTGCGGGTAACTGCATCGAATGGGGATTAGTTTCAGCCGAGCGTGATTAGTTTTGTTTGACCGGCTATGTACGCAGATTGACAGACAAACAGCGCCATTGTGTGCCCGTTTATGTTATAAAAACCTTGTCTATATCTTATATATAAAATATACTAGTTTTTTTATCTTATATATAAAATATATTTGTTTTTTTTATCTTATATATAAAATTCTCGTGTCACAGTTTTCGTTCCCATACTCCTCCGAAACGGCTTGACCGATTCTCAAGAAATTTTGTGAGCGTATTGAGTAGGTCTGAGAATCGGCCAACATCTATTTTTCATCCCCCTAAATGTTAGGGGTAGTCTACCCCTAATTTTTAATTTATTTTAAGGTAAAACAACGTTTGCCGGGACAGCTAGTATCTATATATATGTATATAACTCAAAGGTGACTGACATAGTGATGTATCAACGCACAGCCCAAACCACTGGACGGATCGGGCTGAAATTTGACATGCAGGTAGATGTTATGACGTAGGCATCCGCTAAGAAAGGATTTTGATTAATTCTACCCCCAAGGGGATAAAATAGGGGATGAAAGTTTGTATAAAACTTTGTCAATTTCAAACCGATCGGGCTGAGATGCATGCATAAAGCTACTATGACGTAGGCATCCCCTAAGAAAGGAATTTGGTGATTTCCAACCCTAAGAGGATAAATTAACGCGAGCGAAGCCGCGGACAAAAGCTAGTTATATTATAATAACACGCCCCGGCTTTGCACGGGTGTACATCTATTATATATACTTAAAAATATTATAAATGCGAAAGTAACTCTGTCTGTCTGTCTGTCTCGCTTTGTTGATTGAGTTGGATGGAATTCTATTTGGAAATTCTTCATTTTTGAAGCTAGAATGATACTTTTTTTGTTATTTGGCGTTTATTGTGTTAGATTATTAATTCACTATTCGGTCACTATTTTACGCGGACGAAGTCGCGGGTACAGCTAGTATAAATATAAACCATCCTCTTGAATCACTGTATCTATTAAAAAAACGCTTCAAAATCCATTGCGTAGTTTTAAAGATTTAAGCATACATAGGGACGGACAGATAGCGACTTTGTTTTACACTTATCCTTTCAGTCCCAACTAAACTCCCCAATGCCTATAATATTCACAACTACATTTCTCTTATTTGTTTAAAAACAAACGCACCTACCTTTCGCTCCAAAATACTTTACACTATGTAATTATAATTATAATGTCTCAGGACAATTGACACAGCGCTATCTAGTCCCAAGCTAAGCAGAGCTTGTATTATGGGTACTAGACAACTGATATAAATAAATGGATACATTTTTTTTTGTAAATAAATACATATTATACATAGAAAACACCCAGACCGATACACACAATCATACTCATGAATACAAATGTTTGTACCGTGCGAGGAATCGAACCCGCGTCCATCGGATAGTAAAGCGGTGTGCTAAACCACTAGACCACCGAGAATGTCATGTAATGATGACACAAAGATAGACAATTTTATATACATATACTCTGAAAAAACATTACATTATTGAGTTATCTAGACAAAGACAGACAGACATCAATAGATACAACTATACATCATCGCCAATATGATTATTTGCGCCTTATTCTAATTCTAGGCACAGAATCTTCGATCACGTTCCTGTACCGCATCTGCGTCGCTACATGACATGTGAGTTAACTATTTTATTGCCTAACCACAGACTATATCCATATATATGTATACTAATATCTTACCTCGACTTTGCATGGATAAAAGTTATTGTAGTTTAGCAGATTTAAGCTGAGTAATATACAGACGAAAAAAGTGAATTTTCTTTGTAGGTACTATTTATATTTCTATTTCTATTCGGACAGCTGTCTCATCACAAGAAGAACGAGCAAGAAACTTACGTGTTGCTCTTTTAAATAATTTTATTATTACTTTACATTTTTTAAGTTTAAGTGTGTGAATACAAACTTAGCACTCATAGTGTAGTTTAGAAGATTTAAGAGTAATAGACAGACATAAAAGCGAATTTTCTTTGTACTATTTATAAATAGATACACACAATATACTTATCCCGGCTTTACATGCATATGTGACGAAAACACATAGTACAGTTTAGAAGATTTAAGCTAAACAATAAACAGACGAAAAGAGAGACTTTCGTTTGTATTATTTGTAGACAATGTTACCATCTGTAAAAAATCTAAAAAATTATATTTAATTTTTCGTTCATATTTCAAACATGTACATAAAAAAAAAAATATATATATTGTTAGGAGTATCCTCTAAATTTAATTAAATAAAAGAAACTGATAACAAATCGTATAATTAATTTTAACAAAATCAGTAAAAGAATTTATAAAGCAAACACGGTATGATACGGAGATTCGTTCGAGAGCACGTCTGTCGACCAAAAGAGGCCGCACACCGGGTTTCGCAGCCTTTTATAGACGCGCCGCACGACGGTGGCGCCACCACAGGAAGTTACACCTAACACGGCCTCTCCTGACGGAGCATCGTCCCCGATGCTTTCTGGTCACGGCGCGTCGTCTGGTCCGACTGCTAATCTTATGCGCTCTGTCCAGGCTGAAAGTATTCTCAGGGCTATTGCTCGGAGACGAGTCAACAGTGACTCTTCACAACCTGTGAACCATAAGTTAGTGGTAAGCATTTTATTTTTGGAAGTAGGATCACGTTGCCTCACAAGGACTAATTTAAATCTGATCTAAGCTTGTATACATAGAAGCCACACAAAGCTTTATACGAGAGGTAACCTATAACACACTTTACGCTACACAGAGCCTTACACGAGATGTATCTTATAACACACTCGATGCTGCACAAAGCCTTACACGAGGTGTATCTTATAACACACTCGATGCTGCACAAAGCCTTACACGAGGTGTATCTTATAACACACTCGATGCTGCACAAAGCCTTACACGAGATGTATCTTATAACACACTCGATGCTGCACAAAGCCTTACACGAGGTGTATCTTATAACACACTCGATGCTGCACAAAGCCTTACACGAGGTGTATCTTATAACACACTCGATGCTGCACAAAGCCTTATACGAGGTGTATCCTTTAGCACCCTCGATGCTGCACAAAGCCTTATACGTGGTGCTACCTAATACACACTCGACGCGGCACAAAGCCTTACACGAGGTGTATCCTATAACACGCTCGATGCTGCACAAAGCCTTATACGAGGTGTATCCTATAGCACCCTCGATGCTGCACAAAGCCTTATATGAGGTGCTTACCTATTACACACTCGACGCTGCACAAAGCCTTACACGAGGTGTATCCTATAACACACTCGATGCTGCACAAAGCCTTACACGAGGTGTTACCTAAATACCTTACGATAAAATTTATCTCAAAAATACAAATTACATTAGAAAAACTCAAATTCCTTTTTGACTCTACTCTATTTTGACTCTGTATAGATTAGAACAATAGAGAAAGCATTTAGTGTACGAGAATATATTTGTATTCGTTACATTTTATGTACTGCATCATAAGGTATTGAAAGTATAGTGGACCTGGACATTGGGTGGAGAGGAACGTGATATAAAGTATAAGGTAACATGTTTACACATTAAACAAACAATTCCGTGCTCTATAGTATTTCTTTACAAGATGGACCCTACTTTGAAACCGTCAACTAATTTGAACTCGACAACGTTTCCACGTCAATATGGTCAACACGTAGTCTTTAGAAATATAACAATAATCGCGACTTTTTCCTATAGAGATATGTTAATAATTATTTTCTTTAAGATTTATTTTCTTTATATATCGCAAACTATTCAACTGCCCTTGTACAAGTAGTTTCATCATCAGCAGCATATGCTACTACGATTCGTGAGGTTATTAAAAGGATTTCGATGCGTGAGATATGAACTAACCTTTACGATATTCAAACGTCAAATCACGATCCTGTAGGCACATTCACCAGCGCACTACCCTAGGCAAGAGATCCTCTTATAATTTTCAGGGCGTTGCAGTTAGTTACTACCCTAAAATGTTTTCCGATGAGATGACGATGTTGCAATGCCTTGACAACAGCAAGTATCTCGAGCTCAGGAGTAGTACCTTGGATCTGCACATATTGTAAAGCTACTGCGTGTATACGTCCGTCTTTTCCTATTTGAATTAGTACCGTAACCTAGTGCACTTGCATCCGTATGGACTTCAGTCCGTAAATGGTCAAAGATAAGCAACGCGGATTGACTAGCCAATATAGAGATGATCTCATCTCTCTAGTTTCTATTCTTTTCCCCGTTAAAATTTCAAGAGGCGATTTGGGTGTATCACGGGATATACCGAATAAGATAGCTGACCAGTATCACTAAATAATATCAACTAAATATTGCACAAACCATGTCAGCTCTCCTTAAATGATATTGTTTGCATTTGATCAGTTCATTTTTATTATACATCGTCTCAACCGACAACATCGTATTCCGCAACAAGCAGCTTCGACAGTTTTTGGTATCCAAAACTACTACGGCGTTTATTTTCTCTGTCCGTCATACACATGAACGAGGACTGCTTGTAGAGACTTTCCTACTCTAACACCGCTTTAATCTTATTTACTTAATCAACCAATTGATTGCGTATTTAATATTTAGATTTTAATGATTTAGTACTAATTCGCAGTTTGTATTCACACATTTGAACTTAAAATGTACAGTTACCACAAGTGTTCAAAAAAGCAACAGACTTAGTCTTCCTCGCTCGTTCATTATACGATAAGATAGTTCACGCGGAAGATTCAAAAATAAGTATTACTTGATGAATGAATGAAATGCTCAAATTGAAATTTGTTTGAACGAAGAATCCATCATTTCTTTTTGGATACGTTCGGCCTGACCTGACTCTTACAAATAGTTCCAGTCTCCTAGGATACACAACCTCAGGAGCGAGGTAATTACACTTAGCGGAAATGAATTGTAAACCTGGATTTTCACACGCATGCTTAATTTATAACTGTAAAATAATTTATATGGTCGATTCGGTAATTAACCGTCGTACCTACATAACGCTACTTCGTTAACAAGTAGTCGAATGTGTATCTCTATACGGTATTGACCATAGCTGTGACTGAGCCACTAAAAAGTATTCAGAATGTTTATTCATTAAGACTACAAATTTTCTTTTTCATCACCACGGAACGGTGTATTTATCAATTGAAGTCGCGCTATCGATTCACTACGCGCTATATTATTTTCAAAAGAGCGGTTTCTAAAAATACGCTAAAAATCGTTATTTCGTATACGCAATGTCTTTTCAATATTAAAAATATCATTACCAATGAGTACCGACGTCTTTAAGATAATCACAAGGTACTAAGAAGTTACTTCTTGTGAGATGTTATGAATTTTGCAGATTAAGTAAGAAAGTAATCAAAGCGCATATCCGTTTCTTCTAAACAGCATAATATGTGCACCTTACAACACGAAAACCATCATTTGATTTAAAAGAAGTTGTTGAACTACTATCGTACTAAACATTTGTGGGTATAATCAGACCGCATATCCGTTTCGTCTAAACAGCATAATATGTGCATCTTACAACACGAAGACGATCATTTGATTTAAAAGAAGTTGTTGAACCACTATCGTACTAAACATTTGTGGGTATAATCAGACCGCATATCCGTTTCGTCTAAACAGCATAATATGTGCATCTTACAACACGAAGACGATCATTTGATTTAAAAGAAGTTGTTGAACCACTATCGTACTAAACATTTGTGGGTATAATCAGACCGCATATCCGTTTCGTCTAAACAGCATAATATGTGCATCTTACAACACGAAGACGATCATTTGATTTAAAAGAAGTTGTTGAACCACTATCGTACTAAACATCTGTGGGTACCCGCATATTACGGCGCGATAATTTCGTAAATGTGCATTATCACTAGTAAGTCACGGCGAAAACTTGCGTTAGCCTAATTCAGATTATTTCTTTGTAAAGTAAGCGTATTCAGTATGACCTATATTCTTACAAAACGCATATGCGATTTTGTCCGTAGGTTATTTTTCAAAAGAACTAAATTTACTTCTATACTACCCGACTATATTGCAACTATAGCACCGTATTTGAGAATCTACTTCTATACTACGTAGTTTGCTATCATATATGACCAAGTATGATCATCACTAACTCACTCACGTTACTACGCACTTGCTTCACCTTTTAACAACAAAACTGACACCGTCTGTCGGTTCACTGAATGACCACGATCTACTTCATCGCAACTACTCGTCAATGTTGCGCATACTTAAAAGTATGAAATATAAAAATGGAAAGATCTCACCAGATTCATGACATTAAACGTCGATAAGACGTTTCGTAATGTCTGTTGAGGTAGCAACCGATCGCGCCACCGCACCAGGTGCGCTCGTTGGCGCCGCGTTGGCGGGTCTGGCTGGCGCGCCGACTGTCTGCGCGGGCGGCGACAGCGTGGCGGGGCCGGTGCCGGCGCAGGCACGTCGTCAGCATCTACGTCGGCAGCTATATGCGAACCCCTGTTTCGCTGAGCTACCCGCACGTTGTTCCAGCGACACCAATTGTTGAGACTTGCGTCCATTAACGCTCCTAGTTCACCTATATTTGATAGGTGGAGAACGGAGACGCGTGCTCTCGTAACGATGGGCGTTTTCTACTCGACATGTAATCAATCCTTAGTCAAAAATGTTATTCGCGACCAAAAATGGCCTCGAATCCCACTTCTGATGTTAGGAGTATCCTCTAAATTTAATTAAATAAAAGAAACTGATAACAAATCGTATAATTAATTTTAACAAAATCAGTAAAAGAATTTATAAAGCAAACACGGTATGATACGGAGATTCGTTCGAGAGCACGTCTGTCGACCAAAAGAGGCCGCACACCGGGTTTCGCAGCCTTTTATAGACGCGCCGCACGACGGTGGCGCCACCACAGGAAGTTACACCTAACAATATATATATATATTATTAATACATTTAAGTGAAGAAGACGCAGCGTGGGAAGGCCTCCAGCAAGGTGGACCGACGATCTGGTCAAGATCGCTGGAAGGCATTGGATGCGAGCAGCGCAGGACCGATCGTCGTGGAGATCTTTGGGGGAGGCCTATGTCCAGCAGTGGACGTCTTCCGGGCTGCGATGATGATGATGATGATGACATTTAAGTGTACTACATTCACAAAGGTAATAGCAGTATTTTAACAAATTAATAAATATTAATCTAGGTAAATAAAAAAATATGAATTATCTGTATGCAATTTCAAATTGACAGCTTTTAAGATAAAAGAAGATAGAAGAAGAAAGTATAAACGGTACTTTAATAATAATATAAAAAGGATAATAAAAAAAATTGTCTGTTTGATCTTGCTATATTATTATTATTACATTTTCTCTTTCTTTCTCTTCCTTTACAAGTTTAAAAGAAGGTAATATTCACCTACACGGGCCTTAGCCAAGTGTGAGAGAAGTTGTGCTGTGTGATGATATTGTTGAGGAGGTCATTTTCGAGTTATGCGACAGGTATTTAGTATTGTTTATTATTATTTATTTATTTCAGGCAACTAGGCCCATATTATAAATACCTTATAAACTAACATACATATGAAATAATATTTTAAAACGAATATTTGATCTTGTCTTTGTGGTCACGGCGCGACACTATCGACGGCAATCTGCCACAGTAGCGCCGATACACCACACGCTTCGGCCAGTAGTCCTCCTTCGGTAGTTAACGGTTGAACTGATTTTGCCGGAACTTTCACTCGCCACGTCTATTAAAAAAATAAAAAATAAAAAAAACATTAAATTCACGAGGTCCTAGGTAACAGTTAGTTTATATATACACATATGTGGAATGGACTCTCAATTAAAAATCTATACTATTTTCCGACGTTGCAGTCTTCGTAGAGAATTAGTAAATTCTAGAAATTCTTTTTCTGAATCTGTCGAAAACAATTTCTGGTACGGGAAAAGAGAAATACAGCGACATACCTGAAATTCAAAGCTAGCTATAACTGCGTACCATTTGGTGCACAATTTCTTTAGAAATTGTTGTGCTTGTAGTATTTTAGTAACTGTAGTTTTTTTTCTGTTCCTTAATACTAATTTTAAAATTGTAATTGTGTACGTGGCAGGTCTCGAACACGTGTAAAAATTTTGCTGTCAGTAACAATAATGACATCTGACAGATGTCAAAGGTCAAAATAAATGACATCGAGCTGTACGTGTTGTCACTAATGGCAGGCACAGAATACCAGCGCCGTGACAGTTAGCTGTCACGACATATGCTGAGTGTCAGCCATGTTGCCAACCATATTTAGAAATAATATAAGATAATTTATTGTAATTGTTCTAAGTGTGTATATATATATATATATAAATATCCCCTTGGGCACTTTGTGGCTCAGACGTGCCGTATAGGTAGTTTTTTGTTGATCCTTTTTCACTTGTTGATCCGGAGGCCTTTTGTTGATCTAATGCCAGATGACCATATATAAATGTTGATCCGTTTTGAGCCACAACTGTCACGACGAGTAATAATAATAATTAAGCGATTTATACACGATTTTATACAAATCCACCTTTTTGGCATACGAGCAGTTCTTGATCCAATTCAAACGGGCCAATCAGGGTGCAGCATTTGCCAAGGGCTTCCTCATTGGCACGTTTGGGCTACTACATTATGGCTACAGTAACTTAATAATGTCTAGCTAGTATTTCAAAAATAATAGTCTACCTAATCTAAATATTTATAGAAATCAGTCTGGAGTAACGTGACTCCAGATCAAACCTCAATACTTGTTATTTTTTGGATGGGAATCTTTTCTTTTGTAACAACGTTACTGAGCGAATAAAGAGAAGACGCAACGGCGGATCCAGGTGGGAGCGTCATGGAGGTCATGGGAGTCATGGGGGCGTCATGACTCTCCCCCCCCTTAGCCCAGAACTTAGGTAGACCACTAATTGAACTAAAAAATAATGAAACAGCAAATTTTTTTGCACGATCGGAGTGTTGGTGCAGTAGTATTAATTATAATTAAACATTGTTACTTAAAACATAACAGTTAAAGTACTATAACACTAAAAGCAAAATAGGTATTTTCAAAATACTTTTTCAAAATAAATTACCCTTTGAGTTTTTGATCAAACCTCAGATATTATATTTATTTTAGGTATATCAATCAATACATAGTATAGCATAGTACAGTCTGTCTGTCTGTCTGTTTGTTCCGGCTAATCTCTGAAATTGCTGGACCGATTTTGACGGGACTTTTTTTGGCAAGTAGCTGATGTAATAAGGAGTAACTTACGCTACTGTTATTTTAGAAAAATAAAATAAAATTTCACGCGGACGAAGTCGCTGGGGCCAGCTAGTCTATAGATATACCGAGATTTAATGTTTAAGTTGCTATTATGTTATTGACAAAATTTTACTGTAATGTTACTATTACGTTATCCTACACAATTTGTATTATTTTGGATGAATAAATAAATAAATAAATAAATAAATAATAATCTGTACATCTATACATTTAATAAAAATTGGAGTGTCTGTTTGTAATATTGAAAAAACCGTTTTTTACTACATGCATATGAATATATATAAGGTACATATACCAAAATAACTATTTTTATAGTTTTGGTCTGTCTGTCTGTCTGTCTGTTTGTTCCGGCTAATCTCTGAAATGGCTGGACCGATTTTGACGGTACTTTTTTTTGGCAGGTAGCTGATTTATAAGGAGTAACTTAGGTTACTTTTATTTTAGAAAAATAAAGTTAAATTCCACGCGGACGAAGTCGCGGGAAACCTTGTTTTTAATAAAAACATCTTTTTTGTGGTACTTGAGAATGTTGAAGCCTGTTGTTTGTAATATTGAAATAACCGTTTTTTACTACTTGCATATGAATATAAATACGGTACATACACCAAAATAACATATTTTACAATTTTTGTCTGTCTGTCTGTTTGTTCCGGCTAATCTCTGAAATGGCTGGACCGATTTTGACGGGACTTTTTTGGCAGGTAGCTGATGTAATAAGGAGTAACTTAGGCTACTTTTATTTTAGAAAAATAAAGTTAAAAACCACGTGGACGAAGTCGCGGGAACAGCTATAGTATAATATATTAGAGATACCTACGTGTTTTTTTATTGATGACTAGCTGTACACGGGTCGTCCGTGTTGAATTTAACTTTATTTTCTAAAATATAACGAAGTTATTCCACGCGGACGAAGTCGCGTGTACAGCTAGTTGTCGGTAGTCTAGCGATTTATCTAGCACACCGCTTTGATTCCTGCTTGGTGGTCGAGGGTTCGATTCCTCGCACGCTGCAAACATTTGTATTCATGAGTATGATTGTTTGTAACGGTCTGGGTATTTTCTATGTATAATATGTATGTATTTACGAAAAAAAAATATCTATGTATTTGTATCAGTACCCATAACATAATCTTCAGCTAGCTTAACTTGGGTCTAGATGAAGCTGTGTGAATTGTCCTGAGATTACTATTATTACTATAATAAATCTTTTCAAATCAGCCGATGTTTATTTTTGCCATAATACGTGCTGTTACCATGTGATAATATTACGTACGTACTTATTACTGTTTTAAATGTGATGCGTTCATTATTTATATTTCCTTTGAATTAATGACAAATGTAAGTATATATATATATATACTTACATTTGCACACTTAGTTGATCCAGCCACGATCCGTAGATGTTGCTGATTCCACTGTCTCTCTCTTTCTATCACTATCACGGTAGCGTGGTGGAATGGCAACATGTTGCCGTTCCGCGTTCTACCACTATCTTTGTATTCTAATATGCGATGTTGCCGTTCCGACCGAGACCATGCGTTGTTGCCAAATGTATTCGTCGATAGTAGTAGATACTTATACTCGATATATATTTTTTCAACAATTTCCTGCAATAGTGAATCCTTATCGGCAATTTTTTTTAAATGCACAAAGATTTTTTGGCTCTGAATATATTTAAAAATCATTTACTTGTGTGTTGATGAATTTATATACTAGTACATGAAGTACCTAATACTTGTTTTGATTTGAATAGGTAGCGATATTATGAATTTATTATACGTAATCTAAAGATTTTGACGAAATAAAAGTAATTAGTTATCTGTTAACCTTGACTTCATGCTGGCACCAGTATTATCAGATGATGAACATACTCTTCGAAAACTTACAGCAGAAATATCGTGTTTGGACTCATTAGATAGGTCTCGATGAATAGAGTTTAAAAAACTTAAAATAAATGGTACATTAGAAATAATGTATAAAAACCCCTTACGTAAAATTCAACCACTTTAAACTTAATAATAATAATAATTAGGAAAAGAGAAAAGCTATACATGCACTGAAAGTAATTGATGCCTTCCACACAATATTTTCAGTATTAAACAACTCTGTTTGTTCAGTAAAAGTGTAAATACACTGGTAACCTTTAATCATATTTTATATGCAAACATTACATATACAAACACTAAAGTTTTATTTCAGAATAGCCAGTAGTTTTCAAGAAATAAGTCTTTGAAATTGTACGTGTAACTTATATATATACCTACTAGTTTTTTCACCATAACAAACAACACCAATATGGCCTAGTTAGTAGTTTACCTGTGTACCAATTAATAATAATAGTAATCTCAGGACAATTCATACAGCTTCATCTAGACCCAAGTTAAGCTAGCTGAAGATTATGTTATGGGTACTGATATAAATACAAAGATTTTTTTCGTAAATACATACATATTATCTATACATAGAAAACACCCATACCGTTACAAACAATTTAATAATAAGTTAATAGTTTAATAAGTACGTACGTAATATTATCACATGGTAACAGCACGTATTATGGCAAAAATAAACATCGGCTGATTTGAAAAGATTTATTATAGTAATAATAGTAATCTCAGGACAATTCACACAGCTTCATCTAGACCCAAGTTAAGCTAGCTGAAGATTATGTTATGGGTACTGATATAAATACAAAGATTTTTTTTTTCGTAAATACATATTATACATATTATACATAGACAACACCCAGACCGTTACAAACAATCATACTCATGAATACAAATGTTTGCAGCGTGCGAGGAATCGAACCCTCGACCACCAAGCAGAATCAAAGCAGTGTGCTACTAAATCGCTAGACTACCGACAACTAGCTGTACACTCGACTTCGTCCGCGTGGAATTTAACTTCTTATATTTTAGAAAAATAAAGTTAAATTCAACACGGACGAAATCCCGTGTACAGCTAGTCATCAATAAAAAAACACGTAGGTATCTCTAATATATTATACACTAGCTGTTCCCGCGACTTCGTCCACGTGGTTTTTAACTTTATTTTTCTAAAATAAAAGTAGCCTAAGTTACTCCTTATTACATCAGCTACCTGCCAAAAAAAGTCCCGTCAAAATCGGTCCAGCCATTTCAGAGATTAGCCGGAACAAACAGACAGACAGACAAAAATTGTAAAATATTTTATTTTGGTGTATGTACCGTATTTATATTCATATGCATGTAGTAAAAAACGGTTTTTTCTATATTACAAACAGACACTCCAATTTTTATTAAATGTATAGATGTATAGATTATTATTTATTTATTTATTTATTCATCCAAAATAATACAAATTGTGTAGGATAACGTAATAGTAACATTACAGTAAAATTTTGTCAACAACATAATAGCAACTTAAACATTAAATCTCGGTATATCTATAGTTTGGCCCCAGCGACTTCGTCCGCGTGAAATTTTATTTTATTTTTCTAAAATAACAGTAGCGTAAGTTACTCCTTATTACATCAGCTACTTGCCAAAAAAAGTCCCGTCAAAATCGGTCCAGCTATTTCAGAGATTAGCCGGAACAAACAGACAGACAGACAGACAAAACTTGTAAAATATGTTATTTTGGTGTATGTACCGTATTTATATTCATATGCAATTAGTAAAAAACGGTTATTTCAATATTACAAACAGACACTCCAATTTTATTTACATGTATAGATGTATAGATTAAAAAAAAAGTAACAGTCATAAGGCTAGTCGTATGCCTAATATATATAATAATGTAATAAATTCATTTAAACAGAAATTGCGGGAACATTATTGAAATTTGTAACTTTTTTACTGTCCTTCTCCTTTTTTCACATCTTTCTGTTATATCCATATAGTTCTCTCTATATTTTCTGATTTTCTTACTTTCAATTTGAGACTGTACTTATAATTTGATTATCGGATCATTATGTATTTACTTATATATAATATTTATACATTTATGGGTTATATTTAGATATATATTTATGTATGTATATTGTTATTTTTTTATAGAAATGTATATTTTGCTTATCTTTATTATCTTTATAAATCTTTTTTTGACATTTCTTATTTATATTAGTGCACCGCCAATAATCTTTCGCTGCATCACTCATGGTTGCCTGGTAAATAACGCGGCAAAATATTAAGTCCGCCACATGTACAAATTTTTTTGTGCATTAAAGTTAAAGAAATAAAAAAATACAATACTGTTTAATGAAAATGCGTGTTGTCTAGTGCTTTGAGATGTATCAAAATAAGGTCAACAAAAAAGTCCGTGATGGTATATGTCTATCTCTTAAGGATAACCAACAATAACCATTTTTTATCTTTTACATTTTACGGGATTTTTTTTTATCGTATGTTTCCCTTAAAATCATGTAAACTATGTTATTATGTCATAATCTAAAGAAATAATATTATTTTATAGTGACATATCCACTATAAAATACCAAAAAGTAGCAATGTAATTCGTTACGCGCGAATCAGGTGTTATAAGGTCAAAGGTCGGTGCACCCCGCGTATTTGATAAATAGTGCTTCTCTGGATGTCTTTAAGAGAAAATGGCAGTATGTACGTGTATATGTACAAGTCCTTAAGTGTTAAGTTTTTCAAATGTACATACAGTAAAGAATAAATATTTTTAAGTACAGTACTTACGTACATTAATATAATACCTACTTTTTACTTGTATCTATTGTTATCAAAATTAAATTATAAGTTCTTAACTTGACCACGACTATGTGACCCTCTCTTGGCGCCAAAACGAGTGAAAAAATGAACAGCATACGACGACGACGCAGTACCTATAGAGTGGAGCAACTGCTTATTCAGTTTTATTCAACTATTTAGTCCCTCCACCGTTACAATGAATGGAGGCGGATATTACAATGTACGTAGCATTGCGAATATAAAATATCTAGATTAGGTATAATAAATTCATAATTCATAGGCCGTTACGGTATCAGAGCCAAAGTCTTCTTTCTTTGTTTATGTACTGTTAGATGCGACAGCGACTTTGTTTTTATATTACTATGTAATGATTGATATACCTAAAATAAATAAAATATCTGAGGTTTGGACAAAAATTCAAAAGGTACTTAATTTTTAAAAAGTATTTTGAAAATACCTATTTTGCATTTAGTATTTGAAATACAAAACACAAAACTATTTTTGTTTTTAGAGTGACATTTCTATGAATTCACTGTCGATAGCGAGCGGTGCGATGGAAAAAGATAACCGTTTATAAAAATATAATAAATAACCCTGGACAATTAACACAGACTGATACTGAACTGATATAAATAGATATTTTTATTTTGTAAATACATATATAATATACATATAAAACACCCAGACCGATGAAAACAATCGATGACCGATGAGTACAAATGTTTGCATCGTGCGAGAAATCGAACCCGCGGCCATCGGATGTAAAGCGGTGTGACCACCGAGGCAGTCGAAATATATAAATAATCTTATGAATTTAATTTATTCTAATTTGTTTATGTGCGCGGGGTGCGGTGTACGGTGCTCCCCCTGCCTCCACCGTTGCTGGAGCTTGCATGTATGGAGCATTGCGAATATAAAATATCTAGATTAGTAAATTCATAATTGATAGACCGTTACGGTATCTATATATATTCGGATTAAAATAAGTATCGCAGTAAGGACCAGTATATAAAGTGATCAACACAATTAACTGATTTTTGAAATATATATACAGAGCCAAAAAGTCTTTGTGTATTCAAAAAATATCTAATTTGTTTGTGTGCGCGGGGTGCGGTGTACGGTGCAGGGGACCCTGCCTCCACCGTTGCTGGAGCTTGTATGTATGGAGCATTGCGAATATAAAATATCTACATTAGTAAATTAATAAAGTCATAATTGATAGACCGTTACGGTATCTATATATATTCGGATGAAAGTAAGTATCGCAGTAAGGACGAGTATATAAAGTGATCAACATAATTAATTGATTTTTGGAATATATTCAGAGCCAAAAAGTATTTGTGTATACCAAAAATTTAGCCGTTCGGAGCCATTCAGTCACGAATTATTAGTAAAAAAAGTGTCGATTATATCGTACTATCGACGAATATATATGGCCACATCGCAAAATAGAATGCGACGTTGCCATACCGCCTGAGATATACGCGATAGAGGTCAAGTTATTCAGTGCAAAAGGTGGAATCGGCAAGTGTTTAGGTTGTGGCGTGATCAACAAAGTGCCCAAAGAGGTGTTTATATATATATATATATATATATATATATGTGTGTGTGTAAAGTGTATAATTGTCAAATGTACATGTAAAAATGGTTGACAATAAATGTTTTTCTTTCTTTCTTTCTTTCTAAATTGCACCAGTGTGTAGCGTGATTGCCTACTGGCGTTCGGCGTATTTTTGGCAGTTTGTGCCGACCACGTGATGTTCGGACATTAAGTTAGCAGATGGCCAGATTTATCTTGTGCTCCACGAAAAAATGGGAATGAAAAATGTTCAATGAAAAACCAAATAGTAGATTTCTACTTCGCTGATGATAAAGAATTCTTTATTGATGATCGTTTCAATAATTAATCCTATATTTGATGGCCTCGTTGCTTTAGTGGTGTAGCATACCGATTTACTTCCGATGCTCGTGGTTTCGATTCTGTGCACGTTACAATGAGGTCTCTTAGCTCATCGTAAGAAATTAACCAGGAATTAATCATGATGTTTTCGAGGGGGGACCGGGTGGTGATCAACCTGATATGGTACACTGCGAGCAACAAGGTCACCAGTCCACATACCGAACAACTCCTTTACCCCTTGTAGAAAAAAAAGAAATGGGCAAATCCGCATAAGTGTGTTATAGAAATACAAAATGGCTCATTCCTCAATATCTTCATCATTCTTCTCTTTTGTTCTGATGTCTCAAATTCAAATCTAAAAATCGTTTATTCATGTTGGACATTTTAGCCGCTTATGAACGTCAAATTTTTTATATTATATTTATTTCCCTACCATCCAGTTCAGTATATGGATCCAATTGAGAAGAGCTGGTAAGAAACTCAATTGAATTACTTTTTTTTGTTAAAGCCAGTTTATTTACAACTAGCTATACCCGCGACTTCATCCGCGTGGAATTTAACTTTATTTATCTAAAATAAAATAGCCAAGTTACTCCCAATTACATCAGCTACCTGCCAAAAAAAGTCCCGTCAAAATCGGTCCAGTAATTTCAGAGATTAGCCGGAACAAACAGACCGACAGAGAGACAGACAAAAATTGTAAAAAATGTTATTTTGCTGTATATTTATATTCATACGCATGTAGTAAAAAACTGTTATTTCAATGTTACAAACAGACACTCCAATTTTGTTTATATGTATATTTATATATAGGTGTCTATGTCTAACATTAAACAAAAATCCAGTGCATGAACAACTATTGCCATGCACGCTCGTCATTCAAGTAATCGTTTAGTGAGTAATAGGCTTTGCTCTGTAAATAAGATTTAACAGATGTCTCTTCTTTGCTCCCAGCAAAACGGAATGGCATCATCATCATACATTGTAGTTAAAACCACACCAAAATCAGCCAATCCTTTTAACTACATCTAACACAAAAGGCTTCAATTTATAACACTGCTGTTTTTGCGTTGGGAGTTAATAAAACTGAGTAATAATTCAGATGAGATTAAAGAGACCACAGTAGTAACGGCTGAGTAATGTTCAGAAGCGCAAATGCTGATCTATATCTCCGGAACAGTAAACTATTTAGATAGGGTCTCGCTTTTACTGTAGTGAGTAATGCTGTATGAAGTTAGTGGAAGGAAATGTTGAATTTAAGCCACTTTTAATGTTATATACTAGGTGACCCGGCAAACTTGTTATGCCAAATAAATTAAAGTAAGTACTTTAATTTATATAAAACTATGATTTTATACTACACTAGCTACCCACCCCGACTTCGCACGGGTGTACATGTATTATACATATAAACCTTCCTCTTGAATCACTCTATCTATTTAAAAAAACTGCTTCAAAATCCGTTGCGTAATTTTAAAGATTTAAGTATACATAGGTTCAGATAGCGACAGCTACTTTGTTTTATACTATACTAGCTACTCACCCCGGCTTCGCACGGGTGTACATGTAATATATATATATAAACCTTCCTCTTTAATCACTCTATCTATTAAAAAAAGCCGCTTCAAAATCCGATGCGTAGTTTTAAAGATTTAAGCATACATAGGGGACGGACAGAAAATGACAGCGACTTTGTTTTATACTATGTAATGAATATAATAGTACTAACTTTAATTTATATGGCAAAATAAAGTTATATATTAGTATATTACTATAAAAATAGGGGTTGGTCAGGACGCGACAGGATTCAAGTTATTCAGTGCAAAAGGTGGAATCAACAATATATGGAGTTGTGGCGTGATCAACAAAGTGCCCAAAGAGGTGTTTATATACATATACATATATATATAGATAAAGAACTAGCTAGTTAGCGTGTTCGTGATCTTAAATCTACATTATATTATTACCACAATTTTTTTTTTTTTTTACAGTACAATAGTACTGTACCTACTTTATTTCTATTATTTTGTTTAATTCCTGTAGTAATATCATGTGTGAGACCACAAATATTCAGTGCAGAAGCTCAACTACCGATACTGGAAGCGTTAGGACCTTCCGCATTAGTGAGCAAACTCCGTTTTCGGATCAATACCAACATTGCAACGCGATTCTCCTGTAAACGAGAATAGAATAGAATAGAAAATCATTTATTCAAATAAACTTAATTTAAGCATTTTTGAACAGTCATAACAATTTTTTTTTATCTACCACTGGTTCGGAAAGCTCATCACAAGAAGAACGAGCAAGAAACTTGTGTGTTGCACTTTTAAATAATCCTTGTAAGTTTACATTTACAAGTCGAAACGTGTCAATACAAACTACCAACTAGCACTAATTTTTTGGGTCAAATATAAATATACGATAAGATTAAATCAGTCGTAGTGATAAGAGCAGACCAGTCCTTACAAGCAGCACTCGTTCACGAGTATGACGGATGAGCCAGCCATCACTGCGCTCGATCATATTTTAGGGAGCCTAATGACCCGGCCCACCACGCCGCCACATGTCTGGACATTTTAGTGAGCATGACTCATTCCACTCGACCACGTCACAGCTACTTAAGACATCATCAAGCAATGAAAAGAGTTTGGATATAGTTTAAAATCCAAGGGTTGGCTGTTCAGCGGAGTTGTTTTCTGGTAAAATATATTGAAAACTAGCTGTACTCGCGACTTCGTCCGCGTGGAATTTGACTTTATTTTTTAAAAAGTAGCCTAAGTTACTCCTTATTACATCAGCTACCTGCCAAAAAAAGTCCCGTTAAAATTGGTCCAGCCATTTCAGAGATTAGCCATAACAAACAGACAGACAGACTGAGAGACAAAAATTGTAAATAATGTTATTTTGGTGTGTTGTGTATATTTGGTGACGCATTTATATTCATATGCATGTAGAAAAAAATGGTTATTTCAATATTACAAACAGACACTCCAATTTTATTTATATGTACAGATAATACTACGCATTTGACTACATCTATAAAGTTATGATCTATTGATTGATCACTATTTCATGTCTCTATTGAGTCATTTAAACGATCTGCACGTATGTACAAAAGAGATGATTTTCTCGAATATTAAAAAACACAATTTATTCGTATGTCGCACTTCGTTTATTTTTTAACTCTTACGATTTAGTTTATGTGCCATTCGACAAAACTCCTCGATCTCCCTCGCACTCCTCTATTTGATCATGCAAATCATATTCAGAAAAGGGTTTAAAAAATTACTTTCTGCAGAGACAAGTCAAAGGTAGCCCTTTTGTTAGTTTCTTTCTCAGTTGCAGTATTAATCTGCACATTGGCCGAACTATCGACACCTTAGCAACCGGGAATGTGTCACTTTAGCGGACAAGGGTCATCGTATATTGGAGTTCTTTGTGCACCACATTCGACCCGTGTCATCTTCACTTTACGCCGCATTTTCTACATTCCACTCATGAATTGTTGAATGGGTATTTTGAAAATTGGGTTATATATCAGCAGATAGGCAATATTTCATTGCATACTCCACTCATAAAATAAGTTATCAATAATTTAAGACAATGTTCTTAAACATGTTTTTTGGTGGGCATATAAGAATTTGTAATTAATCATTTTAATTTTAGTTTTTATGTCTGAATTTATCTTACTAGTTGTTCAGCTAGTATAATACATAAATGAATTAGTACGTAAAGTTACCTCATCATTAATATTCACGCAATCCCACTAGAAACCATCCTGATTCCATACGTAATTCCTATTGAATTTGCTAGCATAGCCTAATTTATCTGATGTCTATAAAAGTAATATCTCAGATGAATCCACACAGCGTCATCCAGGACCAAGATCTTTGGTTGTCAGATAAATGATAGACCGTTAGAAGACATCTCGTCCCGACCGCCCTTTTTACTATTTATTTAAATTAATTAATATAATATATTGACATTAAAATAAGTAACTTTTGATTGTGTGCATGCCTGTTAAACCAAGTGTTCATCGAGTGCAGCAGCTGTGCCAGAATCCCACTCTACAGTCGCAGTTACGTATTGTGCATCCCTTATTTCATTTCCATAAAATAGAAAATCATTTATTCAAAAAAACTTACATTGAAGTACTTTTTGAATAGTCATCACATTTTTTTAATCTACCGCTCATTCGGAAAGCTATCTCATCACAATAAGAACGAGCAAGAAATTTACGTGTTGCTCTTTTAAATAATTTTATTCTTACTTTACAATTTAAGTTTAAGTGTGTGAATACAAACTACCGATTAGCACTAATTCAATTAAATAATCAAATAGAAAAATATTGAATACACAACAACTGGTTAAACAATTAATAAGAGGAAATCAGTTATAGTGATTAGAGCAGACTAGTCTCTACAAGCAGCACCTGTTCACGAGTATAACGGATGAGCCAGCCATCACTGTGCTCGACCATATTTTAGGGAGCCCAATGACCCGGCCCACCACGCCGCCACAAGTCTGGACATTTTAGTGAGCATGACTACTCAAGACACTAGACCAAGTCATAGCTGCTCACAATTGCCATCTGATAGTTATAGTATTCACATTTTACATCATACAGTCCACATACCTTATCCACTATCCCCCATTTAACCATGATCTTTCGAGCCATCTCTTTTTGTAAATACTATACATAGGAAACACCCAAACCGAAATAAACAGTTATACAAATGTTTGTACCTTACGTTGAATCAAACCCACTACCATCGGAAATGAGGCCGTTAAATTTTTACCATATATTAACTCTACTGGTGCCATGCCAGCACATGCCATTACCACAGGCCAGTATACTTTTACATATATTCGCATGTTAAAAACATATGTAATGTTATATACTTTTATTTGACGGCCTCGATGGTCTTTAGCGGTTTAACACAAACTTTCCGATGGTCGCGGGTTCGATTCTTCGCACGGAACAAACATTTGTATTCATGAGTATGATTGTTTGTATCGGTTTGGGTGTTTTCTATGTATAATAGGCCGGGTCCCCACCAACATGCTGCCCACCTTCATGAAGGTGGACTCCTGGCCGAAGGGAGTGGTCTATCGGCGCTACTTTGGCAGATTACCGTCGTCAGTGCCGGGACCATAGAGACAATTGTATTTTATTATTATATCTTATGTATGTTAGTCTATAAAGTATTTATAATATTTGCTATGTAGCCTGAATTAAAGAAATAAATAAATAAAATATAAAAATAAAATAAAATAATATGTATTTACGAAAAAACAATCTAAGTACTTGTATCAGTTATCTAGTACCCATATTACAAGATTTAGCTATCAACTTGGGTCTAGATGGCACTGTGTGTATTGTCCTGAGATTATTATTGTCCCGAAGTTAAAAAAAACAGATTTTTAACGTTATAGTTTAGAACAAATAAATAGAATAGAATAGAATAGAAAATCATTTATTCAAATAAACTTAATTTAAGCACTTTTGAATAGTCAACATTTTTTTAAATCTACCGCTTATTCGGAAAGCTGTCTCATCACAAGAAGAATAAGCAAGAAACTTGTGTGTTGCTCTTTTAAACAATCCTTGTAAGTTCACATTTTAAAAGTCGAAACGTGTGAATACAAACTACCAACCAGCACTAATTTTTATTATTTAGGCTCAAATATAAATACACAATAAGCTTAAATAAGTCGTAGTGATAAGAGCAGACCATTCCCTACAAGCAGCACTCGATCGAGTATGACGGATGAGCCAGCCCTCACTGCGCTCGACCATATTTTATGGGAGCCCAATGACCCGGCCCACCACGCCGCCACATAGCTGGACATTTTAGTGAGCATGACTACTCATTCCACTCGACCACGTCACAGCTACAAAAATTACTATATGGTAGTTACAGTATTCGCACTTTACATGAGGATGCATGCGGCAATCTATACAAAAGCCGCTACGCTATCATATATCAAGAAAGCAGTATGAAAAATAAATTATAACGTTGTCCGCAAATAAAGTTATACTTAATATATATTGCTATCATCTATAAATTCATCTATCCT
The DNA here is from genome assembly GCF_030625045.1 of Achroia grisella. Classification (NCBI taxonomy): domain Eukaryota; kingdom Metazoa; phylum Arthropoda; class Insecta; order Lepidoptera; family Pyralidae; genus Achroia; species Achroia grisella. Next base: position 59,464 of record NW_026712718.1, read on the forward strand.
ATAATAGGCTTAAAACCTTAAAAGTCACTTAACAATTGTTGAACTCAGATCGAAGAAGGAATTGCAGAGTGCTCCTGTTCAAGTCGTCCATTACTGAAATAATATCGTTTGAAAAAATTGCAAAGTGTATATCTTTACTTCATAACAGAGTTCCGTGGTTTATGATATATTTCTGACAATTCAGTCGAAATGTTCGGGAGTATACATATATGTATATTTCTCAGTTGGTTATTATGGTGATTGTAATAATGAAAATAAAATAAAAAATAAAAAAGCCTTTTTATTTCTTGCTTATTACAAAATAATGGTGTTAGTAACTTAGAAATATATATTTATCACTATTTGTTAATTTATAATTATTCAAGTATTTTTTTTTTATATGTAATCTCTTATTTTTTTTTTTTAATAACTATATATATTTATTATTATTAATCTATTTGTTACTAATATGTATTTGTATATTTACATTAAAAATATATGACTATAAAAAAAATATATTTCACGAAATATCATGTATAATATATAGAACCCCACTTTTCATTCATCTTGGTAACAGGCCTCGGTGATTGTAATAAAACTAGGTAATTGTGGATAAATGACAATAATTTGCTTCTGTATATTGTGAAAACATCAAATGCAATGAAAATACAAAAGAAGAACAGCGACAGGAACATTAAAAATATATGACTATAAAAAAATATTGACAAGGTATTTTATTTCCAACACGAAATATCATGTATAATATATATGTAAATATGCTCCTTTCATTTAAAAACCAAGTTTGTCATTCATCTTGTGCTAAATCTGTTTTCTGAATTAGTGGTACAATAAGAAAAATACTGTAGAAATGTATATAATAAATTAATTAGAATAAAGTATATATTTTTTTTATAATTATTAAAATTTATATAATGAGTATATCATAAAATTCTAGAGTTGAAAAGAAGTGATAAGAAGGCCACGACACTTTTTTAGATTCATAATTATCTTTTTTTTTTAAATTCCACGCGGACGAAGTCGTGGGTGCAGCTAGTTCTTACTAACACCCATGAAGAACAAAAATTAAGAGAAGTGTGATGAAGACATTATTAAAAAATTTGAAATCTCTATTTGGAGAAGAATAAACCAGAGGCGTACATCTGGATCCCTTGAAGGAAGTGTAACATAAATAGATAATGAATAAACCGAGGTGAGCTGACCTATTTAATAAATTTATTTTAACATGAACGTTTTATGATCATCAACAATTTGATGAAATCAATTAAAATAAAATAATCTGTATTCAAATAAACTTAATATAAGCACTTTTGAATAGTCACATTTTTTTTATTCTACCACTCATTCGGAATGCAGACTCATCACAAGAAGAATGAGCAAGAAACTTGTGTTCTGTACAAATAAATGTTCTAAAGTAGATTTACATTAACAAGGATTAGGCATGCAATATAAAAACTGCTACGCTCTTAATCTCTGTTCAGTCGGATAACAAATGGCGCCAATCATCAAATGTTGGACTTGAAATCTTTCTTTGGTCTAACTATAGATCTTTCTGGCACCAATAATCAAATGTTGGACTTAAAATCTTTCTTTGGTCTAACTATAGATCTTTCTATACCGTCTGCACTTAATCTCGATTCAATCAGTTAACAAATGGCGCCAATCATCAAATGTTGGACTTGAAATCTTTCTTTGGTCTAACTATAGATCTTTCTGGACCGTCTGCACTTAATCTTGATTCAATCAGTTAACAAATGGCGCCCATCATCAAATGTTGGACTTGAAATCTTTCTTTGGTCTAACTATAGATCTTCTGTACTTGAAGTTTTAAAGATACTTGATACTTCAGGGTGCGAAAGTTATAATGGTGTGACATACGATACAGGATCACAAACTTATAAAGGATCGCATTTGTTCATTTCATTGCGGAACTCTAAAGGAGACAAAGCCTTGTGAAGAACACACTTCGTTTGTAATACAATTTCGAATCAATTGTGTTACAAATGTACTTTATTCTTGCTTTTAACTTAGAAAGGATTGACCTTCTGGAAAATATCAGTGTGACACGTGTATTGGTCACGTAGTAGGTACGTCATCATAGGCCGATACTTGACCTACTGCATCTACCTTGTTCAAGATTTGACCCAGTTCATTGAGTTAATGTTTACTCTGTGGTCATTTGTAATTGTGTCATAATACTTTAGCGCTTTATTTCCGATGGTCGCGGGTTCGATTCCTCGCACGGTACAAACATTCATGAATGATTGTTTGTATCGGTCTGGGTGTTTTCTATGTATATTATGTTATTAGTTGTCCAGTACCTACAATACAAGCTCTGCTTATCTTGGGACTAGATGGCGTTATGCTAATTCACTCCTTGATTTATTTATTAATCCATCAGATAATGATATGGACTTCCGCAAAATAACACCTGATTCGATTAAATATGTTATGCCAATTGTCTAGGGGTATTATTTTAATAGTATATTATAATATAAGTGCACACATATCGATACATATATACATATAAATAAAATTGGAGTGTCTGTTTGTAATATTGATATAACCGTTTTTTACTACATGCATATGAATATAAATACGGTACATACATCAAAATAAAATTTTTACAATTTTTGTCTGTTTATTCTGGATAATCACTGAAATGGCTGGACCGATTTTGACGGGATTTAGCACGGCTACTTTTATTTTAGAAAAATAAAGTTAATTTTCACGTGGATGAAGTCACGAGTAGAGCTAGTATACAATACATATTACGACAATTCCCTGGTTTCCTTTCGATTTGGGTGAATCCACAGATATGTATTAAAACTTTAACAATATTTAATAGAGGTTAAATTATTATCTACACATTTAATCTTTGACCTATCTTTGACAACCACTAGACCAGTGGTTTAGCACACCACTTTACTATGTGTCTGTTCAGTCTTGATCTGTTCAGTATTTATTGGGAACACTGATTAGATTTTTTGATTTTTTTTAATAGCATATGCTGACGATCACTCTATTCTCCCAAATCTGAATTTAAATGAAATTGTATTATTGTTAACATGTACAACATTTATTTGAAAAGAATACGAGCTGAGTTTCTTTTCAGTTCTTCTCATCTCGAAATCATTCCGAACTGACGGTAGATTTGACATATCATAAGAGTCTGCAATAGCATATAATAACACGAATAAAGATATTTTGAATTTTGAAGAACCCTTTCCATCACAAAAGTGTTCAATTTTCCTTTCCTGCTTTGGAACCCTAAAAAGTAAGTGTAATATAATAAATTCCCATAACAAATATGATGGCTCGAAGGATAAGTGATAGTTACAACACAAAAGTGTGGAATGAGCATCATTTGCGATATATTAAACTTGGTCCCTTGATGGCTGCCGTATTGTAACGCTGATAGCCTCCATCTAGGTAATATCCCTCAAATCGAGCTCATCTCAACACGAAGTATTTTTCAACTTTTTTTATTCCTCAGGGACTGGTGGAGCAGATGCCTTGATAATGGCAAGTGTTTACCGTCGTGTAGATACATAAGAATTCCTGTGGACATGATGGGATGTATTCCATGCTTGAACAGTTAATACGAAAATCTAGGCAGGTAAACGTTTTTGTGTTCATTAGAGATAATAATATCTCAGGACAATTCACACAGCGCCATCTAGTCCCAAGCTAAGCACAGCTTGTGTTATGGGTACTAGACAACTGATATAAATACATGGATACATTTTTTTTTGTAAATACAAATACAAATATATTATACATAGAAGACACCCAGACCGATACAAACAATTATAGTCATGAATACAAATGTTTGTGCCGTGCGAAGAATCGAAGCTGCGACCAGCGGTCGTAAAGCGGTTTGGTAGACCGCTAAACCACCGAGGTCGTCATCTTTATTAAATAAATAAATAAAATATGAGTATATAATAAAAACAAATCTCTTTTTAAAGTCACCAGAAATCTTAACATCAATTTTGGACATTTCCTCGAAGAAATCTAGCCTGCTTCCATTATTGTGTCGAAAAAGTTCACAGCCTGGCCGATTCCTATCTGGCTACCAAATTTATACCTTCCGCTTGAACTGTTATCGACGAATCTGAACACTGTGGCTATAAACTAAGCGAAAACTAGCTCTTCCGTAATAGGGTTTACATAAATATTGTATATTACATAGTTTAGTTAGAGAAAGGTGAAATTTATATGTAATATGGATGATAATCTGAAATTTTATGCGTGTAAAGAAAAGGCCAATAAATGAAGCATGATGGAAGATCGCGGAAAGTGGCAAGAGCTCCACCGACAAGAGCGTAGCTCTTAAATTATGAATGAATGAATGAAATTGGTAAAGTAGTAAAAACTTAAATAATAATGTAGTAAATGGAGAATAAAATAAACAAACAGAGTTTTTTTTCGGACTACTCTAATGCTGTTGGCCGCAGCTGGCCTTTACAGCTTCACCGGACGATAGGGGGCGAGTGCAGATGGCACTTCAAACCCGCAGAAGGACTTATGCAACGGCTGAAGGCCAACTCCTGCTTGACGGATACGACTATAGTCTGAGGGTATTGGGTTCAAACCTCGGCTCAGGCCGTCGTAATTTCGATCCCGTTTGAATTGGACGGGGGATCGATGGGAGAGGAGTAGACAGTGTTAAGAGAAGAACTTGTGGTAATGAAGTTATAATAATCAGAATTTGTGTTATGGGTACTGGACTTTTATTGGCAGATAGCTGATGTAATAGTGAGTAACTTAGGCTACTTTTATTTTAGAAATATAAAGTTGATTTCCACGCGGACGAAGTCGCGGGTACAGCCAGTCTATCATAAATTAGTATTTGGCTGTAATAGAGAAATATATATATATGTTATATATAAAATTCTCGTGTCACAGTTTTCGTTCCCATACTCCTCCGAAACGGCTTGACCGATTGTCATGAAATTTTGTGAGCGTATTGAGTAGGTCTGAGAATCGGCCAACATATATTTTTCATCCCCCTATATGTTAAGGGTAGTCCACCCCTAATTTTTTTTTTATTTTAAGGCAAAACGTTTGCCGGGACAATAGTATATATATATATATATACTGAATATCTCTGTCATAAATATCTACGACAATGTTATCTGATTGAACAGAGATTAAGTGCGTAGCGGTTTCTATGTTGATTGTCGCATGCCTAATCCTTGTTGTCAATTAAATATAAGCAAATCAATATTTATTCAAAAGAGCAACATACAAGTTTCTTGCTCATTCTTCTTGTGACGAGACTGCATTTCGAATGAGCGGTAGAATAAAAAAACTTGACTAAGCAAATGCTTATATTAAGTTTATTTGAATAATGATTATTTCTATTTCTATTTCTATTACCATAGAAGAAAGAGGATGACGACGCTCTAAAAATACCACGGTTACTTTTAAGTTATCATCGATTTCCAAGACTAAGTAAAATATCTCTCCCACGGAAGGAGGGTCCTTCCCTATAAAACTGTTTAAACTCATTGTAATTCAATTGATTAAATTTACGCTACTGTCACCAAAACTGTCTAACTTTAGCACGAGCTGACGCGTTAAATGAATTCCCAATGCTTCGTGGCCCTAATTTAACCTTACGCATTAAAGAGACGAAATGTCTTTTCATTTTTTTATCAACGAAAGAATGGCTTCCTTCCTCAAATAATGGATAATAATAATGATGTACTCGATAACATTCCGTCTTTATAATCGATTAATGTTCCAAAGTTATGACTTGAATATATATACTATTATTTATATAAAAAAACATCTATTAAAAAGAGCAACACACAAGTTTCTTGCTCATTCTTCTTGCGATGAATCTGCATTCCGAATGAGTGGTAGAATCAAAATATGACTATTCAAAAGTGCTTGTAATGAGTTTATTTGAATAAAGATTATTTCTATTTCTATTTTTATACATAATATCTAAATATATAACTCAAAGGAGACTGACATAGTGATGATAGCAGATGTCGCGTAGCTCCTTTTCCACCTGGCTGCGGTAGGCGCGGATCATGTTCAGTTTATCTTCTGCGCCCTGCAACAAAAAAAAGCATAACATATTATATTTATGTACAGTATGCAAGTATGTATATCAAATAATCTATATATAATATATATATATAACTCAAAGGTGACTGACGTAGTGATCTATCAACGCACAGCCCAAATCACTGGACGGATCGAGCTGAAATTTGGCATGCAGGTAGATGTTATGACGTAGGCATCCGCTAAGAAAGGATTTTGATTAATTCCACCCCTAAGGAGATACAGTAGGGGATGAAAATATGTATAAATCTTTCGACTGATTGAACTGAAATTAAAGATGATGAAGACGTTCGCTTAAATAGTATTTTGATAAATTCAACCCCCATGGGGATAAAATAAGGGATGATGCAGGATGTAAATGTAATAATTTGAACCTATCAGTACCTAATGGAACGAATAAATTAAGGCGAACAAAATAATATTTAGTTCTTTAGGCTGCTTCTATTTTAGAAAAATAAAGTAAAATTCCACGCGGACGAAGTCGCGGGAACAGTTAGTTCTGCTTATAATTCGACGACACTAGGGGAACAACGCAGGCGTAGCCAGTCCAAAATAAAACAACACAGTTACTTTAAATACAATATTAAATTTAATTTAATTTAATTTTCTTTTGAATCACCAAAATGAGTTCTAACTGTATTGCATTGTACTAGTATTATATTTATCTATATTTAGCATTAATGTATGACATTATATAATATCAGGTATTGTCCCATTCGGTGTCGAGACCCTTGGTCCGTGGGGTCCTAGCGCTATAAGACTTTTCAAAGAAATAACGAAAAGGTTAGTCGACATCACAGAAGACCGAACAGCTGGCAGCTACCTCGGACAAAGAATTAGTCTAGCTATTCAAAGAGGGAACGCTGCCAGTATCTTCGGAACGTTGCCTAAAGGGACCCCTTTTAATAATATATTTTAGTCATCATATTATATATTTTTTCTATACAGTTTATATTTGAAATATCAGGTATACTATATATGTTATTATTATGTGTATCTCAACGAGGTGCGTGGATGAATTCGTTGTAAATAATTATAAAACACCAAATTGTAAATTAAATCGTAATTATATATATTTATTAAAATGTCGATATATTTAGCGGTGTACCAAAATATTGATGCACATTAAAAACAAATGACAATCGTAATTATTAGAACACAGCGTTCCATATTTAAATATTATGAAGTAAATAATTAAGAAGGTTTTAATACCTATTTTTTGTTGGAGTTTCCAACAATTATATGTATATATTTATTTGCATTTCATATATAATATATAATATTTATTAGTAACTTTGTGATTATTTTTTGACATAACTACCCCACAACACTTTACTGTATACCTATAGGTTAGCTGGTGTAGAATGCCATACAGCATTAAGCTCGCCTTTGTACAAGTTATATTGTGCATTAAAGAATAAATAAAATCCCATCATCATCAAAACATAAATGTGAAATGATAGCCGAGTTTAATATTATGATATATGCCTTGATTGTTGACTTCTACGACAAAAGAGGTGAGATCTAAATGGGTGCCAAGTTCAATGGTCTGTCTTGAAATGTATTTATAACAATATAAAATATCATTTCTTCTTATAACTTAGGATAATATACTGTAGCCTAAGGTCTGACTTGGCCAGTTCTCATATTATTATACCAATTATTACTTTCGATTGCTAGTTACTACTAATAATAAAATAGGAACCGACGAGTAACATGTTTAGAACTTGCGAAGGCTACAGTATATTTCGTATATGAAAACTAGACAAGTTAGAAAATACACTAACGAATAAAATGACCATATTTGGACATTAATATCTAATAAACGTTTGAGATATGTTTATGAAATTTGGAACACATATTTATCTCGCAAGTCTCAATAACTCAATATGAACCAAATTTGACAGGTTTATGTGAAAGAGTTTTTGAGTTATGAGGGGGTCAAAAGTGGCTCCAAATGGTTCGTGTAAATATACACACGGTGCTGCTCGCCAGTTGTCTTACTTGAAACTCGGCTTGACACGCTACCGCGTGTCTAGATAAATAAATTTTCTGTTAAATCTAGATCAAGCCTGAAATTTTATATAATTTTATAAAATAAGGTCTTAATCTTGACAAATTGTAATAACCCAGGTGTTAATTTGCTCGAGGTGATTACGTCGAGAAACAGATATCCAATAAATTAAGTCAGCTATAAATTATAGCTAGTTTTAAATTATGAAGACCTCCAACTTAGGTCGGATTTCACCAAAGAAACTGATCACGTTTAGTTCGAACTGAACGCGATTAAAACGTTTAAACGTGTTCAAAGCTTCATTTTGCATTTCACCACTACAAATTTCGCTAAACACGTTTATAAATTCTGAACGTCTGATTTCCTACAGTTAACTCTTTAAACGTATTTAAAGCAGCTGTCAGTTGTCAAACAGTCATCAATCAAAATTTTGACAATACAATATCGGGAATAAAATAGAAAATTGGCAGTAGTGTAAAAAAAAATCCTCAATAAAACATTTTTTTACTAGTTAATAGGTAAAGGTTGTCGTTTTATACTTTGTGGTCGACGGTACTTATTAAATTAAAAATTAATAAACTTATCCTAATTATCACATGATTGAATTACAAATAGTTCTTAGAATTATTTAATTAAATTACCCATTGCATCAAATATTATTTATGAGCGTGTAACACTGTGAACGAATGAAAATCTAAACTTCATTTTGGTAAACGTGATCTGTATAAAGTTGGTGAATTCCATTTAAAGTAAAACGAGATCAACGTCGTTCTTTTTTCAAGTTCACGCTGAACTCCGTTTCCTTGAACGTGTTTATACTACGATTGGTGAAATCCAGCCTTAGTTGAATATTAGTGTTACAATGAAACTTAATTTGATATTCATTACTTGGTTATAGTATTTTATATAAAATAACAAATTTATATTTTATATTATGACTAGCTACTCGCCCCGGCTTCGCACGGGTGTACATGTATAATACATATAAACCTTCCTCTTAAATCACTCTATCTATTAAAAAAACTGCTTCAAAATCCGTTGCGTAGTTTTAAAGATTTAAGCATACATAGGGACAGACAGCGACGGCGACTTTGTTTTATACTATACTAGCTACCCACCCCGGCTTCGCACGGATGTACATGTATTAATTATATAAACCAACCTCTTGAATCACTCTATCTATTAAAAAAACTGCTTCAAAATCCGTTGCGTAGTTTTAAAGATTTAATCATACATAGGGACAGACAGCGACAGCGACTTTGTTTTATACTATGTAATAATGTAATACTAGTTCATTAAACGTATTATATACGTTGTAATTTAGTTTATTAGTATTGTCTTGAAAGTCAAATAAACAGACGTGTACAGACGTTAAGACAAACAATCAACTATATATGCAACGGATACGGTGTCGTAATATCCTCGGTGGTCTAGTGGTACAGCATACAGCTTTACTATCCGATGGTGGCGGGTTCGATTCCTCGCACGGTACATTCATGACTATGATTGTTTGTATCGGTCTGAATGTTTTCTATGTATAATATGTATTTATTTATAAAAAAAAATATCCATGTATTTATATCAGTTGTCTAGCACTCATAACATAAGCTCTGCTTAGCTTGGGACTAGATGGCGTTGTGTGAATTGTCTTGAGATATATTATAGACTAGATGTTCCTGTGGCTTCGTCCGCTTGGAATTTAACAATATTTTTCTAAAATAAAATAGTTTTTCTGAAATAAACGTGGCCTAAGTTACTCCTTATTACAACAGCTACCTGCCGATAAAAGTCCCATCAAAATCGGTCCAGCCATTTTAAAGGTTATCCGGAACAAACAGAAAAATAGACAGACACACAAAAATTATAAAAAATGATATTTTAGTGCATGTACCGTATTTATATTCATATGCATGTAGTACAAGACAGTTATTTCAATATTACAAACAGACACTCCAATTTTATTTATATGTATAGTTATACTAGTATATATACACATGGTTTATCTGTATACAACGCTGTATAATATCAAAACAGCTTGTTACTGAAACAAACAATACAAACCAATACGTTGAATATGTGCCGTTGTCAGAACTTAGAATTGATCGTTGAATAAACTACTCTATTATTTCTCAATACGGTGGTTGTTCGATATGTTGTTATACAGAAACATTGGAGATATGAGGGAGTAGCAGGTAAGGTAAGTGGATGTATGGAATGAAAGAGAAGAGTTAGTGATTGCACTAATAAAAGCTTACGTAACAATAACAAACTGATTTTACCTAAATGTCGTTTGGCTAAAGTTAGTAATTCGTTTTATGGCAATTGCGTAAGGTTTTACAATAAAATACCAGAGTCTGTTATAAATGTGCCAGAAAAAAGATTTAAATGTCAAATAAAACAGTTCCTTTGCAAAAAAGCTTACTATAAAATTGAAGAATTCGTTAACGATAATAATGTTTTTGTAGAAAAATTTTAAATACATAGCACTGACAATATTATCTGATTACATTAATAATGAGTGCGTAGCGATTTCTATGTTGATTATCGCATGCCTCTTACTTGTTACACTGTAATTATTAATATAAAAAAAACATCTATTAAAAAGAGCAACACACAAGTTTCTTGCTCATTCTTCTTGTGATGAATCTGCATTCTGAATGAGTGGTAGAATGAAAATATGACTATTCAAAAGTGCCTGTAATGAGTTTATTTGAATAAAGATTATTTCTATTCTATTCTATTCTGAAATAAGGGGGTGCACAGTACGTACCTGCGACTGTAGAGCGGGTATATTCTTGTACAGCTGCTGCACTCGATGAATACTATATTTAACACAGGCACGCACACAAAGTTACTTATTTTTAATGTCAATATTATATTAATTAATTTAAAGCGGAGCGGTCGGGACGAGATGTCACTATTCACGTTAGTAGACGAGGTCGTCGGGCGACCTCAGGTGACATACTGTGCGCGGGAAAGGGATGAGGATATGGGGAATAATACCATACCACTTGATATGTTCATAAATGGCGCGAACAAATATGGCCCTTGCAAAATCTGCTTATAGTATATCAAGCTTGCAAATGGTTAACAGTAATAATGATTGCGATAAAACAAAGTAAAAACTAAAGAAGTCGAAACAATTGTCGCGAATAATCAATTCATAATAAGATTATTAAATTCTCGTACATATTAATAGAAATAGAAATCATCTTTATTCAAATAATCATAGTCATAAACATCTAAATATATATAACTCAAAGGTGACTGACTGACATAGTGATCTATCAACGCACAGCCCAATCCACTGGACGGATCGGGCTGAGACTTTGCATGCATAAAGCTGCTATGACGTAGGCATCTCCTAAGAAAGGATTTTGATAAATTTCACCCCTAAGGGGATAAATTAACGCGAGAGAAGCCGCGGGCAAAAGCTAGTATGTATATAACTCAAAGGTCACTGACATAGTGATCTATCAACGCACAGCCCAATCCACTGGACGGATCGGGCTGAAATTTGGCATGCAGGTAGATGTTATGACGTAGGCATCCGCTAAGAAAGGATTTTGATTAATTCTACCCCCACGGGGCTAAAATAGGGGATGAAACTTTGTCAATTTTAAACAGATCGGACTGAGACTTTGCATGCATAAAGCTACTAAGACGTAAGCATCGCCTAGGATTTTGACAAATTAACGCGAGAGAAGCCGCGGGCAAAAGCTAGTCTAAATATATAAAACTCAAAGGTGACTGACTGACATAGTGATCTATCAACGCACAGCCCAATCCACTGGACGGATCGGGCTGAAATTTGGCATGCAGGTAGATGTTATGACGTAGGCATCCGCTAAGAAAGGATTTGGATTAATTCTACCCCCAGGGGGATAAAATAGGGGATTGAAGGTTTGTATGAAACTTTGTCAATTTTAAACAGATCTGGCTGAGACTGTGCGTGCATAAAGCTCCTATGACGTAGGCATCTCCTAAGAAAGGATTTTGATAAATTCCACCCCTAAGGGCATAAACTAACGCGAAAGAAGCCGCGGGCAAAAGCTTATATTTATATAATTCAAAGGTGACTGATATAGTGATCCATCAACGCACAGCCCAAACCACTGGACGGATCGGGCTGAAATTTGGCATGCAGGTCGATGTTATGACGTAGGCATCCCCTAAGAAAGGATTTTGATGATTTCCACCCCTAAGAGCATAAATTAACGCGAGGGAGCCGCGGACAAAAGCTAATATAAATATATTTTTCGAGTCGACACTTCGACCGAGCTCACATGCACTCGGCTAGACCGGCCCCTGCCTGCGCATTCCCATGTCTGATCATGGCATATGCAAACAGTATTTTAGAATATATTTGGTTAATGCAATACGGAAGGGAAGCTGGGTACTGCCCCGTTTGTTTCGACAATCCTGAATTTATTAGGAGAATGATAACAGCCAAATGGGTTTTCTTTATATATTTATTCAATACTAATTTTTACCCGCGACTGCATCTACTATTTATGATTTCGCCATTTATTTTGCAATTTTTTGTTAAGCAGTTTAAGTGGAAAATAAGTAATACAGACAATTTTGTTCATATATAGATGGTCTCGGTGGTCTAGCGGTTTAGCACACCGCTTTACGTCCGATGGACGCGGGTTCGATTCCTCGCACGGTACAAACATTTGTATAAATGAGTTAAAGAGTGGAATGAGTAGGCATGCTCACTAAAATGTCCAGACATGTGGCGGCGTGGTGGGCCGGGTCATTGGGCTCCCTAAAATATGGTCGAGCGCAGTGATGGCTGGCTCATCCGCCATACTCGTGAACGAGTGTTGCTTGTAGGAACTGGTCTGCTCTTAGCGATGGGCTAACTGGCCTGACCTCATGTTCATCTTATCATCCTCCACTGGTACCCCGCCAGTGTAAACCGTTAGCGCAAGCGGATGTACCATTCCATTATCATCCATGAAAAAATCCCCATTGATTGCAATATAGTATGTCAAGTGGACCTGACATAGTATATTATATCACTGGGATTGTTAGATCGGATAACTATCAATTCACAAACAGTACGACCTCGGTGGTCTAGCGGTTTAGCACACCGCTTTACGTACGATGGTCGCGGGTTCGATACCTCGCACGGCACAAATATATATATTAATGAGTATGATTGTTGGTATAGGTCTGGGTATTTTCTACGTACCTATATGTATTTAAGAAAAAAAATTATAAATGTTTTGTATCAATTATCTAGTACCCATAACACAAGCTTTAGCTAGTGTTGTGTGTGAATGATACTATGTTGTTGGTCGAGACGATGTATATTACAGATGATAATAAACTGACAATATGTACATAGAAATAATGATCTTATATAGTAAATAACAATAGGAAAATGTAAGGTAGGGTGACACAGTTTAGACACAGCAGACATTATTAAATGCACTTATTATTTTGATGTATCTAGGTAACTGTGTCCCCTTACCCAGAAAAAATAATCTAACACATATCTTTTTGTATTCAGAGTACATTCTAAATTTCATGATTAAAATTATATAGCCGACAATTTTAATCTTTACATCTCCCAGATTTGAACTCACGACCTCTTTGTTGTCATTTCTCACGACGATATTCTTTTTCGTACGTTTATATTGTTATTGTTACATTGCTAGAGACGGTATCGGATCGTAATATATTTATGGATTTCCAGCTTCGAGTCTCGGGCGGCAAAACACGAGCAAATTCAGGCAGAAATTTGATTATGTCTTGCAACCACATCGCTGACGTCATGAACACAGATCAGAGAATCAACAGAAGCGGCCATATTCAGTAGAAATAGAAATAATCTTTATTCTAATAAACTTAATATAAACACTTTTGAATAGTCCATTGATCGTATCTCCTCAGTTTCAAGACACTCTCCTTGATGTGAAGCCAAATCTCGAGGTCCTTGGCGTTGATATATCCAGTGACGTTCAGTTTTGCGGTCATTTGGAGGACAAGGCTAAAATTCAAAAAAGCGTTGATATATCGCTATATTATACAAGGCGCAGATCCGGCCGCACATGGAATACTGTTCTCATCTCTGGGCGAGAGCACCACAATGCCAGCTACTTCCATTTGACCGCATTCAGAACCGAGCAGCCAGAATCATTGGTAATCAACGTCTATGTGACAGACTCGACCCATTGGCTTTGCGGCGAGATATTGCATCTCTGTGCATTTTCTACCGCATATATCACGGGGAGTGTTCTGAGGAATTGTTCGGATTAATACCAGCTGCTGAGTTTCACCACCGTACCACCCGCCAGAAACTGAAATACCATCCTGATCATCTGGATGAATGGCGGTCTTCCACAGGGCGGTTTTCTAGAAACTTTTGCCACGCACAACCACATTGTGGAATCACCTTCCAGCAATGGTATTTCCGAACCGATACGATATTGAAACCTTCAAGAAAAGAGCTTATTCCTTTTTAAAAGGCCGACAACGTACTTGCAATTCCCCTGGTGTTGCGGGTGCTCATGGGCGACGGTAATCACCTACCATCGGGTGAGCCGTATGCACGTTTGTCCCCTGTGTTATATAAAAAAAAAAAACAAGTTTTTTATTCTACCGCTTATTCGGAATGCAGATTCATCACAAGAAGAATAAGCAAGAAACTTGTGTATGGCTCTTTTAAACAATTCTTGTAACATGACGTTTTAGTCAATGTTACTTAGACAGCGATAGGGAAGACTGGAAAGGAAACATGGTGGTTTCGAGTTTATCTGTTTGTTATTAACTAGCTACTCGCCCGGTTTGGCACGGGTGTACATGTATTATACATATAAAGCTTCCTATAGAATCACTCTATCTATTTAAAAAGCCGCTTCAAAATCTGTTGCGTAGTTTTAAAGATTTAAGCATACATAGGGACAGGCAGCGACAGCGACTTTGTTTTATACTATACTAGCTACTCACCCCGGCTTCGCACAGGTGTACATGTATTACACATATAAACCTTTCTCTTGAATCACTCTATCTATTAAAAAAAACCGCTTCAAAATCCGTTGCAGAATCTTAGTTTTATACTATGACTAGCTACTCGCCCCGGTTTCACACGGGTGTACATGTATTACACATATAAACCGTTCTCTAGAATCACTCTATCTATTAAAAAAAACCGCTTCAAAATCTGTTGCGTAGTTTTAAAGATTTAAGCATACATAGGGACAGGCAGCGACAGCGACTTAGTTTTATACTATGACTAGCTACTCGCCCCGGTTTCACACGGGTGTACATGTATTACACATATAAACCGTTCTCTAGAATCACTCTATCTATTAAAAAAAACCGCTTCAAAATCCGTTGCGTAGTTTTAAAGATTTAAGCATACATAAAATAGAATAGAATAGAAAATCATTTATTCAAATAAATTTACATTGAAGCACTTTTGAATAGTCATTACATTTTTTTAATCTACCGCTCGTTCGGAAAGCTGTCTCATCACAAGAAGAACAGAAGGGACAGACAGCGACAGCGACTTTGTTTTATACTATGACTAGCTACTCGCCCCGGTTTCGCACGGATGTCCATATATTATACATATAAAGATTCTTATTGAATTACTCTATCTATTAAAAAACCGCTTCAAAATCCGTTACGTAATTTTAAAGATTTAAGCATACATATGGACAGACAGTGACAGCAATTTTGTTTTATACTATGTAATGATAAACCACTCGAAGTCACGGTCTCAACTAGTATATAAATAGAACTATATCTACGGCACATAACCTCAGAGGAGCAAGAAACTTCCAAAACATTTGATATAATGTTAAATATTATATTGCAGAGATACCAACTAAACAAGCAGATTATAACACGGCCGCAAAAACTATACGGAGTCTGATAATGTTGTGATTTATAGTGGCCTCGGAACAGGCAAGCGATCGTACATCAAGTGGATTCCTAAACTCTACAACCAACTATCATTACATAGTATAAAAAGTCGCTGTCGCTGTCTATACGTACCTATGTATGATTAAATTCCTAAATCCTAAATCTTTAAAACTTCCTAATAGGAAGGTTTATATGTATAATACATGTACACCCGGGAGAAGCCGGGGCGAGTAGCTAGTCATAGTACAAAACAAAGTCGCTGTCGCTGTCCGTCCCTATGTATGCTTAAATCTTTAAAACTACGCAACAGATTTTGAAGCAGTTTTTTTTTAATAGATGGTGATTCTAGAGGAAGGTTTATATGTATAATACATCAGTACTGAAAAATCCGTCAAAACAAAGTCCCTGTCGGCGTCCCTATGTACTATGTTTAAGTCTTTAAAATAATAAAGTATAGGAAATATCAAAAATATGTATAATACACGTACATGCGTCCGCGTGGAAGCTTTAATAATAAATTTTAGGAAAAATAAAAGTAGTCTAAGTTACTCCTTATTACATCAACTACTTGCCAAAAAAAAATCCCGTCAAAACAAAGTCCCTGTCGCTGTCTGTCCCTATGTATGTTTAAATCTTTAAAACTACGCAACAGATTTTGAAGCGGTTTTTTTTAAAGATAGAATGAATCAAGAGGAAGGTTTATATATATAATACATGTACAAGTACAATCCGGGGCGAGTAGCTAGTAAACAATAAAATACACACAAAACAAAAAGCTTAGTACTAAAAATTATAAGAAAAAAATCAATTTTTTTTACTATATTGTCTGTATGGAAAAGTTTGGAGCGTGTGTATGTGGTAGTTAAAGGTAGTTTACAGTAAAAATCGCAAGTGGCCAACTTGGCAAGTTTCAGGTAACATATCAGGAATCATGAAATGTATCCATTACGTGCCCGGACTCTATAAGTTTTGATATAACAGGTGAGGTACGTGCCTAATCTTATCTCCACTTAGTTTTGGTTGCTGGGCTCAGTTTACTCAAGTTTTATTTCCACCCATTACAATGAGATGTATGTATCATATGTTTGGTCCGTCAAACAGCTTGTTTTTAAACTAAGTTCTGGATAGAGAGTAAAAAAAAAAATTAAAAAAAAATTACGAGCAGAGTTTCTTGTCAGTTCGTCTCATCTCGAGATGGAAGGTGATTCCACAATGTGGTTGTGCGAGGCAAAAAGTTTCTAGAAAACCGCACTGTGGAAGACCACCATTCATCCAGATGATCAGGATGGTATTTCAGTTTCTGGCGGGTGGTACGGTGGTGAAACTCAGAAGCTGGTATTAATCCGAACAATTCCTCAGAACACTCCCCGTGATATATGCGGTAGAAAATGCACAGAGATGCAATATCTCGCCGCAAAGCCAATGGGTCGAGTCTGTCACATAGACGTTGATTACCAATGATTCTGGCTGCTCGGTTCTGAATGCGGTCAAATGGAAGTAACTGGTATTGTGGTGCTCCCGCCCAGAGATGAAAACAGTATTCCATGTGCGACCGGATCTGCGACTTGAGAAGAACTTGGTTTAAAAACAAGCTGTTTGGCGGCCCAAACATATGATACATACATCTCATTGTAATGGGTGGAATCATTCCGAACTGACGGTAGATTTGACATATCATAAGAGTCTGTAATAGACCTACATGAATAAAGATATTTTGAATTTGAATTTAATAATAATCATGACAATTCATATATACAGTCCAAACAATGCAGAGTTTTTTTTCAGACTACTCTAATGCTGTTAGCCGCAGCTGGCCTTTACAGCTTCACCGGACGATAGGGGGCGAGTGCAGATGGAACTCCAAACCCGTGGAAGGACTTATGAAGCGGCTGAAGGCCAACTCCCGCCTGACGGATACGACTATAGTCTGAGGGCACCGCTAGAGATTCGAACCTCGGCTCATGACATCATAATTTCGTCTGAATTGAACGATGCATTGATCGGAGAGGCGACCACCGGTATGGCGCATGCAGACGGCCGGGCATGATTGAGGTCGTCGTCTTCTCCGGCGAGGTCGGTGTCGTGTGTGTATATGAAAACGTCGTAGGGACGGAACTGGTGAAATACTAAGCATAGTTTCTATCATTGATACTACTTACTTAGCTCAGAAAAGAAGAAGTCCTGCATTTCTTGTCAGTTCTTCTCATCTCAAAATCGTTCCGAACTGACGGTGGATTTGAGATATCATAAGAGTCTGTAAAAGACCTACATCATCATCATTGCCTTGCCTTTATCCCATTATTTGTGGTCGGCGCAGTATGTCATTCTCTTCCACTGTTCTTTATCGGTCATCATATCTGAACATACTCTTCTTTTATTCATATCATCTTTCACACAATCCATCCATCTTTTCTTAGGGCGTCCCCTCCCTTTACATCCATCCACATTCATGAATAAAGATATTTTATTTGAATTGATTTCAATTTACCATCAGGTGGGCCATCACATGTTCGCCGTTCTTCATTATTAATGTCATTTTTAGCCGCTAATGAACTTCAAATTTTCTGTTTTTTCCTTTTTTTTTCCCTACTTTCCAGTTCAGTAGTGTTCAATTTATCTTACTAATACATAATTAAATGTAACAATTACATACAAAAGTTTTTGCATAGATGTATGATACTATTTCACGCAAAAACTACTGGATTTTAATGAAATTTTACAATAGAATAGAATAGAAAATAATTTCTTCAAATAAAACTTAATTTAAGTACTTTTGAATAGTCATAACAATTTGTTTTTTAACGAGCAAGAAACTTGTGTGTTGCTCTTTTAAATAATCCTTGTAAGTTTACATTTACAAGTCGAAACGTGTGAGTACAAACTACCAACCAGCACTAATTTTTTAGGTCAAATATAAATTTGCAATAAGATTAAATCAGTCGTAGTGATAAGAGCAGACCAGTCCCTACAAGCAGCACTCGTTCACGAGTGTGACGGATGAGCCAGCCATCACTGCGTTCGACCATATTTTAGGGAGCCCAATGACCCGGCCCACCACGTCGCCACAAGTCTGGACATTTTAGTGAGCATGACTACTCATTCCACTCGACCACGTCACAGCTACAATAATACAGCTTATAGATAACGAAAAGGAAACGAAAGGCCTCCAGCCAGGTTGACCGATGATTTGGTCAAGATCGCTGAAAGCCTATGGTTGCGAGCAGCGCAGGACCGATCGTCGTGGAGATCTATGGAAGAGACCTTTGTCCAGCAGTGGACCAGAAATGGCTGGCCCGATTTTGGCGGGACTTTTTTTGGCAGGTATCGGGTACAGCTAGTATAGAATAAAAAGGAACTTAAAAACTTTTAATATAATTATAGAATTTCTGAACGCTCGGGGGTCCATGGTAAATTCGTGGTAATTTTATTAATTAATGGTTTTGAGTTAAAATTACTTGATACATCATTTACCATTAAAAATATAACATAATATCACTAGATGTTAATAAAATTCTATTCTATTCTATTCTATTCTGGATGTCCCGGTAAATGTAGGTTTTAAATTAATATCGCTATTAAAAATAGGGGTTGATGGTAGAAATTTTTAGGGGTGAAAGTTACGGTTGTATGTGTTTGACGAGGCCAAAAACGACCGAGGCGACCCTTATTATTTAGGGGTGTAAAATAGATAAAAACCTATTATCAGACTTACCGAGTACATATAACGAAATTTTATACCTCTAACTGTTAGGGATGGCTCACATCAAAAAATTTTTTTTTTATTTTTCATATAATTTTTTTTAATTATTAGATTAATATCACCTCTTTTTTTTATAGCGTTATTAACTAGCTGTCCTCGGCAACATTAACAACATTTGCCGGAACAGCTAGTCCAAGTAAAAAACTTTATTGTTTTGCGTGCTTAAACTATATTGTTCAGCCATATGGCAAAATAACGTTTTTAGGCTAGTCAAAGTGTAATAAACTTTATTGTTAAGTGTGCTTAAACTATATTGTTCAGCCATATGGCAAAATAACGCCATATGGCAAAATAACGTTTTTAAGCTGGCGTAGTATCTTTAAAGTGTAATAAACTTTATTGTTAAGTGTGCTTAAACTATGTATATTGTTCAGCCATATGGCAAAATAACGTTTTTAAGTTAGTCGTAGTATCAAAAACTTTATTGTTAAGTGTACTTAAACTATATTGTTCAGCCATATGGCAAAATAACGTTTTTAAGCTAGTCGTAGTATAAAAAACTTTATTGTTAAGTGTGCTTAAACTATATTGTTCAGCCATATGGCAAAATAACGTTTTTAGGCTATACAAAGTGTAATAAACTTTATTGTTAAGTGTGCTTAAACTATATTGTTCAGCCATATGGCAAAATAACGTTTTTATACAAAGTGTAATAAACTTTATTGTTACTGTGCTTAAACTATATTGTTAAATATAAATAACGTTTTTAAGGTAGTCAAAGTGTAATAAACTTTATTGTTTTGCGTGTTTAAACTATATTGTTCAGCCATATGGCAAAATAACGTTTTTAACCTAGTCGTAGTATAAAAAACTTTATTGTTAAGTGTGCTTAAACTATATTGCAGCCATATGGCAAAATAACCATGGTCGTAGTATAAAAAACTTTATTGTTAAGTGTGCTTAAACTATATAATATGGCAAAATAACGTTTTTAAGCTGGTCGTAGTATAAAAAACTTTATTGTTAAGTGTGCTTAAACTATTTGGCAAAATAACGTTTTTAAGCTAGTCGTAGTATAAAAAACTTTATTGTTAAGTGTGCTTAAACTATATTGTGCAGCCATATGGCAAAATAACGTTTTTAAGCTAGTCGTAGTATAAAAAACTTTATTGTTAAGTGTGCTTAAACTATATTGTTCAGCCATATGGCAAAATAACGTTTTTAAGTTAGTCGTAGTATAAAAAACTTTATTGTTAAGTGTGCTTAAACTATATTGTTCAGCCATATGGCAAAATAACGTTTTTAAGCTAGTCGTAGTATAAAAAACTTTATTGTTAAGTGTGCTTAAACTATATTGTTCAGCCATATATGTAGTATAATAAACTTTATTGTTAAGTGTGCTTAAACTATATTGTTCAGCCATATGGCAAAATAACGTTTTTAAGCTTAAACTATATTGTTAAGCCATATGGCAAAATAACGTATAAAAAACTTTATTGTTGTAATAAACTTTATTGTGCGTGTTTAAACTATATTGTTCAGCCATATGGCAAAATAACGTTTTTAAGTATAAAAAACTGTGCTTAAGTCGTAGTATTTAAGTGTGCTTTTTTAAGCTGGTCGTAGTATAAAAAACTTTATTGTTAAGTGTGCTTAAACTATATTGTTCAGCCATATGGCAAAATAACGTTTTTAAGTTAGTCGTAGTATAAAAAACTTTATTGTTAAGTGTGCTTAAACTATATTGTTCAGCCATATGGCAAAATAACGTTTTTAAGCTAGTCGTAGTATAATAAACTTTATTGTTAAGTGTGCTTAAACTATATTGTTCAGCCATATGGCAAAATAACGTTTTTAAGCTAGTCGTAGTATAAAAAACTTTATTGCTTTAAGTGCCATATGGCAAAATAACTTAAACTATATTGTTAAGTGTGCTTAAACTATATTGGCAAAATAACGTTTTTAAGCTAGTCGTAGTATAAAAAACTTTATTGTTAAGTGTGCTTAAACTATATTGTGCAGCCATATGGCAAAATAGCGTTTTTAAGCTAGTCGTAGTATAAAAAACTTTATTGTTAAATGTGCTTAAACTATATTGTGCAGCCATATGGCATAGATATCTATATAAATTCGAAAAGCCGAAACCAAATGCAGTGTGTGTATGTGTATGTGTGCGCATATGTGCGTGCGTATGAGCGCGTGTGTATGTGTGTACTCATTGTATGACTGGTGTGACTAGTGTTATTATTATTTGTAGACTCTACCGTGATATTTGACGACCTCGGTGGTCCAGCGGTCTAGCACACCGCTTTACGACCGATGGTCGCGGGTTCGATTCCTCGCACGGCACAAACAATTGTATGATCATGAGTGCGATTGTTTGTATCGGTCTGAGTGTTTTCTATGTATAATATGTATGTATTTACAAAAAAAATCTATGTATAGAAATAGAAATAATCTTTATTCAAATAAACTCATTACAAGCACTTTTGAATAGTCATATTTTGATTCTACCACTCATTCGGAATGCAGATTCATCACAAGAAGAATGAGCAAGAAACTTGTGTGTTGCTCTTTTTAATAGATGTTTTTTTTTATTTAAATAATTACAGTATAACAAGTAAGAGGCATGCGATAATCAACATAGAAATCGCTACGCACTCATTATTAGTGTAATCAGATAATATTGTCAGTTCTATGTATTTAAATTTTTTCTACAAAAACATTATTATCGTTAACGAATTCTTCAATTTATATGTATCAACGTACGTGTATCAACGTATATGTATCAACAAGCTTTAGCTAGCTTAACTTGGGTCTAGATGGCGCTGTGTGAATTGTCCTGAGATTATTATTATTCCTGCAAAAAATTACGTACGATACGACAGGTGATTAATATTGCTGCTTTCTGAATTGTGATATATGTACTCGGCGGTAGATTTGAAACCTGCAGGCTGTGTTGTAAGGTCGTTGGTATTACACCTACCACTGGAGATCACCAGAGGTACTATGCAGGCACTGCTATTATTATTATTAATTAAGTGTGTATTTAATTAAATACTAATTATTTCCTTTGATCGTCTCCTGAAATGGTCAGTGCTGTTATAAGATTTCCTCTCCTCTAATTACTTTACCCACTTAATTAAATGATGTACAACGTCAAAATTATATACGAAGAATTTAACTTTATTTCTCTAAAATAAAAGTAGCCTATGTTGCTCCTTATTACATCAGCTGCCTGTCAATAAAAGTCCCGTCAAAATCGGTCCAGCCATATCAGAGATTAGCCGGAACAAACAGACAGACAGACAAAAATTCTAAAAAATGTTGTTTGGTGTATGTTCTGTATTATATATACAGTACTTACACCAAAATAACATTTTTCATATGCATGTAGTAAAAACGGTTATTTCAATATTACAAACAGACACTCCAATGTTATTTATATGTATAGATATATAGTTATACCATATCCATCATATATACTATATATATATACTTATGTGAAATAAGAGAAGTTCTCTAGTATATACTCATAAAAAACCACATTTTCCCACTAAAAAAAATTAATAGTTTTATTTTTATTCTGCTGACAGTCATAAAAAGAAATAAAGTAATGTCAACTCTGATGATTTTTCCTCAAATAAAGTTTTGTTAGCCGATAAAATATTAAACTTCTTACCTCGCTTTCAACTTTCACGATTAGATCTATTTTGGTAGGAAATCCTTAAATTGAAAAGCTCCCAAAAAGTTGCGCCTTATTTTCGGTTTTGATTACACGGCCACTTGAGGTGGTCCATCGAGGTGCGAAGAGTTTCCTGTTCAGTGATTAGCAGTTAGTATCAAGGTTTTTGCAAACTTTGAATGTATACTAGTATTAAGCTGAATAAAATGTTATATTATTATTACCTAGTGTGATGTATTAATGATACCATAATTTAGGGAGCCTAATGACCCGATTATATTATAAAATATCTCTAGAAATCAATAGTATTTTTCCCTACCGGTGGGGAGATTTTTCGGTAAAAATCTCCCCACTGGTAGGGAAAAATACTTTAAATAGAAATGATTTTCCCTTTGATAGCGGTCTATCAAAGGGCAAATCATTTCTATTTAATTGGCGTATTGGTAAAAATTAAAGCGCTAATATCGGGCTACTCGAACAAATACTCCAATAGACTACTGCTATTGAGTAAGAACAACATATGCATGATGACTAGGGCCCTCACAGGACACTGCAAATTAAACAAGCATATGGATAAACTAGGCCTATGCACGACAAGAATCTGCAGATTCTGCCAAACTGAAGAGGAAACGCCGCTACACATCCTATGTGGTTGTAGCCCACACATGCATAAACGAAATATCTCCTTTGGAAAGTTTACACTCTTTCATGAGGAGATAAAAACCATCGTTCCTAAGAATATCCTTCAATTCTTGCCCCTGACGGGTCCAGGTAGCGAACTTTGAAAAGGGCGAGCACAATAGATCTATGTAGGTCGCAGTGCTACAGGTCCTGCGTGGACCTGTAGCACTGACAATAGTCCAAACAACCTAATAAAAAAAGGCAACAGAACAGAGACACCGACTGTACGTGATGTCACTAGTGGCAAGCAGAGAATACCAGCGCTGCGACAGTTAGCTGTCATGGCAAAAGCTGAGTGTCGGCCATTTTGCCAACCAGTAATTATTATATATTACTAGCTGTACCCACGACTTCGTCCGTGTGGAATTTAACTTTCTAAAATAAAAGTATCTTAAGTTACTCCTTATTACATTAGCTAGCCAATAAAACTCCCGTCAAAATCGGTCCAGCCATTTCAGAGATTAGTCGGAACAAACAGACAGATAGATAAAAATTGTAAAAAATGTTTTTTTGGTGTATGTTCCGTATTTATATTCATATGCATGTAGTAAAAAACGGTTATTTCAATATTACAAACAGACACTCCAATTTTATTTATATGTATAGATAATCCTTTTTCATCAACAAGTACTTAGTAATAAGTAGTGTATAGAAAAGTAAAATGTTTTAATTAATGATTGTTTGGGAAACTACTCTGCTACCAAAATGTTAGGGAAGCGTCAGTTTCGTACCTGTATGGTTCTGCGGATTTCTTGGGCTTCAGGGTCATCTTCGCTAGCTTTCACACACTTTCACAGGTTCACAGTAGGTTTAACACAGTTCTATTATTCACAACAAATGCGCGCGCGCGAAATACGGTCCGTTTGTTACCAAAAATATCACACCAAAGGTAATCTTTAGAATTACAAGATATGGAGGCGTATTATACACGTGAAAGCATGGAAATTGGTAGTGCAGTCCATCGTCATCATCTGCTTCTTCCTTATCCCATTTATTTGTGGTCGGCGTAATATGTTTTTCTCTTCCATTCATCTCTGTTCGCAGTAATCGTTATTTACTTCATTTCTCACCATACCATCTTTCACACAGTCCATCCATCTCTTTTTCGGTCTTCCTCTGCCCTTATAACCATACACATTCATATGTAACACCTTCCTTAAGATATGATCTTCATTCCTACGCATTACATGCCCATACCACGATAGACGATTACTCTTCAACCTCTCCGACACCGGCGCCACTTTCATACTTCCTCTGATGTATTCATTCTTTATCTTGTCTATACTTGTTACACCACATCCACCTCAACCCAATTGTTATTGTAAAATGTCAAATTCTACGTGAGAAGTCGCGGGTAACAGCTAGTGCAGACATAAGAAGTGGAGTCAAGTTATAACTTGTCCATTCGTGGCTGCTTCTTGGCAGGAACGGTGGCGATTGGCGACACTGATCGATGCGGAGGTGCAATCCGGCCGTGATGGATGAGCAAACCAAGCTTTACTTGGATTCGTGTGGATTACCGGCCACTTGTACAGAAATGTAGTCGATTATGGATACTAAATAATAATAGGGATGTGAGATTAATGGGAAAGTATCGATTAAATAAAAATCGATTCTTATTTAATTAATATTAATCGATTTTATTTAATTGAATAAGCGAAATTGTGAAAAAAATCGAATTATTAAAAATCGATTAATATTACCATGAAAATCGATGATAAAAGATCGATTATTAGGAAATATTAATCGATTTAAATAAGAATCGATCATTTTTTAACATCCCTAAATAACAATACCCTTGAAAATAGAAACTAACTGGAAATCCTTGCACATGTAAACTACTTATAACCCGCGGTATTTCTTGCGTGAAATAGATAGGGAATTAATTTATTGCCAACATAACACAAATAATATAATTTACAATAAGACACAAAATAAGAAATAAATAACAACCTAGAAATTGGACATAGGAGCTGCCTCAGCTGTTGCTGATGTAAGCACAACCTCAATGAGGTGCACCTATACAGCACTGGTTTCCAGGCATTACTCATTAAAAAGAAAACTAAGATGCGGGTTTTTTTATATATACAGATACATATAAATTAAACAAAAAAAATATAGAATAGAATAGAAATACATTTATTCAAATAAACTTACATTGAAGCACTTTTGAATAGTCATTACATTTTTTCTTTAATCTACCGTACTGTATATATTAAAAAATATCTAGGATATACAAATATATAAAATGAATTACAATATTCAATGCTTACAAAAACCAAAATCAGTTACAATAACAGTATCAAAAGGAAAAAAAAAATTACAAATATAAAAAGAAAAGTCAATCCGTCACCGCTCACAATGACATAAATACAGTTCATGGTAGGTGTTGTGTACTCATAGAATCTCTTGCTCAGTCACTTTTTCATTATTATTTCATATTCAGTAACAACTTTTATGTATTTTTTTCTTATGTTTAAACCTTCACGTTTAGTACACATTCTGAACTTTGTACCCCTTTTTAAGAAAATTTAGCGGACCGAGGAGTATGAAACTTTGCATACTTATAGTTTACTAGCCGAACCTGCGAACTTAGTTCTGTCTCATAATTAAATAGTTAAAGGTTTTTTTGAAGTTTAGTTATGCACTCTGCTTGACAGGTACGAACAGTTTGTATGGGAGAATAATATATAATCTCGGAATAATTCACACATCGCCATCTAAAAAACTAAGAGGTGTACTTGTGTTACGGGTACTAGATAACTGATACAAGTACATAGATTTTTTATTTTGTAAATACATACATATTATACATAGAAAAACAGACCGATACAAACAATTACACTCATAAATACAATATGTATTTTGCGAAGAATCGTATAGCGACTAGCGGAATGTTATAAAATCTTCTTCACTAAAAAACGTCAAAATTGATAAATGCAAACATCGTATTTTCACAGACAGAACTAGTTTCATATAAATGCGGATTGAAATGTTACAAAATCTTCCTCACTGAAAAAATTAAGTCTATTGTATTTTTACCAAGAAGTATGCGGCACGCCGCTGAGTGCATTTTGTGAGATTGCATTGCTGCGTCAACAAATGCAAGTCAAATGCAAGAGAAACATTGCAAAATTGAGTCGCTCACGCTATTTGAATATGGGAGCAGATTTTATAACATTAGGCTTCCGCATACTTCTTAGTGAAAATACAGGTACACCTCTTAGTTTTTTAGTGAGGAAGATTTTATAACATTAGGCTTAAAATCCTTCTTAAAAAATAGAGGTGTACCTGTATTTTTACTAAGAATTTTATAACAAGCATCCTTGTTATAAAATCTTCCTCACTAAAAAACTAAGACCTCTTAGTTTTTGTATAACATTATTTTACTAGAAGTTTTTTAGTGAGGAAGATGCGGCCTCTTAGTTTTTTAATGTTTTAAAATCTGCTCCCATATTCAAATAGCGTGGGCGACCTCTTAGTTTTTTGCAGGAAGATTTTATAACATTGCATTTGACTTAGTGAAAATACAGGTACACCTCTTAGTTTTTGACGAAGATTTTATGCAATCGCATCCTTCTTAGTGAAAATGCACTCAGCGGCGTGCCGTGTCTACGCTGAAATGCAATAGACTTAATATGAAATTCTTCAGTCCCACGGGAATTGGAGGTATCTTTGTACAATTTCAATGTAGCATTTATATGAAACTAGTTCCTGTCTGTGTCACCACCAATACGATGTTTGCATTTATCAATTTTGACGGCCTCGGTGGGTCGCGGCACACTGCTTTACTTCCGCTAGTCGGTGGTTCGATTCTTCGCACGGCAGATTGTATTTATGAGTGTAATTGTTTGTATCGGTCTGGCTGTTTTCTATGTATAATATGTGTATATTTACAAAATAAAAAATCTATGTACTTGTATCAGTTATCTAGTACCCGTAACACAAGCTTTAGCTAGCTTAACTTGGGACTAGATGGTACTGTATGAATTGTCCTGAGATTATTATTATTATTATCGCTGTAGATTCGTCACTGATGAAAAAATACAGGTACACCTCTAGATTTTTTAGTGAGGAAGAATGCCACACACACCTCGCCATGTCTCTAATGGTTTTTTGAAGATTTCTCTACATGATAAAGCAAAGGTGCATCACGAACGGCACGAGAAGACCTAGTTCTTTTTCGAACTATTCTAATGCTGGCTGCAGCTGGCCTTTACAGCTTCACCGGACGATAGACGGTGAGTGCAGATGGCACTCCAAATTTGCGGAAGGACTTATGGAGGGGCTGAAGGCTATCTTCTGCCTGACGAATACGACTTTTGTCTGAGAGTAGGTAGAGGATTCTAACCTCGGCTCAGGGTGTCGTAATTTAGGAGTATTCGCTTAAAATTAAGAGTGTGTTTTATTGCAATTGGCGTACAAAGAAAAAGCTTATAGGTATCGTACCCATAACCTTTTGCGGACAGTTAAAATATATACAAAGTAAAAGCTTAACTTTAGAAAAAAAAATTAAAAAACAAACAACATTTCGGATATCACTTACAGGTATTAGATACATAAATGAATGGTGTTAGACAGAAAAATAAAAACAACATTATTTTATTTTTATTTTTTATTAAATATATTTTTATAATATTTGGCACTTTGTTGTATACATTACCAGAGCTGAGTGTATTAAAACTTAATTAAACATGTAAGAATTAAGTGTTACTTAGCGGAAGTCCATTTCATTACTTAATGTTTTATTTTGTTTAATTCCGCTATCATTAGCATGTGCGGAATCCTAACCATTGCGGAACTGTCGATCAGCATTCTAAACTACATTGAAACTTCATTATCTGATGATGTCCCGTTTAGAGAAACACATCTAGTAACATGGGTGTAGACTTAATGACTATCGGAATTTGATCACTAATAGGTCGTAACGCTTCCAGTAGCGGTGGTCAGGTTTCCGCACTAAATATTTGTGGTCTCACACATGCTAACGGTAACGGAATTAAACAAAATAATATAAATACATTGAGTAACTAATTATGTACTATACTAAGCTGTAAATTAATACTAATATTATAAACATTAAAATTAAAATTAGTCTTTAGTTTACATACTTTAGTATTTTAAAATTCATATTAAAATAGAAACTGGAATTAATAAATGTTCAAGTTAATTATAAATAAATGATATCATACATATAATAAAATTATTTAAGGACATTATCATCAAAGAAACAGCCTGTAACTTTAATACAAAATTTAATTCCCATACCGATGTATGAAATATAAAGTCAGTAAGTATAATTAGTAAATCACGAGATCTTACCACGTTTTATTTTTGTTAAGTTTGATGAATATCGAGTTCCAATAGTAGCAACAAACGAAGACGTGTGAAGGTAGACGAATATGTCTGCCCATAAAAGATTTATTTACCTTCTATCCGCTGCTCTTCAGTTTACCCGTGATCATGGCCGTTGAAACACTACCTAAATATCGGGAACTTAATAAAACGTGTTTTTTTTTTAATACTATGATGGTGGCAATCAAGCATACGGCCCATCTGATGGTAAACGGTTAACGTAGCCTATGAATGCCTGAAACCCGTAAGATGATGTCCCGTGGTAAGATCCCGTGATTTACTATAAAGAATGACCGTATCAAACATAAAACAGTATATAAAGTTAGTACTTTCATAATTATTATTATTTACAAGTTCTCAGCTATGGTACTGGACAGTTATATTATATTATATAAGCTTTTTAACAATTTTAAAACTCTTCAAGCATAACTTTATTATAGTAATTATCTCATTTGAACAATTTATCTTTTATTCTTACTTAGAATTATTATTCTTTAGATTAAATTGCGTATAGGCACTATATTTTTATTTTATCATAATTTCCAGTTATCGTTCTCCGTAAAAAGAAACGGTTATTAATTAATCGGTTTATCGGCAAAAATCGATAATTTTAGGAATTATAATCGATTTTTCCACTATCAATTATTTTACCACAACCGTAATTTTTTGGCGTTGCTTCGGTTATAAAAAACAGGAATATTATTACATTTTATGGAATTAGGTGTGATTTTGTGGAAGTTTATTTCATTACTCAATGATAGCGGAATTAAACAAAATAATATTACTTTATTTTGTTTAATTACGCTACCATTAGATCACTTGTTATTTTTAGCACCACATAGACTCTTTTTCTTAAATCCATTTAATGAAAAAAAATCATTATTCTGTATTCTATTTTTAGTAATAGAATTATGTTATCTGTGGTAATAGTTTGACATATTTGTCTGTTTCTACTCGTCATAACTGTAATAGACCTGTAAGAATTATAGATAATTTTTTTTTACAGTTACCGTATTTCATATAACGTATTTAACAAAAAAAATACGTTTAACATATAAATCTTATATATAATAAAATCCTTTTAGAATACAGAAATAAATAAACTATGTACTACAAATAGTAAAGTCTATAATAGTGTCAAATTAATATTTTCTGTATCACTCCCAAAGTCCAGGATTTTTTTGTACCTTATATTGTAAGGAGAAAGTGTAACATCATATTGTACCATAAAGAAATAAGCTTTTATTTATTTGAAATTATAAACAGACACTACAATTTTATTTATTTGTATGTTATATGTTATATGATATTTCTATCTGAAATGATAATAATTTTTATAATAACGTCTTTTACCAAATAAAACTTAATATTTTTACCTTTGATTACAATTTACATTTCAAAGAAATTTCATTCTTCATATACCAAATGTTAGATCTATTAGTGGAAATAAACCTATTATATATATATTCATAAATGGGGACAATTTTCTCGTAAATCTAGAAATGTTAGCGCAAATATAATTTTAATGATTCAATTCAAAATAACCTTCATATAATGTCAGATATATAAATAATTTATATTATATCATACTAGCTACTCGACCCGGCTTAGCACGGGTGTACATGTATTATATATAAACCTTCTTATATAATCGCTCTATCTATTAAAAAAACCGCTTCAAAATCCGTTGTGTAGTTTTAAAGATTTCAACATACATAAGGACAGACAGCGACAGCGACTTTATTTTACACAAAAATGTATACCGCCATCTATACATTGGCAAAAGAATAAATAAATAAATATACTAATATTATTAATCTGAAGAGTTTGTTTATTTGAACGCGCTGATCTCAGGAACTACTGGTTCGAATTGTAAAATTCCTTTTGAGTTGTACAGTCCATTTATCGAGGAAAGCTTTAAGCTATATAACGATAGCTTAAAGCCTTCCTCAATATTTGTAACTTTGTATAAATTTCACCACTACTCTAAACAAATTTGCAAGATTATATAATTATTGTCTTAAGTAAACTGTGATTAACGTCGTTGGTGAGATGATATATAAATATCTATCATCTCATCACACATTGTATGTATATATAATATTGTATTACTGTTTGTTAGCCCTAAATAAATTAAAAAAAAAATAACATTACGCTACGACAAATTCGAGCCGAGCTGCAGTGAAAAATATTGCAAAAATTGCAATATGAAAAGCAGACGAAGTTACGCGGGTCATCTAGTTTATAATATTGGTACGGATTATTCTTAAAATATAGGTATATCAAGTTTTTTTTTCGGACTACTCTAATGCTGTTGGCCACAGCTTCACCGGACGATAGGGGGTGAGTGCAGATGGCACTAAAAACCAAGGAAGGACTTATGGAGCGGCTGTAGGCCAACTCCCGCCTGACTGATACGACTTTAGTCTGAGGTCACCGCTAGGGTTTTTTTTTTAAATCCAATTTTCCACAGACATATTCGTCCGTGCCTTTTTTAATTTACTTTAATATTATTATATTTCTTTAATTTCCACTTTTGTACAACTCCAGCCGAGATGTTACAATTTGCCTATCAGTGGCACCGAGGCAGACCTTATCCGTCTGGCCCAGAACCACCGCTGGCCGGCCGGGTGAGTTGACAACATGCAGTATCACCTATCTTTATTAGGAGCCAGTTACATTTACCAATATGCATACACAATTATATAAATCTTACACTACTACTAATTTCACAGTTTTCATTACATTGTGTTGTATTGTTACATTATGAATTCTTACACTGCATATACAATTATATGAAATCTTATTTTAACATTATTTTCAAAGTTCACTATTTGTTATAGTCCAGGTTTTGTTTAATTATTGATTGTTTAATTTCACAGTGCACTTTTTGTCGTAATTATATTTTTATAAGGGATTTTTTTTTTGTGACCGCTACCGCTAGGGGTTCGAACCTCGTCTCAGGCCGTCGTAACATCGGTCCCCGTTTGAATTGGACGGGGTTCGATTGGAGGGAACATATCAAGTATAAGTATTCCTCGTTGACAATACCTCTGACTACTTCATTTGTAATGATAGCCGTGAAGATGTAACATTTATTTATCATATTATCATGGTACTATTATAATTATCTATACATATAAATAAAATTGGAATGTCTGTTTGTAACATTGAAATAACCGTTTTTTACTACATGCATCTGAATATAAATATGGTACACACACCAAAATATCATTTTTTACTATTTTTGTCTGTCTGTCTGTTTGTTCCGGCTAATCTCTGAAATAGCTGGATCGATTTTGATGGAACTTTTTTGGCATGTAACTGATGTAATAAGGAGTAACTTAGGCTACTTTTATTTTAGAAAAATAAAGTTAAATTCCATGCGGACGAAGTCGCGGGTACAGCTAGTTATTGAAATCCATATTATCACGCATCTATTAAATTGTATATATTTATATATACTCTATAGGTATACTTAATAATTAAATTTCTTTCAGAAATTATTATGACAAATACATGTATATAATATAATTATAATATTCATATAGTAATAGACTAGTAATATATCACAAGATTGGCACATAAATTTCATTTCGATTTCCTCACCTAATTCGATTTGAAATTTCATAGCTATAATATTTTATTATGATTACACATCAAGAAATTCCAAATTGCAACTTTTATTAGATTTTTATTGCAATATAATTTTAATTTAATCATATTTTCAACAGCCAATAAAATAGTTTGTTACATTAAATGAGATTAATCCACGTGAATAAATTAATAAAATGGAAATCGAGTATCCCATTATTCAAACTTCCAGCAAATAATTCTCGAAATTCAAACTCGTTTCAATTTAAAATTTAAATATAGAATTATAAATAACTGAAATCGATTCTAAATTTGAAAATTACAACGATAATTTCAAAATTAAATTTAATGATATCTTTAGAATAATATTTTGAATTTGGAATATAATTAACATGTAAATTATATTTGATACTCTTTTTTTAGAACAATATTTTGAATTTGGAATGTATTTAACGTGTAAATTATATTTGATACTCTTTTTTAGAATAATATTTTGAATTTGGAATGTAATTAATGTGTAAATTATATTTGATACTCTTTGTAATTCCAATTCCATATTTTGTTCACGCTGTTGTCGTATACAGGATCGGCAGGATGCGTAACTGGCAGGTCACCCTGTGTAAAAAAAAAAACATTTAAATATCTAGTTTTATCGATATAGAATTTATACAAAGTATGAATACCGAGATA
This sequence comes from Achroia grisella, assembly GCF_030625045.1. NCBI lineage: Eukaryota > Metazoa > Arthropoda > Insecta > Lepidoptera > Pyralidae > Achroia > Achroia grisella. The sequence continues at coordinate 93,142 of NW_026712718.1, forward strand.
AGACTGAGGCGAGACAGCGATCTGTCTTATCTCACTTTTATCCTTTCCAATTATAGAAAAAATCAATACTGTTACTACTGTATTATGATTCATGAACCAACGAATAAGCATTAGAAAGTTTTTACTTTAGGTATACCACACAGAAAATTATTTAATTATTTAAAACATTAATATAATAATTTTGCATGTTTCAACAATCCAATTTGCATTAGGTACCATTCAAAGGAATTTGTAATGAAAGGAAAAACCTACAACGTTCTGTTAATTACGAGAGTTGTATAATTATTTCTATATTTAGTTTTTAAATTAATGTAACCACATTAATATTAAAAAATTGAATAGTTGAGAGTATAAGTACTGCACTATGTTAATGTAACTGTAATGTGGACTCCATTTCCGCAATTAGCCTTTTATTTGGGCCGTTGTTCGTGTAGAGATCAGGAGGAGGTAGCTTCAGATCAGAGAATCCAGATCAGCGAGTAGAGTAGATTTGACATATATGAATCGAAATACTTTATCGAAATTCATCATCATCTGCTTCTTCCTTATCCCATTTATTTGTGGTCGTCGTAATATGTTTTTCTCTTCCATTCATCCCTGTTCGCAGTCATCGCGTTATTTACTTCCTTTCTTACCATATCATACGACATAAAATATTAATTAACTTTATGTCTACATGTAAATTAAAACTGATATCCTTGTTTTAAGAAGGAGCTGACTCCTGATATACAGTTCACGCTAGTTTGGGAGTTAGGACTGCATCAAACTGTACACTGATTTTATATATTACTAGCTTTTCGCCCCGGCTTCGCATGGGTGTACATGTACTATACATATAAACCTTCCTCTTAAATCACTCTATCTATTAAAAATAACCGCTTCAAAATCCGTTGCGTAGTTTTAAAGATTTAAGCATACATAGGGACTGACAGCGACAGCGACCTTGTTTTATACTACATATGTAAGACTAGCTACTCGCCCCGGCTTCGCACGGGTGTCCATGTATTACATATATAATAAACCTTCCTCTTGAATCACTCTATCTATTAAAAAATCCGTAATTTTAAAGATTTAAGCATACATATTGACGGACAGACAGCGACAGCGACTTTGTTTTATACTATATAATGACAAGCTGTACAGGTTTTACTATGTATCTAATAATTTCTATCATAAGTCCGCCTTTTGTAGCATCCCACGACTCGATATTCCTCTCAAATTCAAATTTAAAATCAAAATACATATTCTCCAGACTGTGGTGGTGGTGGTGTGGTGGTGTGATTACAGTTGTATTATTAAGAAATCTTAATATAAACAATAATTTAAAATCCATAAAATTCAAAATTCTAAATATCTTTATTCATGTAGGTCTATTACAGACTCTTATGATATGTCAAATCTACCGTCAGTTCGGAATGATTTCGAGATGAGAAGAACTGACAAGAAACTCAGCTCGTATTCTTTTCAAATAAATGTTGTACATGTTTGCAATAATACAGATACATTTAAGTTCAAATTTGGGAGAACAGAGTGACCACCAGCATATGCTACTGCCAAAACAAAAAATCTAATCAGTGTTCGTAACCTGAACAGACCAGTCCCCACAGCACCGTTCACGAGTATGACCTATTTTTTTTTTTTTATTGGATTGTTTGGGCTATTGTCAGATGTGTAGCACCTGTAGCACTGCGACCTACACAGATCTATTGTGCTCGCCCTTTTCAAAGAGTATGACCTATGGAATGTAAACATAAAATGTAAGCAGTTATAGCATCTATATATTCGTCTTTGTGCATAAGTACGTAACTTAGAAAATGAGCAAAACATAAGCAACTAAGCTACAAGTTTACAAGTTGGACGTTTAGACGCCATATTGCAGTTCGCATCTCAGGAACCCTGCGATCCTGTCTTATGTTTTTTATAAACTTTCAGAATTACATTAGAATACTTGTAAGTTTGATATTAAAGAATTCTTCATGTTATAATATCACTAGCTACTCGCCCTGTCTTCGGGTGTACATGTATAAACCTTCCTCTTGAATCACTCTATCTATTAAAAAAACCGCTTCAAAATCTGTTGCGTAGTGTTAAAGATTTATGCATACATAGGCGTACATAGCGACAGCGACTTTGTTTTATACAATGTAATGATTACCCACAACAACATTCATTTTAAATTTAGTTTTTTATATGATGAAAATGTTACAAATAGCAGCCTAACAGATAATATACGGTAACCGTTGCCTTTCATAATTCAAATCAAAATATCTTTATTCATGTAGGTATATTACAGACTCTCATGATATGTCAAATCTACCGTCAGTTCGGAATGATTTCGAATTGAGAAGAACTGAAAGGAAACTTAGCTCGTATATAAAATGGCATAATAAGTAATATTATTATTAAGTATTTGTATTAATTCTTTATTAATACAAATTATTATTGTATAGTTTCGTTTTGTGTGTGTAAAAATTAAGCTATGCAACTATGCATATTATATCTACATCTAGTGTGATGTATCACTTAAATACATAGTTTATATTATCTGTGTAACGTTATGTACTCTGTAAGACATCCAGTTTTGTAGACGTAATAAATAAATAAAAAGCACTACGGACATCAAATATATAAGTTACACTCGCAATACCACTCATGCGTTGCCATTCATCTCACAATGATATTCATGAATCTACTTATTTGTATTGCGAGGAATCGAACCCACGACCATCGAAAATAAGGTGTCATAAACCTCTAAACCACTGAGGTTATCAGGGTCATAAATGAGTTCTGAGTTAATGAGATTTATGAGGATTATAAATTAAAAAAATATGTATGTATGGATACAGCAGTGCAACAGATAAAATATCATTAAAAAATAAACTTACATTAGCTATTTTCTTCAATTCTCCAAGTTTCTCCACCTTATGCGGTATATCACCAGGTATGTTGGCCTGTGCTCCAGGATCCAAGTTCAAGGGTTCATACTCATCAGAAACTCCGCTATCTGGAGAATCTGGTATTTGGACGGAATTCTCGTAACCTTTTGGACCAACCCTGCTTTTGTGGACGCAGTAGTCCCCTGTGAAAGGGTTTTGATACGCTACCACTGTTCTGTAAACAAAGCATGAATAGAATAGAATAGAATAGAACAGAATAGAACAGAACAGAACAGAACAGAACACAACAGAATAGAATAGAATAGAATAGAAAATAATTTATTCAAATAAACTTAATTTATGTACTTTTGAATAATGAAGAATCACTATTAAATTTTAAATCTATCTATAAAATTTTGTCGTAACAAAATTTAATAGATAAAGTGATTCAAGAGGAAGGTTTATATATATAATACATGTACACCCGTGCGAAGCCAGGGCGAGTAGCTAGTTAATATTATAAACGCGAAGTTTGTGACATGTTTGTTAGTCTTTCACGCAAAAACTACTGAACGGATTTTAATGCAACTTTACAATAACATATCTTTTACATCAGAATACACGTAGGCTATAAACATCACTCGAGTAAAACCGCGGGCACAGCTAGTATGAAATAATAATACAAATATGAGTGTAAATTGTCTGTGTGATCACGGCACTGGTGGCGGTGGTGGTTCTGCCACGGTAGCACCGATACACCACACCCTTCGGCCAGTAGTCCTCCTTCATGAAGGTGGGCAGCATGTTGGTGGGGACACGGGCCATAAACGCCTTGAAACTCGCGTTGTGACCCCACTCCAACTATTATGGTACACTTAAAATTTTAAGTTTGTTTTTGTTAGGGAAAATACTCTCTGCTACCAAAATGTTAGGGAAAGTACTATGTATATATATAGGGAGAAATATGTGTGGAAACGTCAGTCATTTACCTTTATGGTTCTGCGGATTTCTTGGGCTTCAGGGTCTCGAAGATATCTTCGCTAGCTTTCCAGTTTCACAGTAGGTTTCACAGTAGTTTTCACAGTTCTAATTTATTTTAATTCACAACACAATGCGCGCGCGCGTCAAGGCCGCTGTACGGTCAGTTCAGTACTGAGCAAGGGAGGGGAAGGGAACGCGCGGGAACAGAAACTAACGGGCTCTAATATAATAATCTGTGCTTACGATGATACAGGGTAGATTTTGAACAGTTTTATATAAATCGGTTAACAAACAAAAAAGTTATACAAGCTCGCGGGCTTACCTAGTTTTTTAGACTACTCTAATGCTGTTGGCCGCAGCTGACCTTTACAGCTTCACTGGACGATAGACGAGTGCAGATGGCTCTCCAAACCAAGGAAGGGCCTATGGAGCGGCTGAAGGCGAACTCCCGCCCGACGGATACGACTTTAGTCTGAGGGCACCACTAGGGCTTCGAACCTCGACATAGGCCGTCGTAATTTTGATCCCCGTCTGAATTGGGGATCGATCGGATGGGTCTTAGCTAGGGTATAAATGGATAGAGAACAATACATACCGCAACTGTTCAACAGTTTCTCCTTCTCTCTTGTGGGAGAATAAAACTTTGGTCGGCCGTAATAATACACCAATCTGAAACAAACCGTAATATATATAATAGTAACTAGCTGTCACGGCAAACGTTGTTTTGCCTTAAAATAAAATAAAAATTTCGGGGTGGACTACCCCTAACATTTAGGGGGATGAAAAATAGATGTTATTTTTCATCCCCCTAAATGTTAGGGGCCGATTCTCAGACCTACTCAATACGCTCACAAAATTTCATGAGAATCGGTCAAGCCGTTTCGGAGGAGTATGGGAACGAAAACTGTGACACGAGAATTTTATATATAAGATAATATTGTGAATTCCATTTAAAGTAAAACGAGATCAACGTCGTTCTTTTTTCGAGTTCACGCTGAACTCCGTTTACTTGAACGTGTTTATACTACGATTGGTGAAATCCTTCTTCAGATTTTATCAGCATTATACAGATCGCGTTTATCAAAATGAAGTTTAGATTTTCATTCGTTCACAGTGTTACATGCTTATAAAGTGATATTTGATGCAATGGGTAATTTAACTAAAATAATTCTAAGAAATATTTGTAATTCAATCATGTGATAATTTGGATAAGTATTTTAGTGTTTAATTTAATAAGTACCGCCGACTACAAAATATATAACAACAACCTATACCTGTAAACAAGGTAAAACATTATTTTATTATAGATTTTTTTAAACTACTGCCATTTTTTTTTATACCCGATATTATATTGTCAAAAATTTGATTGATGACTGATTGACAACTGACAGCTGCTTTAAACACGTTTAAAGAGTTAACTGTAGGAAATCAGACGTTAAAAATTTATAAACGTGTTTAGCGAAATTTGTAGTGGTGAAATGCAAAATGAAGCTTTGAACACGTTTTAATGGCGTTCAGTTCGAACTAAACGCGATCAGTTTCTTTGGTGAAATCTGACGTTAGAGAGATAAGTTTTTAATGAACATACCTGTCCATTCCGACGTAGTCCGTACACACGGTAGAAGCAATAACCACATGTGAACAAACTTAGGAACAACTGAAACAAATTTCATAAAAATATATTTCGCAATTTGCTTGCGGAACAATCAATAGAGCAAGAGCCCACGACGGCCAGACATACGTCATATTAGTAAACGTGGAAGTTCTTGTATGTCTGTCCCCAACACAGGTAAGAACGATCCCCAAACATGAAACCTGGATCGTGGTTCCTTTGACAGGTAACAGGTAACAAAGGTGTAAAAAATTTCATATCAAATTCGTTATTTTAAGAAACTCCATATTTTCATATATTGTTCGTAGCATTATTATAACTTGCGCTGCTCATTGCCAGACACTTAGTGTGGTTCCAATCCCCCGCCGGACCCCCCTAAACTATACTATTTTAGAAATAAACTTACGTCATTTTAATAAAGCTGAAATTTATATATATTATTGAGAGTTCTCTAAAACTGAGTTTCCTAAATTGCCAGACAGTTTTCTTGGTTCCTTATCCTACCAAACTCATTGAAACCGTGTATTGGGTAACAACGGTGTATTCAATTTCATATCAAATTCGTTATTTTAAGATGCTCCATTTTTGCACATATTGCTCGTAACAGTATTATAACTTGCTTTGCTCGTTGCCAGACCCTTAGTGTGGTTCCAACCCCCCGCCGGACCCCCTAAACTGTACTATTTTAGAAATAAACTTACGTCATTTCAATAAAGCTGAAATTTATATATATTATTGAGAGTTCTCTCAAACTGAGTTTCCTAAATTGCCAGACAGTTTTCTTGGTTCCTTATCCTACCAGACTCATTGAAACCGTATATTGGGTAACAACGGTGTATACAATTTCATATCAAATTCGTTATTTTAAGATACTCCATTTTTTCACATATTGCTCGTAACAGTATTATAACTTGCTCTGCTCGTTGCCAGACCCTTAGTATGGTTCCAATGAGTCTGGTAGGATAAGGAACCAAGAAAACTGTCTGGCAATTTAGGAAACTCAGTTTGAGAGAACTCTCAATAATTCATATAAATTTCAGCTTTATTAAAATGACGTAAGTTTATTTCTAAAATAGTATAGTTTAAGGGGGTCCGGCGGGGGGTTGGAACCACACTAAGTGTCTGGCAACGAGCAGAGCAAGTTATAATACTGTTACGAGCAATATGTGAAAAAATGGAGCATCTTAAAATAACGAATTTGATATGAAATTTTATACACCGTTGTTACCCAATATACGGTTTCAATGAGTCTGGCAGGATAAGGAACCAAGGAAACTGTCTGGCAATTTTGGAAACTCAGTTTAATAGTTCTCTCAATAATATATATAAAGTTCAGCTTTATTAAAATGACGTAAGTTTATTTCTAAAATAGTATAGTTTAGGGGGGTCCGGATTGGGGGGTTGGAACCACATAAGTGTCTGGCAACGAGCAGAGCAAGTTATAATACTGTTACGAGCAATATGTGAAAAAATGGAGCATCTTAAAATAACGAATTTGATATGAAATTGTATACACCGTTGTTACCCAATATACGGTTTCAATGAGTCTGGCAGGATAAGGAACCAAGGAAACTGTCTGGCAATTTAGGAAACTCAGTTTAATAGTTCTCTCAATAATATATATAAAGTTGAGCTTTATTAAAATGACGTAAGTTTATTTCTAAAATAGTATAGTTTAGGGGGGTCCGGCGGGGGGTTGGAACCACACTAAGTGTCTGGCAATGAGCAGCGCAAGTTATAATAATGCTACGAACAATATATGAAAATATGGAGTTTCTTAAAATAACGAATTTGATATGAAATTTTTTACACCTTTGTTACCTGTTACCTGCCAAAGGAATCACGATCCAGGTTTCATGTTTGGGGATCGTTCTTACCTGTGTTGGGGACACACATACAAGAACTTTCACGTTTACTAAAATGACGTATGTCTGGCAGTCGTGGGCTCTTGGGCTACAACACTAGGCCTTCAACTTATGTATAACCAATCTTTACTGAATATCTGATGCTGCCATAGTGCTATCTATCTATCAACACACAGCCCAAACCACTGGACGGATCGGGCTGAAATTTGGCATGCAGGTAGATGTTATGACGTAGGCATCCGCTATTTCTTAGTGGTTGCTTATGTCATAACTTGAATTTTGATTAATTCTACCCACAAGGGGATGAAAGTTTGCATGAAACTTTGTCAAATTTAAAGCCATCGGGCTGAGACTTTGCGCATAAATCTACTATGACGTAGGCATCCCCTAGGATTTTGATAAATTCCACCATTTCAAGGGTACAAATTAACGCGAGCGAAGCCGCGGGCAAAAGCTAGTTTGAAATATGAATACTAAAATTGTTCTGTTTGATGACAGAATAAGGCTGCAAAATGACACATCTCCAATTCATCCCCAGGATGACGTAAGAACTAGGTCTATTGGAACAAAGCAAAACTACAACTCAAGACATTTAAAAAAACGTATAAGAATATCATGAAAATAAAAAATATGAAGACATGGCTGTATGGGCGCAGTTCCCTTTCTGATAAACAAAACCCAAAAAAAAAAATGCAAAACTACATCGATACAAAAGCAAAAAAAACTAAATTAAATGCTATACCAAACCATGTGGCCAGTACGTTAAATACTGTCCAACTTTGAAACAATAATAGATTATTACAATGAGAATAATAGTTTTACAAACTGTATTAAATACATAAGTTTCTAATAAGTTTCTTGCAACATTTCAAACAAACTCATCGTCAGACAGATTAAGTAAAAGCACATAGTGAAGTTAGATTATAAATTACTGGCTACTCGCCCCGGCTTTGCACGGGTGTACATATATTATACATATAAATCTTCCTCTTGAATCACTCTATTTATTAAAAAAACCGCTTCAAAATCCGATGCGTAGTCTTAAAGATTTAAGCATACATAGGGACGGACAGACAGCGACAGGGACTTTGTTTTATACTATGTAATGAAATGAAGTAAATAATACTTACCAATATACCCAGAAGTACATAATCCACATAAATAATCATATTAACACCACTGACCATTTCTAAATCAACATATCTTTAATATTTTTATAAAAGCAGCTCCGAAACATCACATCGTGTTATGAATTTTCCGCGACTTTCTTATTCTCAACTGCATTGCATATAATTGGTCAATTACAAAGTTTTCTTGCATTTCTATTGGTTAGAATTCTAAATGCTGGGATCTTATTCGTAGATCGGATGAGACATTTCGGTGAAACCAATGGGGTATGGCCGGAGACTGGGGATAAAACGTCTGCAGTATCGGTGTCATAGATTAAGCATTGGATCCGCTTAGTTTGTTTACCTACGACCTTCTTATATGCTTTAGTTGTCTACACCAATATTATAAAGAGAGAGAGAGAGAGAGAGAGAGAGAGAGAGAGAGTAGATTTTGTCACGAGAAAAGTAAAACCCACTGCACTTAAATAAATTCAATACGATAGTGTTTTTTCCTGATAACTCTAGCAATAAAATTATAGAATACTAGCCTTGCCCGCGGTTTTATCCGGATGAAATTTATAGCCTATGACTGTGTGTTATTCTGATGATGACAGTTTTTGATGAAACTTTACAGTAATATACCTTACATACCTACCTTGTTCGGTAGTTTTTGCATGAAAGACTCAGAAACATCCATCCATACTCACAAACTTTCGCGTTTATAATGTTAGTAAGGTAAGAATAGCTGTGGCCGCGGTTTCATCTGCATGAAATCTTTGTATTATTCTGATTATATGGTATATTACTATGAAATTTCATAAATTCCATTTGGTAGTTTTTGCGTGAAAGAGTAACAAACATCCATCGATCCATCTTTCCAGCCTTACTCTCAAACTTAAGTATTTATAATATTAATAATATATAAAAATGTCATTTGGTCCTCCGAAATAGAAAACCATGAGTGATATCACGGGCGTTACATGATAGCGTGATTACCATAGCAATATTTATATATTTAGACGAGTTTCTAAGGACAAAGGTTTTTTTATTTTATTAATCGGGTCTGAACTAATTTTATGGCAAATAAAGGTGTTGCCGATGGCAACCTTTTTGATAGTTTTTATGTTTTTTATATATATTTGAATTTTATATTTTGACGTTCTGTTTTTGATATACCGTTTGTTTTCTTATACCATACTGATGTCTATATATTTTTGCTAGCGAGCTGATTACATCTATTTTACCTCACCTAGGAACGGTCATTTTTAACCAGCCCTAATACAGTCCTTGCTTCCTTCCTCAACAAAAGGTTTCGACTAGGTTGCACTAGCCGTGGTCACGAGCTGACTGACTCAGTCACCACGTCTAATAATTAGTTCGTGTTAAGACTCGGTTAATAATATAAATCAGTATAATTAGTTTTATCCTTATTATGATAATTTTTTTTTAAATACTATTTTCCACAGACATATTCGTCCGTGCCTTTTTTACTTAGAAATAGAAATAGAAATAATCTTTATTCAAATAAACTCATTACAAGCACTTTTCGGAATGCAGATAAATCACAAGAAGAATGAGCAAGAAACTTGTGTGTTGCTCTTTTTAATAGATGTTTTTTTTTTTATACAAATAACTACAGTATAACAAGTAAGAGGTATGCGATAATCAACATAGAAGTCGCTACGCACTCATTATTAATGTAATCAGATAATATTGTCAGTGCTATAGATTTAAAGTTTTTCTATAAAAACATTATTATCGTTAACGAATTCTTCAATTTTATAGTAATCTTTTTTGCAAAGGAACTGTTTTATTTGACATTTAAATCTTTTTCTGGCAGATTTATAACAGACTCTGGTATTTTATTGTAAAACCTTACGCAATTGCCGTAAAATGAATTACTAACTTTAGCCAAACGACATTTAGGTAAAATCAGTTTGTTATTGTTACGTAAGCTTTTATTAGTGCAATCACTAATTCTTTTGAAACTGTCTATATTCCTTCTGGCATATATGATATTTTCATAATTGTATTGAGAAGCTTTTTAGAGAATTTACTTTGATATTATTATATTTATTTAATTTCCACTTTTGTACAACTCCAGCCGAGATGTTACAATTTGCCTAACAGTGACACCTAGGCAGACCTTATCCGTCTGGCCCAGAACCACCGCTGGCCGGCCGGGTGAGTTGACAACATGCAGTGTCACCCATCTTTATTAGGAGGATTAGATTTACCAATATGCATATACAATTATATAAATCTTACACTACTACTAATTTCACAGTTTTCATTACATTGTGTTGTATTGTTACATTATGAATTCTTATTATGAACATTAAATGCCTAAGTTGTCGCATCTGTAACAATGTATAATCTATGCGAACCCGGGACGCTTGGCGCCAACATTGTCGCGACGTCTGTCGCCATTCAGATTCCAGCCTATACTTTGGTTTTAAAAACAAAGCGAGCAATTGTAACCTTTATTTATAACTTAGCTACCTACCGCGGCTTCGCTCGGGTGTACATGTATTATATATAATACATTTCAAACAAACACATCGTTAGACAGATTAAGTAAAAGCACATAGTGAAGTTAGGTAATAAATTACTGGCTACCCACCCTGGCTTCGCACGAGTGTACATATACATATAAACATATAAACCTTCCTCTTGAATCACTCTATTAAAAAAAACGCTTCAAAATCCACTGCGTAGTAAAGATTTAAGCATACATAGGGGCGGACAGCGACAGCAACTATGTTTAGTCACTACATAGTATATATGTAGTGACTAGCTTTTACCCGCGGCTACGCTCGCATTACTCATTACTGGCTGGTAGACGGCGCTGAAGTAGCAAAATGTTGATATTTATTTAAGTTTTGTTTTTTGGAAATAAACTAGCATTTACATAACCTAATTGTACAACTAAGAACCTAAAATTAAAAAGCTTAAAAATATATAATATGATGACTAAAATATATTATTAAAAGGGGTCCCTTTAGGCAACGTTCCGAAGATACTGGCAGCGTTCCCTCTTTGAATAGCTAGACTAATTCTTTGTCCAAGGTTTTGTTTTTTATGTACAATATTTGTTTTTTCTTTAAATAAAAAGTATCAATGTTCATTCTAATACCTCCAAGAACATGTGTACAAAATTTCATGATAATCGGTTCAGTAGTTTTTGCGTGACAGCGTAACAAACATCCCTACTTTTACATTTAGAATATTAGTAAAGATTTAGAAGCTAATGTACAATTCAAAAGTGCTTAAATTTAAGTTTATTTGAATAAACAATTTTCAAAGAGCAACACACAAGTTTCTTGCTCGTTCTTCTTGTGATGAGACAGCTTTCCGAATGAGCGGTAGATTAAAAAAATGTGATGACTATTCAAAAGTGCTTCTATGTTTGTTTGAATGAATGATTTTCTATTCTATTCTATTGATTCGGAATTTCGGAATGCAAAATCTCAGCCCGATTGGTTTAAAAATGACAAAGTTTCATATAAACTTTCATCCCCTATTTTATTCCCTTGGGCTACCCCCAAGGGGATAAAATAGGGGATGATGAATTAATCAAAATTCTTTCTTAGCGGATGCCTACGTCATAACATCTACCTGCATGCCAAATTTCAGCCCGATCCGTCCAGTGGTTTGGGCTGTGCGTTGATAGATCACTATATCAGTCACCTTTGAGTTATATATATTTAGATATATGTGTGTTAAATTATAGAATAAGCCTCGGCTTATTCTATAATTTAACACATTTCGGAAATTCGAAATGCAAAATCTCAGCCCGGTTGGTTTAAAAATGACAAAGTTTCATATAAACTTTCATACCCTATTTTATCCACTTGGGGGTAGAATTAATCAAAATTCTTTCTTAGCGGATGCCTACGTCATAACATCTACCTGCATGCCAAATTTCAGCCCGATCCGTCCAGTGGTTTGGGCTGTGCGTTGATAGATCACTATGTCAGTCACCTTTGAGTTATATATATTTAGATATATGTGTGTTAAATTATAGAATAAGCCGAGGCTTATTCTATAATTTAACACATTTCGGAAATTCGGAATGCAAAATTTCATCCCGGTTGGTTTAAAAATGACAAAGTTTCATATAAACTTTCATACCCTATTTTATCCACCTGGGGGTAGAATTAATCAAAATTCTTTCATCTTTAATTCTTTCATTCATCATCTGCATGCCAAATTTCAACCCAATACGTCCAGTGGTTTGGGCTGTGCGTTGATAGATCACTATGTCAGTCACCTTTGAGTTAGTTAGTTTAGATATATGTGTGTTAAATTATAGAATAAGCCTCGGCTTATTCTATAATTTAACACTTATGCGTTACAAATTATTAAAGTTCTCGAAATTTAAAGATTTGTAATGCATCCGTACCAAGTCGGGACGGAACGTTAGTAAGTTATAAATTATTTTGCACAATCCTTGAAAGTTACGAACTAATATCAACTTGTTTGTACATATTGTATATAAGTTAATAAAGTAAACATTCTCTCCAGTGTTAGGTCTTACTGTAGAAAGGCTTGCTTGTCGGAGTTTGGATCCGCCGTTCAATAAATTGGAAACTTTTCAAAGAACACTTACTTAGAAATTTATTATTCTTTAAATGATTACTTAGCAAAGTTAATGGATTTAATTTTCCAATAATGTTTATAAGGATGATCATAGTATGGTTTTCTGGACTGTACACGGTTTACGCTATCGGGACACCAGAGGAGGATGGAGTCAGGTCAAGGGCGGATCCAGTTTTAGGGTCAGGAGAGAGTCACATAGTCGTTGTCAAGTCAAGAACTTACAATTGAATTTTGATAACAGAAGATGCAAGTAAAAAGTAGGTATCTTATTAATGTACGTAAGTACTGTACTTAAAAATATTTATTCTTTATTGTACATTTGAAAAACTTAACACTTAATAACTTGTACCTATACACGTACATGTTACCATCTTCTCTTGATGACATCCAGAGAAGCACTATTTAAATATAGTTACATAAAATCTGTATGGTGACAAAATGTATAAATAAAATCATTGTATTCAATTAGTGGTCCACCTAAGTCCTGGGCTCAGGGGGGTCATGACCCCCATGACCCCATATTTATGTTTAAGAATCTCTTATTCACACGTTTCGACTTGTAAATGTAAACTTACAAGGATTATTTAAAAGTGCAACACAACACGCAAGTTTCTTGCTCGTTCTTCTTGTGACGAGACAGCTTCCGAATGAGCGGTAGATTAAAAAAATGTAATGACTATTCCAGTGCTTCAATGTAAGTTTATTTGAATGGATGATTTTCCATTCTGTTGCCAAGTGATTACCAGATGCCAATTAAAATTCCTTTTTTCTTTAAACTTCATTGTTCGGCTTTAATTAAAATAATGCTATTGAATGAACTACAATAAAGGTTTACGAGGCGGTCATAAAATCAACAAAGGAGAATTTTATGATTACCTCTTCCGCCGGTGCCTGCGTACTTGCGTACTAATGCAAAAAAAAAACAAGAACTAATTAACATTTAAACGTATCGGCGGCCCTTTTGTTTGGACTACAAAAAGATTTTACAGTCAGTTCCTTGAAAATTTTAAATTGAAATTTATATCAGGGATGTTATGGATATGAAATTTCGGATACCGGATACGGATACGGATGGGGATATGAAATTATCGGATTATCCGTTAGTTTCGGATAATTTCGGTTACGGATATTAATCTTTTAAGGAATTACAAAAGTAAAATACAAATAGCTAATTAAATAGTTACATAACGTGTCTCAATTAGGCTCCGTCCCTCTCTGATATTGTCCGAAACTTATTTCGGATTCGGTTACGGTTACGGATATTTTTTTATATCGGATATCCGATAGTTTCGGGTACGGTTACGGATCTCCTTAACATCCCTGATTTACACTTAACTAGCGAATCGCCTCTGTTTTGCACGGTTACAATGCTAAATGCCGGTACTTAACCTAAATGCCAGTATCGCCGCACTGTGTATCCCTGCATTTTAAATCTGTAATATCTTCGGAAATATTCAATTAAATTACATCCTGTAAATAGCCATATTTGTCTATATTAAATGGACAATGTATATAAGGTTCTTAATTGTATAAAAAATAATGCTGTATTGCTTAAGATCACTTCGTAAATAGTCCCTTTTTTCCCGTAAAATGTAAAGAACAAAAATTGTTATTATGCGTTATTATTAAGAGATAGACATATATCATCCTGGACTTATTTGTTGATCATTTTGAGATGTACAATACTGTAGTACATTATTTTGATCTATGTCGTGAGGTTCAGCCAGTGTTTGCAATGTAAGGGCAAAGAAATGTGTTTATTTACAACATCACATTAGAAACTTCTAAATTTATCAGTGTTTCTCTACAATATTATGCATGTATTAAACATATAAAACTTCCTCTTGAATCACTCTAGCACTGACAATATTATCTAATTATCTAATAATGAGTGCGTAGCGATTTCTATGTTGATTATCGCATGCCTCTTACTTGTTATACTGTAATTATATATTAAAAAAACATCTATTAAAAAGAGCAACACACAAGCTTTCTTGCTCATTCTTCTTGTGATGAATCTGCATTCCGAATGAGTGGTAGAATCAAAATATGACTATTCAAAAGTGCTTGTAATGAGTTTATTTGAATAAAGATTATTTCTATTTCTACTCTATCTATTTAAAAA
This sequence comes from Achroia grisella, assembly GCF_030625045.1. Taxonomy (NCBI): domain Eukaryota; kingdom Metazoa; phylum Arthropoda; class Insecta; order Lepidoptera; family Pyralidae; genus Achroia; species Achroia grisella. The sequence goes on from NW_026712718.1 coordinate 108,312, forward strand.
AAAAACCGCTTCAAAACCGTTGCGTAGTTTTAAAGATATAAGCATACATAGGGACAGACAGACAGCGATAGCGACTTTGTTTTATAGTATGTAGTGATGATACCTCTCCTATGTCTATGTATCTTTATATAGTATAAAATAAAATCGCTTCTACTATCTGTTCCCTTCTAACTTATAAAGTACACAAAAATATAAATCGAATCAAATTCAAAATATCTTTATTCATGTAAGTCTATTACAGACTCTTATGATATGACAAATCTACCGTCAGTTCGGAATGATTTCGAGATGAGAAGAACTGACAAGAAACTCAGCTCGTATTCTTTCCAAATATTGTTTACAATAATACAGATTCATTTTTAAAATCACATTTCAGAGAATAGTATGGCCATCACCATATGCTATTGCAATTTTGACAAAAGCAAATAGTGTAATCAGTATTCGTAACCCGAACAGACCAGTCTCTATAAGCAGTACCCGTTCACGAGTATGACGGATGATAGATTTATATGTACACTACACATATCTGTGATCTTTACATAGTTTAAAACAAAGCCACCGTTGTCTGATCGCTTATATCTTAAACTAGCTTTTGCCCGCGGCTTCGCTCGCGTTAACTTATCCCCTTAGGAGTGGAATTTATCAAAATCCTCTCTTAGGGGATGCCTACGTCATAGTAGGTTCATGCATGCAAAGTCTCAGCCCGATCGGTTTAATATTGACAAAGTTTCATACAAACTTTCATCACCTATTTTATCTCCTTGGGGGTAGAATTAATCAAAATCCTTTCTTAGCGGATGCCTTCATATAACTCAAAGGTGACTGACTGACATAGTGATCTATCAACGCACAGCCCAAACCACTGGACGGATCAGGCTGAAATTTGGCATGCAGGTAGATGTTATGACATACATCCGCTAAGAAAGGATCCTGATTAATTCTACCCCCAAGGGGATAAAATAGGGGATGAAAGTTTGTATGAAACATTGTCAATATTAAACCGATCGGGCTGAGACTTTGCATGCATGAACCTACTATGCCGTAGGCATCCCCTAAGAGAGGATTTTGATAAATTCCACCCCTAAGGGGACAAATTAACGCGAGCGAAGCCGATGGCAAAAGCTAGTTATGAATATATAAGTTCCTTTAAGTAAACATTGTTTAAACTCTATCCTTGAATTTTGTGATTCTAATAATTTGAATTTATAACAACTTACATTTCTAGATAACATTCTATTTTTGTTAGAGATGAATAACAATGAAATTACTTGTTAGTTTATTTATACTGAAGACTTTTCAAGATAATTGATGGAATAGCATATACATATAAATGGATGTAAAGAGAGGGGACGCCCTAAGAAAAGATGGATAGATTGTGTGAAAGATGATATGAATAAAAGAAGAGTATGCTCAGTGGGCTAATTATGTAACACGATATGAAATTGTTTCTGTTGAAGTTGTGATGCAATATGAAATCATTTCAATTTAAAAAATGCGATCAAGTAAGGTCGAATGACCGCAACATAAATCATTTCTATCGATAAAACACTACTATGAAGTTGCAGCGGAATATTGTTAATCCGACCAATTTAAAAAGTCAGTACATTAGATAGCTTATACCTTTAGAGGGATACATTTTAATTTATTGGGTTGTTACACTAGTTGGTTGATTTGAAACAATTTTTATTGCGTTCAAAAATTACAAAATATACTGCAGCGTTCACTTGTTCTTTTATTTTAATTTTATTAATAGACATTTAATAAAATAAAATAAAGAAAGTCTATTCTATTCTAATGAAAAAATAAGGTTAATAATTTTGAATATAAAAGCATATTTTATACAAACTATTTATAATCATTAATAATATTAATCTAACCTACAAATTAAATTTTCTTTTCTGCTATAGATACCTAGGTAAGTACGTAGGTATCCATATAAATTTAAAATGATATGGGCACATCTTTTTAAATTTGTACATAATTGTAAAAACATTAAACAAATAAATTTATTTACTTTAAACAAATCACAGAGCATCATAAACGTTGTATTCCGTTCACAGAGCACCGTATTCATTGAAATAGTTTTTTAATTATATTAATATCATAATCAACCCTAATTTTATATTAAACATTTACTCTAGTTAATACAACATTCTATGTGATTTGGGACGAAAATAAAATATCGAATTGGCAACACTGATGTCGTGTTGTGAGTCGTGACAATTTTCCCATTTTAATAAATTTAAAACCTTTTCACGACTTTCTACGTAATATTTAATATAATAAAAATATATGTAATACTGAAAATTACCAAAACAAGATAAATAATGCTGCTAATGCTGATATTTTAAAGATTGTAACCAAAAGAAACACCTTCTAAATTGTTTCTCATAATGTAAAAACCGTTTCAATTCCACGCTGTCATTTCGGCAAAATAGCGATTACGTGACGTTACAACGAGGTTACTAAATCGACATTCGATAGAAATCATTTTTATCGATATGTAAAGTTGCATTTACGTTGCAATGCTAGTTGACAGCGTCAAATGGCGTCTATATGATCGCATTATTGACAGATGACGTCATTTTCACTACGTTACATACGAAAATCGTTGCGAACGAAGTTACATAATTAGCCCACAGATATAACGGCCGATAGAGAGCAGTGGAAGAGAATGACATACTGGGCCGACCACAAATAATGGGATAAAGGCAAGGCAATGATGATGATCTATACATATAAATAAAATTGGATTGTCTGTTTGTAATATTGAAATGACCGTTTTTTACTACATGCATATGAATACATATGAATATAAATACAGTATGTATACCAAGGCCTATGTCCAGCAGTGGACGTCTTCCGGGCTGCGATGATGATGATGATGATGATGTATACCAAAATAACATTTTTACAATTGTTGTCTGTCTGTCTGTCTGTTTCGGTTAAAATAAAAGTACCCTAAGTTACTCCTTATTACATTAGATATTTACCAAAGAAATTCCCGTTGATTATATCAGCTACCTGCCAAATAAAGTTCCGTCAAAATCGGTCCAGCTATTTCAGCGATTAGCCGGAACAAACAGACGGACAGACAAAAATTGTAAAAAATGTTATTTTGGTGTACCGTATATATATTCATATGTATGTAGTAAGAAACGGTTATGTCAATATTACAAACAGATACTCCCATTTTATTTACATGTATAGATTTCAGATCAATGTTATAGTGTGCAAGTGATCAGTTCACTATAATTTTCTAAACATAATCTCAGCCGACAACGTCGTATTCTTATCCCGCAGTGTTTCCTTTACTAATTGATTTTTTTTTTCGGACTACTCTAATGCTGTTGGCCGTAGCTGGCCTTTACAGCTTCACCGGACGTTATGGGGCGAGTGCAGATGGCACTCCAAACCCGCGGAAGGACTTATGGAGCGGCTGAAGGCTAACTCCTGCCCGACGGATACGACTTTAGTCTGAGGGCACCACTAGGGGTTCGAACCTCGGCTCAGGCCGTCGTAATTTCGATCCCCGTTTGAATTGGACGGGGGATCGATCGAAGGGGCGCCCGGGGGCGCCGGTGTGGAGCGGCTAGGCGCGCGCAGGCGCCCGGTTGAATGCGCGATATTGTGTGTTTGAGGTCGTCGTCTTCGCCGGCGAGGACGGTGTCGTGTGTGTGTGTAAAAGTGTGGTCGGGGTGGAACGGGTGCGCCCGGCCAATTGATAATGACCACATCGTACATAGTAATGTGGTCATTATCAATTGGCAATATCTTTATATATTAATAGGGTTTTTATAATTTATTATACTTATTGTACACTTTTATATATTTTATTTTGCTGTATTAATTTAGGCTGTTTGATTGTACGCCTTTGCCTTAGAAGTTTTTATACTATTTGTATATATTTTATTTTATTGTATTAACTTAGGCTGTGCCAATTGTACCACTCAGGTTGATCACGACAGAGGTAAAAATCGCTGGAAATCATCGTGGTAAATTGTTGGTGAACTTATCAGGATGGATGAACTGACCTGATCTCATCCTCGTCTTATCCTCCACTGGTGCCGTGTTAGAGTAAACTATTGAAACCATCGTGGTAAATTTGCTACGATGGGCAAATTGACCTGACCTCATGCTCATCTTATCATCCTCCACTGGTGCACCGTCAACGTAAACCATTAACGCAGTCGAGTGCATCATTCCATTATCATCCATAAAAAAATTTACTACCTTATCTCTGACTACCCTTTCACGATGGTTGTTATTAAATTAGTTAAATTTTCTGCACTTATTCGGGGTTCCACTGAAAATCAGCGTCGTGTCTTTTGTCATGGCATAATGCTGAGATGAGCCCCTTACACACACATCAGTACAGTGACGCGGTGACGATGCTCCGCAGTGGTGGAGACGCATTTTTTTTTGCTTTGTTTTACGGCCTCGGTGGTCTAGTGGTTTAGCATACCGCCTTACTTCCGATGGTCGCGGGTTCGATTCCTCGCACGGCACAAACATTTGTATTCATGAGTACGATTGTTTGTGTCGGTCTGGGTATTCTCTATGTATAATATGTATGTATTTACGAAAAAAAACATATCTATGTATTTGTATCAGTTCCCATAACACAAGCTTTAGGTAGCTTAATTTGGGTCTAGGTGGCACTGTGTGAATTGTCCTGAGATTATTTATTATTATTATTATTTATTATTGATTTTGGTATATGTATTTATATATATTATTTTCTTTTGTTTGATTTTCTTGTTCGCTTTTTTTTCTCTTAAGTATTTGTATTGTATTTATTATTTTTATTTATATGTTATAATAATTTGTATGCTGCTGTGCTCTGAGCATCGTCATTGTTGTGTTGTGATGTGTGATAGTAATAAATATTATACTATTCTATTCTATTTTATTCTAACCATAAATATATTTACAATACCAGCTCCCATGTACCGACAAATAGTGAATATCTTTAATTGAAATGTCAGGAATATCTCCAACTAAAATGGGTTGTCTCAAACGAAAAGCCTGTTTATTTCTCTCGAGATTTTGAGACGGTAACATTCCTTTTTGGTACTAAATATGTGATACAACTAGCAATGAATCCTGGCTTTGTTTACATCACCTATTGTAAATATATTGTAAATGAGAACGGTATCGGAGTTTCTATCTCTGTCACACCATGGACCCGGCTCACGCACGATGAATCAATGGCATGCTAAGAAGTTCGTATCCTTAATTCTTTGTATTGTGTAAATATTTATTTATTAATTTATAATTGCACATGCATATACATAAATTTACATATGATAAATCAACAATACACATGGACTCTGTTTAAAGAGTATGGTAATTTCGTAGATGACTCATTCCCAAAATGAAATTTAAAATTTTGATCTGTTATAGTGTCCACTTAGCTCCTATATTACGTCTGTTAAAAAACCTTTTACTGTACAGTAAGCTTTTCGGTCAGTAGTTCCTTAAGTCTTTTTTTAAATAAATTAATTTTACCTTCTTGTTTTATGGTTTCCGGGATTTTGTTATATATTACAATGGATCGGTAATACAGTCCGTATCGTCCGTCCGCCCTAAACATTTCTATTTTAGGTTCTGGTAGGGCCAGTTGGCTTTTTAATCTATTATTACATTTAAAATTATAATACGATAAAAGCTTATAAACAAATACAGCTAGGTATCTTCAATATATAAATAGACGGTAAAATTATTATTTTTAGTTTTTGAAAGTGTATATTATATTGTAAATGAGTACGGTATCGGAGTTTCTGTCTCTGTCACACCATGGACCCGGCTCCCGCATGGTGAATCATAGGCATGCTAAGAAGTTCGTATCCTTAATTGTTTGTATTGTGTAAATATATTGTAAATGAGTACGGTATCGGAGTTTCTATCTCTGTCACACCATGGACCCGGCTCCCGCACGGTGAATCATAGGCATGCTAAGAAGTTCGTATCCTTAATTGTTTGTATTGTGTAAATATATTGTAAATGAGTACGGTATCGGAGTTTCTATCTCTGTCACACCATGGACCCGGCTCCCGCACGGTGAAGCATGCTAAGAAGTTCGTATCCTTAATTGTTTGTATTGTGTAAATATATTGTAAATGAAAACGGTATCGGAGTTTCTATCTCTGTCACACCATGGACCCGGCTCCCGCACGGTGAATCATAGGCATGCTAAGAAGTTCGTATCCTTAATTATTTGTATTGTGTAATGCTTAAGTTTTCTTGTAGAGTGACGTAAATGTACAACTAAGAACTTTAGGCAACGTTCCGAAGATACTGGCAGCGTTCCCTCTTTGAATAGCTAGACTAATTCTTTGTCCAAGGTAGCTGCCAGCTCTTCGGTCTTCTGTGATGTCGACTAACCTTTTCGTTATTTATTTGAAAAGTCTTATAGCGCTAGGACCCCACGGACCAAGGGTCTCGACACCGAATGGAACAAATTCATACTCGGAGCCTAGACCCCTGTATTTACATATTTTGGGTTTTTCAGCCGCTCCACATGCCGCACCAGCTCTGTTGTTGGTTCCATGTAGATGGGATGGGGCCAGCGTGTCTGCACAGGTTGCATCCCATACCAGCACCCGTCTTCCATGGAATCAAACCGGTCCGGTCTCTTACCATCGTCTCTTGCAATACTAGTCGGCTCAAGTAGATTTGGTACGTTGACGGTGGTAAGGGACCGGCGTATGATATCGTTAAGTGCGGCATGTCTCGAGAAACGGCCTGCACTTTTTTGGCATGACAGTCCGTGATGTCCTAGTTTGTCGACATCACTGCCACAGGGCCATTTGTGAGGAGCGCAGACCGGAACCCCAAGCCGTAGACAGGTTGCTATAATTGTGTAAATATATTGTAAATGAAAACGGTATCGGAGTTTCTATCTCTGTCACACCATGGACCCGCCTCCCGCACCGTGAATCATAGGCATGCTAAGAAGTTCGTATCCTTAATTGTTTGTATTGTGTAAATATATTGTAAATGAGAACCGTATCGGAGTTTCTATCTCTGTCACACCATGGACCCGGCTCCCGCACGGTGAATGATTGGCATGATAAGAAGTTCGGATCCTTAATTGTTTGTATTGTGTAAATATATTGTAAATGAGAACCGTATCGGAGTTTCTATCTCTGTCACACCATGGACCCGGCTCCCGCACGGTGAATCATAGGCATGCTAAGAAGTCCGTATCCTTAATTGTTTGTATTGTGTAAATATGTTGTAAATGAGAACCGTATCGGAATTTCTATCTCTGTATAATTGTATTGTATAATTTTAATTTTCATACTGCTTTCTTGATATATGATAGCGTAGCGGCTTTTGTATTGATTGCCGCATGCATCCTTATGTAAAGTGCGAATACTGTAACTACCATATAGTAATTTTTGTAACTGTGACGTGGTCGAGTGGAATGTAGTAGTCATGCTCACTAAAATGTAACCAATAGATTCTTTGCGTGTATTGTAAATGAGAACGGTAATGAAACAAACCTGAATTTGTAATACTGTTCTACCACCCTCGTAAATAATGCACAGAATCGTAGACTAGGTGTACCTTTGTACCTTACTGAGAAGTAATTTAATAGTAGTGAAATGTAGAGATTGTTTTACTTGAAAACAAATAGGTCAAACGAATTACCGGCTTCACAAGCCTGGTCTGATAGTAGTATGCTCTGAAGTATGAAAGTGGCACCGGTGTCAGAGAGGTTGAAGAGTAATCGTCTATCATGGTATGGATATGTAATGCGTAGGAACGAGGATAATATTTTAAGAAAGATGTTACAAATGAATGTGGATGGTTATAAGGGCAGAGGAAGGCCGAAAAAGAGATGGATGGACTGTGTGAAAGATGATATGGTAAGAAAGGAAGTAAATAACGCGATGACTGCGAACAGGGATGAATGGAAGCGAAAAACATATTACGCCGACCACAAATAAATGGGATAAGGAAGAAGCAGATGATGACAAGCCTGCTCTGATATGATATACTATTGTTAGGGTTCACATCGATATTGTCGAAAAATCTGATATTTTAAATATATTAAAATGAAATGAAATGAAACTAGTTGCGTAACCCCCACTCATATCTTCTCTGTATAAAAGGAGGGTTTTTATAGATAGACATAGAAAAAAATAAAGAAAAAAAAAAAGAAAAAAAAATTCAACCTCTCCTTTTTGTGAATTCGGCTGAAAATAACCATCTCGTTGTTGTGTTTACAGCCGCCAGATCCCCGCCCGCAACCTGCGGTTACCCCTAATCAAAGCCTTTTCACTGCTACCAACAGTTACCTGTATTTTGTACGCGCCTAAAATTGGAAAGTTAGTAATTTGATTTGATTTCAGGAGTTAGGATGCTGGATAATATTTGATACAGTTCTATTGACAGCCTCGGTGGTTTGGTGGTTGTACACCACTTTAATGCGATGGTAGCCGGTTCGATTCCTCGCACAGTGAAAACATGTATACGTGAATGTCAATATAGATATCGTATATTCAGAGATAGGTTTAAATAAATATAATAATAAAATATATTATGTATAAAATTCTCGCCCTTCCCTAAATTTTCACCTTTCTATCACCAACCTCTATTTTATAAAAGCAATAGTTTTTTAGGGTTGTATGTATTTTTAATGTTACATTATATAAAAAAAAATGTCTAAAAAATAAAAATAAATTTTAAGAGTGGACAATACTTATCACTTAGGGGTATGAAAAATAGATAGTAGCCGATTCTCAGATTTATATGGCAAAACAATGTTTCCGGGACTGCTAGTATCATTACGTAGTATAAAACGAAATCCCTGTCGCTGTCTGTCCCTATGTATACTTAAATCTTTAAAACTACCCAACGGATTTTGAAGCACTTTTTTTAATAGATAGATAGTGATTCATGAATAGAATAGAATAAAATAGAAAATCATTTATTCAAATAAACTTAACTTAAGCACTTTTGAATAGTCATAACATTTTTTTTTTATCTACCACTCGTTCGGAAAACTGTCTCATCACAAGAAGAACGAGCAAGAAACTTGCGTGTTGCTCTTTTAAACAATCCTTGTAATTTCAGATTTTACAAGTCGAAACGTGTGAATACAAACTACCAACCAGCACTAATTTATTTAGGCTCAAATATAAAAACACAATAAGATTAAATCAGTCGTAGTGATAAGAGCAGACCAGTTTTAATCATCATCATCATCATCATCGCAGCCCGGAAGACGTCCACTGCTGTACATAGGCCTCCCCCAAAGATCTCCACGACGATCGGTCCTGCGCTGCTCGCATCCAATGCCTTCCAGCGATCTTGACCAGATCGTCGGTCCACCTTGCTGGAGGCCTTCCCACGCTGCGTCTTCCGGTCCGTGGTCGCCACTCGAGGACTTTACTGCCCCAACGGCCATCTGTCCTACGAGCTATGTGCCCTGCCCATTGCCACTTCAAAGTCGCAATTCTTCGGGCTATGTCGGTCACTCTGGTTCTTCTGCGGATCTACATTTGTTTAATATAAATTTTGAATTGCCTCTCTGTTAGATTTATAGTAGATTCTGGCAGTTTATTATAAGAGGAAGATTTATATATTTAATACATGTACACCCGTGCGAAGCCGGGGCGAGTAGCTAATCTATACATATAAAAAAAATTAGAGTGTCTGTTTGTAATATTGAAATAACCGTCTTTTACTACATGCCTATGAACATAAATACGGTACATACACCAAAATACCATTTTTTACAATTTTTGTCTGTCTGTCTGTCTGGCTGTTTGTTCCGGCTAATCTCTGAAACGGCTGGACCGATTTTGACGAGTCTTTTTTTGGTAGGTAGCTAATATAAGAGCAGTAACTTAGGCTACTTTTATTTTAGAAAAATAACGTTAAATTCCACGCGGACGAAATCGCGAGTACAGTTAGTATATAATACTAACTGTACTCGCTCTCTGTCACAGCGTTAGGTTGGCTGGAAGAAATCTCTTGCAGAGATAACCCCGCCCTTGCTCACAATTTAGTATAACTGTCTTGTCTATTAATGTAATAAGTGCAATAAAGTATATATATATATATATAATAAAAGAACAACACATGTAATTTTTTATAACAATTCACAAAGGGAATACTGTAGACTACTGTTATAATGTAAACAATCGACTTTCATTACAAACACCTATACAGACCTGCTATAAATAGGCGGATATTATATTTCGACACAAAGGTCGGCAGCTTGTTCGTAACCACAAACTCCTTGCGAACAACAACTTTTGTTGGCTCGACATTTACATTATTTTGGAAAACAATGTAAGTAATCATAGAGGCAGATTAATATGGAAAAGACAATTGGGATTTATTATCGTCAGTACATTGGTATGAATATGTGAATTTATATTGTAGAATAGAATAGAAAATCATTTATTCAAATAAACTTACATTGAAGCACTTTTGAATAGTCATCACATTTTTTTTAATCTACCGCTCATTCGGAAAGCTGTCTCGTCACATGAAGAACGAGAGAGAAACTTGCGAGTTGCTCTTTTAAATAATGTTATTGTTACTTTACATTTTTAAGTTTAAGTGTGTGAATACAAACTACCAATTAGCACTAATTCAATTAAATACTCAAATAGAAAAAATATTAAGTATACAACCAACTGGTTAAACAATTAATGAGAGGAAATCAGTCATAGTGATTAGAGGAGACCAGTCCCTACAAGCAGCGCCGGCAATAAGACTGTATTAAGATAAATAAAATATATGTATCAGTTATCTAGTACTCATAACACACACACTTTAGCTAGCTTAACTTGGGTCTAGATGGCGCTGTGTGAATTGTCCTGAGATTATTATTATTATATTATATTATTATATCATTCATATTACTGAATGTTAAATTAATTATAGTTAAATTACGACCACTGCACGGCTATTATGTTTATTTATTTACTTTGAATAGATTATGTTGTTCCTAGAAATAAATACATAATTCCATATTGAGCTACATTTTGAGCGTGCAAATTTCAATTCATATTAATATTAAATTTATAAATTTAACAATTATTAATAGAATAGAAAATCATTTATTCAAATAAACGTACATTGAAGGAATTTTGAATAGTCATCACATTTTTTTTAAATCTACCGCTCATTTGGAAAGCTGTCTCATCACAAGAAGAACGAGCGAGAAACTTGAGTGTTGCTCTTTTAAATAATTTAGTTGTAACTTTACATTTTTAAATTTAAGTGTATAAATACAAACTACCAATTAGCACTAATTCAATTAAATACTCAAATAGAGAAGATATAAAATATACAACCAACTTGTTGAGTAACTAAATAAGAATAAATCAGTCGTAATAAATAATATTTATCATAAAGATTTCAAATAATAGAATGTCAAAACAAAATATATATTCCAGATGTACAAAATTATATGTAAAGATACTAAATTACAAGTTGTTCATGCACGGGATTTTTATTTAATGTTAGACAAAGACACCTTGTATAAATAAAATAGCTTTTGCCCGCGGCTTCGCTCAGGTTAATTTATCCCCTTAGGGGTGGAATTTATCAAAATTCTTTCTTAGGAGATGCCTACGTCATAGTAGCTTGTGCATGCAAAATCTCAGGTCGATCGGTTTAAAAAAAGTTTCATACAAACTTTCATCCCCTATTTTATCCCCTTGGGGGTAGAATTAATCAAAATCAAAATTTCTTAGCGGATGCCTACGTCATAACATCTACCTGCATGCCAAATTTCAGCCTGATCCGTCCAGTGGTTTGGACTGTGTGTTGATAGATCACTATGTCAGTCACCTTTGAGTTATATATATTTAGATAAACAATGAAATAAACTAACTTTTATAAAAAATAAGTTTTCCAATTGAGTTTCCTGTTACTTCTTCTCGATTGAATCTGTATACTGAATTGGACGGTAGGAAAAAATATTAATACAAAGAACACGTTCATAAGTAGCTAAAATGTCCTACGTACCTAAATGATTTTCTATTTGATTTGATTTGAATAACAATTTAGAATCGTAAAAAAAATCACTTTGTCAACAATTGTAGGAAAGAAACCATATTAATACTCATCTTATGAGATGGGTTGTATGTTTGATTACCATCAAATGATTTGACGACCTCGGTGGTCTAGCGGTTTAGCACGCTTTACTTCCGATGGTCGCGGGTTCGATTCCTCGCACGGCACAAACATTTGTATTCATGAGTATGTTTTGTATCGGTCTGGGTTTATTCTATATATATTATGTATGTATTTAAAAAATATATATATAAGTGTTTATATCAGTTGTCTAGTACCCATAACTCAAGTTTTAGCTAGTTTAACTTGGGTCTAGATGGCGCTAAAAAAAAGATATAAAAAACGAAATATATCTTACAAGCTCTACTTATCTCTGGACTAGATAGCGCTGTGTTAATTGTCCAGGGTTATTTATTAATCAAATGCGTCCACGAAAATGAGCAATCATTTCATTTAAAATATACATCCGCGGCATCAAACCCCAACTCGACAAAATCATAAAGCCTTCACTTCTGACATCGAAGGTTAACATTTTCGATTGCAAAACTGACAAACGCGGCTCGGGTTAGAAATCAAACAAATTGTGTTTTTTTTTCGGACTAAACTAATGCTGTTGGCCGCAGCTGGCCTTTACAGCTTCACCGGACGATAGGTGGCGAGTGCGGATGGCACTCCAAACCAAGGAAGGACTTATGGAGCAGCTGAAGGCCAACTCCCGCCTGACGGATACGACTTTAGTCTGAGGGCACCGTTAGGGGTTCGAACCTCAGCTCAGGCCGTCGTAATTTCGATCCCCGTTTGAATTGGACGGGGGATCGATCGGAGGGGCGCCGGTGTGGAGCGCCCGGGCGCGCGCAGGCGCCCGGTTGAATGCGCGATATTGTGTGTTTGAGGTCGTCGTCTTCGCCGGCGAGGACGGTGTCGTGTGTGCGTGTAAAAGTGTGTAAGTGGTGTAAAAGTGAGGGCACCGCTAGGGGTTTTTTTAAATATGTATGATAATGGAATGGTGCAATGGTGGTGAATGGTTTACGCTGGCAAGGCACCAGTTGAGGGTGATAAGATGAGCATGAAGTCAGGTCAGTTAGCCCATCGTGACAAATTCACGAAGAATTTATCACGATGGTTTCCAGGGGGAACCGCGTGGAGGTCAACCTAACATGGTATATTGCTAGCAATGAGATCATTCCACATTACTAACAATTACCTTCCCCTCCCCCCACGGCTATGGGTTCGAACCTCGGCTCAGGCTGTCGTAATATCGATCTCCGTTTGAATTGGACCGGGAACGATCGGAGGGGACATATTGGGTGTGGTTACACGCTGTAGCACTCGTAATTTATTAAAAAAAAGGGTAAAATAATTAACAACAGCTTTCTATTATATATCCTCTGTCTGCACCCAAAATAGAAATACGGTTGGCAACACTGAACGAGTGTAGTCTCTGTATGCATCTAAAGTCGTGGGTGGTACTCTGTGTAAAATTCCACGCGGACGAAGTCACGGGTCACAGCTAGTAAATAAATAAAATACAAGACAGTGGCCGTTATTGTCCCTAGTTTTCTTTTAGTTTTTCCTATTCAGGTTCAGTAGACGATTCGTTAAACCTGTACAAGAAAGTTTGACGTTAAATTATAAAAATACAAAATCAATATAAACAAATATAAATATATTTCATATAAAGCTCGGGGATCGAACTCGAGACCATCCAAAACCCACACACTCTGTCTATATTATATACTAGCTGTTCTCGCGACTTCGTGTGCGTGGAATTTAACTTTATTCTTCTAAAATAAAAGTAGCTTTTGTTACTCGGTATTACATCAGCTACCTGCCAAAAAGTTCCGTCAAAATCGGTCCAGTCATTTCAGAGATTAGCCAGAACAAACAGACAAAAAATTACATTTTGGTGTATTATTATTTATATTCATATGCATGTAGTAAAAAACGGTTGTTTTAATTTTATTTATAAGTTTAGATGTATAGACAAAGCTCGGGGATCGAACTCGAGACCATCAAAAAGCCACTCAGTCTGTCTATATTATATGTAGTTACGCTTCTTTCATAATCTCGAGAAAGAGGCAGAGCTTATAGCCGTTGATGCGTGTAAGTTCCTCCCAGTAACAAGATTCTCTCCGGTTTGGCGTAACATGTTATTGAAAACATTCCCACCTTTGATGTGGCGGCTGCCAATTTCCTTATCACGACTATTTCCTGCTCTGGAAGGCTTGTGTTATCGGAATGATTTGTGAGTTCGAAGCCCTTGGGGCGTAAGATTTTAATATAATCATTTTTATATCTATCACCTACTACAAAAAAGAGAGATGCTGCGATTTATCTGTGGTTTTGTGTATTAGAATCACGTGACGACTTTATTACACAACTTTAATACAAAGTATCGTTCTGACATTGTAAGACGGTAACTTTTTAAACTCTCTATATACCTACGTACAATAAATAATTTAAAAAAATATATATTTATTGTGATTATAAATTATTTATTGTATTTGACTTCGTCTGCGTGGAATTAAACTTTATTTTTCTAAAATAAAAGTAGCCTAATTTAGTCGTTATTACATTACTTATATGCCAAAAAAAGTCCCGTCAAAATCGATCCATCCATTTTGAAGAATATCCGGAACAAACAAACAGACAAGACAGAGAGACAAAAATTGTAAAATAAAATATTTTGGTGTATGTACCGTATTTATATTCACATGCAAGTAGTAAAAAACGGTTATTTCAATATTACAACAGACACTACAATTTTATTTATATGTATAGATATATAGATATATATTTTTATAAACTTTATATTTTTATAAATTTTTTAACGTCACTTTTGACTATATATATTGTTTTGCATCATGAATATATATTATATATTATTAAAATATATATATATATATATATATATATATATACACACACATATATAATCAATATAATATCTGAAACAAAAACTTGGCTCCCTTCATTAAGAAAATTGCGCGGATGGAGTATGAAATTTCGCACACTTATTAAGATAAGTAATATATATATATATATATATATATATATATATATATATATATATATATATATATATATTATTATTGATGGTATTTATATATATAAATTCAAATTCAAATTCAAAAATCATTTATTCATGTAGGACATTTTAGCCGCTTATGAACGTCAAGTTTTTACATTATATTTTTTTTCTCTACCGTCCAGTTCTGTATATAGATCCAATTGAGGAGAACTGGCAAGAAACTCAATTGAATTACTTTTTTTTAAAAGCCAGTTTATTTACAATGCATAGGTATTTATATAGGTGTCTATGTCTAACATTAAATGAAAATCCCGAACATGAAAACTATTGCCATGCACGCTCGTCATTCAAGTAATCGTATAGTGAGTAATAGGCCTTGCTCAGTAAATATGATTTAACAGATGTTTTGAATTTATTTAAGGGTAATTCCAATATATACTTTGGTATCTTATTGTAAATTTTTATACCTATTCCCATAAAAGACCTATTAACTTTTTCTAAACGATACTTGGGGACAGCAAGTTTGTCTTTAAATCTAATATTAATATTATGAATATTGCTGTTTTTTGGAAATAAGTCAAGATTTTTATGAACATATAGGATATTTGAATATATAAATTGAGAAGCAACGGTGAGAATATTTGCCTCTTTGAATTTCTCTCTTAATGAGTCACGACTCTTCATACAGTAGATCGCTCGAATGGCACGTTTTTGTAATATGAATATATTTAATATCTGCCACTTTTCCCCATAATAATATTCCTTAAGAGAGTAAACTATGAAACTAACTAAAGACCAATCTAGCAGTATCAGTATCAGTGTACTGTCTAACCTTACGCACGGCAAAAGCTGCTGAACTCAGTTTCGCTGCAAGACTTTGAATTTGTGCACCCCATTGTGTTTTATTATCTAATGTGATTCCTAGAAAGACAGTAGATTCTATAAATTCGAGAGATTCGTCATTTAATTTTATGTTGCAATATATACACAATAGCTGCTACTCCTTGTATGTACAAGTACAACTGTCTGCATCTATATTGACATAACATTATTACATTTTATAGAAATGCAAAATTCTCATACACTTCGGATTTCGCAATCGACAAACAGGAGTCTACGATAGTCATATGTACTGTAGCCAGTAAACCATGTCAGTATGCTCAGAGCATATTATATTGATATTAAATAAGATTCATCCCAATCCCATGTACACTAAACGGACTTTTAATTTCTCTATCTAACGTGTAAATATATATAACTCAAAGGTGACTGACATAGTGATCTATCAACGCACAGCCCAAACCACAGGACGGATCGGGCTGAAATTTGGCATGCAGGTAGATGTTATGACGTAGGCATCCGCTAAGAAAGGATTTTAATTAATTCTACCCCCACGGGGATAAAATAGGGGATAAAAGTTTTTATGAAACTCAAGTTAATTTTAAACCGATCGTGCTGAGACTTTGCATGTATAAAACTACTATGACGTAGGCATCTCCTAAGAAAGGATTTTGATAAATTCCAACCATTGGGCTGTGTGTTGATAGATCAGTATCTCAGTCAGTCACCTTTGATATATCCCCGTGGGGGTAGAATTAATCAAAATCCTTCCTTAGCGGATGCCTACGTCATAACATCTACCTGCATGCCAAATTTCAGCCCGACCCGTCCAGTGGTTTGGGCTGTGCGTTGATAGATTACTATATCAGTCACCTTTGAGTTATATATATTAGATTTATAATAGAGTATACTTAGACAAATAGAGACAGCATAAATTACATGTAATCCATAAATTGAAATTTAACGGCATTGGAAAATAATTAGGGTTGCAATTAATTTGCTGGTGACCATTAACATTTACGACGCGCCTGCAAATTGCTCAAACAAACGCGTTAATGCAATTTACAATTAAATGTACTGAACAATACAGTGGGAATAAAATAATTTCACACGGACAATGATTTTTAAGTGCCAAAGGAGATAAAAAAAAAGGTTTTATATACGTCGATATATATTAATACTAGCCCAGGCTTCACCCGAGTGTACATGTATCTATTGATATAAATAAAATTGGATTACATACATATTATACATAGAAAACACCCAGACCGATACAAACAATCATACATACAAATCGTATGATCGTAGAATAAAGTCGGATTTGAAAAAAATAGAAATTCACTTTTTACTATATTTGGATACTACATTATCTAAATATTATGACTACATAAAATAAAAAATTATATGTATTTTAGATTTCAGTTAACAATTCGGATAAATGGCGCTCATAGTAAAATGACGGTAGTGTATATCCGTCTTTGAATACAAATGTTTGAACTCGATGACGAGTTGCAGCGGATTAAATTTTTCTTAAAAAATTACACTAGTTATATCTTTGTTTGATTCATTCATTATTTCGGCCTAGTTTTTTATACTATGTTAAAAGTTATACCGCAATGTTCAAATCTTATGTTAAAAATTGTGAAAGAAACAAGCAAAATTGCACAAATTACAAATTATACTATAAAGAGTGCATTAATGAGGAGAAATATGTACCAGGGACTTCAGGTAAGTTAATTAATTATGTATTAACAGTTTGGTATCATTTAATTCTTATATTTATTCAATTTTTACAAATAAATAATTAAATCTGACTATCCGTCGTTTTTCTATGGAAAATTATAAATCAAATTAAAATTTAATTTACAATAAAATAATTTGCTTAGTGTTAGTAATACAATATTCTGTTGAGTTTGTGTTATATTATTTGACAATTTGACTACAGTTTTCTATGGAGACATATGAATATATATGCGGACACGCTTTTTTATCTAACGGTACTTTGTTCTTAGAACTAAAATAACATTTTTTACAATTAATAATCTCTGTCTGTAAAAATAAAAAGTTTTTATACTTTTTGATCATTTTATTCTGAATAGTCTTACGATTTTTAGTAAATGTACCTGCTATATTAATAATATATACTTATGTTTTTTACATATATTTTCAGAATGCTTTTCACCAATCTCTGAATGAAATGACGTCTTTTCAGATGACGTACACGGAACAAACAGAATCATAAAATCAAAATAATATGAACCCAAACATGCCAATCACCTACTTGTGTTCTTGGAAAAGATCCTTCTTATGACCGTGTATCAAAATGCATCTTCATATATATTTATGCTCGCAGATTCACTCCCGTCAGAAAACCAGCATGGTGTCTTGTCCCACTAATACAAAATACAAGCTCGAACAAATATAAGCAAATATACATAAATACATATATAAGCTCACCCTTAACCCTTTTAAATACCTCTAACTTGATATCAGATCTGTCAATTATCCCGAAAACATAAAAATCATAATCGGATTGTTGTTTTTGTCTACGATCATTTGTATTTTATTTAATGAAAGCGTCCAAAAGATTTATGGTGATTCCATCGCTCGAATGTTCAATTTATACAAAAATGGCTTGAACTTAATAAATAATTATTTAAATGCAGCTTCTAGGCTTAGATAGTACAGAGACATAGTTAATACTTAATTTAATTTGTTTCCATCTACCTAAATACTTGTGATCAGTCTCACAGTTTTAAAGAAACACAAAATCCGTCTGAAGACCTTAGAGAATAGTTCGCAAACCATTTTAAAAATAACCGCTTCAAAATCCGTTGCGTAGTTTTAAAGATTTAAGTGTATACATAGGGACAGTGTTATCAAACAGCCAATGACAGTTGCGTTTATGACTTTGTTTTATACAATTGTAATGATATATTAATTAATGTATACTCATGTTGCTAAAGAATGTGATATAACTATAACATATAGATTCCTTGAAAAATGCCACACGCAAAACAAAGGGGATTCTGTTCACAGTGTGATAGAAAGAGCTGCCGAGCATAAAACAATTTATACACTGGATGAATGGAAATTTATGTTGGGATAAAGTAACAGGTGATTCTTATGAAGTCATAGACGTAAATCAGTCGTTAGTGTTTGATTTTAAAGAACAGCTAACAATAAAGTAAATTTGACACAGTTTGTGTCGATAGGACTCAGAGCAATAAAATCTGTACAAATATGTTTATCTGATGATTATGACCATAGTACTTTATAGAAATATACATCTATTATTAAAAAATATAAGGATCTTATTAGTCTTTACGATTCCTTAATAATACCTGTCAAATACCATAACTATTTGAGAAGTTTACCTAACGGACGAAACGTTTCTGACGAGGATGGCAATGAATCTAACTGAATAATAGTCCAATAGAATTGTTATATACTTTTTGATTATTTAGTACTATTTCTAGTTACTTAGTTGCTACTATTTTGATTTCAGAATTTATGATTTTTAAGATTTATTCATTTTAATTAATGTCGTTACAACACTATTTAAATACTAATAAAAATTATTGTGATACTAGAGTTTTCTTAATAAATAATTAGTGATTAAGTTTTAGATTAGTTATTAACTAAAAAAGAAGTAATCAGGACAAAGAGCTTCAACATTATAGTTTTCTTAATAATAATTCTATTGATAATTACATAATTTAAGCTTAATGTTTATTATATTGATTAAAAATAGTCCAATGACCAGACTAAATAGTCTGTGTTTTATTTAAGATACCTTACCTACCCCAACCTACCTATTTACATACCAACCACTACCCTACCTACTTACTTATGGTCAAAATAGAATATGATAAATAACACATCCGCCAAAATATTACTCAGTAAGTTCATAGAACATAATCGGAAAGTAACATGCGTCATTCTTCGAAACGAAACTTTCCGGCGAACAAAGTCAGATAATACTATGCGACTGTGTTGACTCCAACGTAAAAAGAAGCATGTGATTTTTCTGGAAAATCGTATAATTATAAGTTGTTATTTTTATTTCATTTTAACACAATCCCTATTTTTTAATTGTATGCCAATTTTCATAATTATAAATTTAGAATTAAAAAAGTTATGTCAAAAAAACCAACACTGTTATTTGAAATGGCTGCCCTGTAAAGTTTAATATTTGTCAGATCCGACAGTATTCTACGACTATGACGAAATGTTTGTGCCGTGCGAGGAATCGAACCAGCGACCATCGGTCGTAAAGCGGTGTGCTAGACCGCTAGACCACCGACGTCGTCAATCTATACATATAAATAAAATTGGAGTGTCTGCATGTAATATAGAAATAACCGTTTTTTACTACATACATATGAATATAAATACGGTAGGTACACCAAAATAACATTTTTTACAATTTTTGTCTGTCTGTTTGTTCCGGCTAATCTCTAAAATGATGGGACTTTTATTGGCAGGTAGCTGATGTAATAAGGAGTAAATTAGGCTATCTTTGTTTTTGAAAATTTCTTTTATTTGAAAAATAAAGTTATATACCACGCGGACGAAGTCGCGTGTGCAACTAGTTATACAAACCTTCCTCTTGAATCACTCTATCTGTTAAAAATAACCGCTTCAAAATCCGTTGCGTAGTTTTAAAGATTTAAGCATACATAGGGACAGACAGCGACAGCGACATTGTTTTATACTATGTAATGATATATTAATTAACGACCTCGGTGGTCTATCTGTTTAGCACACCGCCTTAGTTCCGATGGTTGCGGGTTCGATTCCTCGCACGGCACAAACATCGGTCTGTTTGTTTTCTATGTATAATATGTATGTATTTACAAAAAAAAATGTATTTGTATCAGTTATCTAGTGCCCAGAATACACGGTTCACGAAGCACAGTCGGCCGGGGTTCAGGGCCCCAGGGAGAGAAACCGGCGTACAATGCGGGCAGAATCTAAGAGCACCGCTTTCTGCATCTTTCCCAGGAGCGAGCCGCCCCGGAATCCCGACCGTCTGAGATGTTGTTCCAGACTGGTTGGGATAAGACCGTTCACCGACATAACGATTGGAATGATTTCGGTGGACATCACCCCTCATATTATTATTATTTTTTCCAAATATTCTCAACTTCCCTCTTAAGGAGAGGAGATGGCAACATACCCCCGGCAGAAGCACAGTCGGCCGGGGTTCAGGGCCCCAGGGAGAGAAACCGGTGTACAATGCGGGCAGAATCTAAGCACCGCTTTCTGCATCTTTCCCGGGAGTGAGCCGCCCCGGAATCCCAACTGGTTGGGATAAGACCGACATAACAATTGGAATGATTTCGGTGGACATCACCCCTCACATTATTATTATTATTATTAAATCTACCGTCAGTTTGGAATGATTTCTAGATGAGAAATACTGACAAGAAACTCATCTCGTATTCTTTTCAAATAAATGTTGTACATGTTTACATATATAGTACAGAGTCATTTAAATTCAAATTTGGGAGAATACCTATTAATATTATTTATTTATTCATCCAAAACAATACAAATTGTGTAGGATAACATAATAGCAACTTAAATATTTAATCTAGGTATGTCAGCCATAGTGTAGTAGGTCCTCATAAGTCTTTATGTCCATCATTATAATAGTCATCTACGGAATAGTAACACTTATTCAATATATATATCGTTGGATATATAAGCGTTTCAGCAACGTTAAATCTCTAATACTTCAACAAAGCATTGTATGACATGCCTCTGAAAGGTCGTAGTGCAACGCACCCACTTGTGCAAATACTGGGAGGTGAATTTCGAGGGGCACTTGAGACGCTGTGTTTTCTTTATCCATCTCTCTGTGGTTTTACTTGAACTCGAAAGCATTAGTTTCTTAGTGAATTTACTGTTTTTTTTTAGAATAATACCGGCAGTTTGTTTATCTAGTGTCATTGTTATTGAAAGACTTATTTCTATAACAATAAGATTGTTTTTCGAGAACATTGTAAATATAATAATTATTTTAGTGTTTGCGTTGCCCTGCAGCTGAAATCTATAGGCGTTTATTAAGGAATAGCTTTTGCCAGCGGCTTTGCTCGCGTTAATTTGTCCCCTTAGGGGTGGAATTTATCGTAATCCTTTCTTAGGGGATGCCTATGTCATAGTAGCTTTATGCATGCAAAGTCTCAGCCCGATTGGTTTAAAATTGACAAAGTTTCATACAAACTTTCATCCCCTATTTTATCCCCTTGATGGTAGAATTAATCAAAATCCTTTCTTAGCGGATGCCTACGTCATAACATCTACCTGCTTGCCAAATTTCAGACCGATTGGTTTGGGCTGTGCGTTGATAGATCACTATGTCAGTCAGTCACCTTTGAGTTATATATATTTAGATTGCTATATTTTTAATACCATTTTAAATTAATAGCATATTTCTTTACGTATACCTCATTTATAATTTTTTTCGTCAAGAGAATGTAACTGGATGTCCTCCACTCAGTTCATTAAAATGACCTAAGGGGCATTATGTAATGTTGATACTTAAGCTAAAAATTCCTCACTGGTCACTACAAATGAAATAATAATAATATTCTTTGGACAATTCATACAGCGCCATCTAGACCCAAGTTAAGCTAAAGCTTGTTCTATGGGTACTAGATATTTTTTTCCGTAAATACATACAAAACACCCAGACGGACAAAAACAATTACACTCATAAGGAATTGAACTCGACCAACGGAAGTAAGGAGTTTGTTAAACCGCTAGACCACCGAGGTCGTCAAATATTTCTATTCCTATGAAATCTCACCTAATTCATGCATGACCTAGTGCGCAATAAATTCCAAATTACCAAATTCAATGCCCTTTGTTTCATAGTCGAAGCTGATTATTGCAAATCACGTCTGTACCATTCATAACGGTCGATATCTTAAAAACATTTCCTTCGATTAGAAGACGTCATTAATAATTCTATTCCCTTTCAATTTATTTAATTATTCTACTGTTCAGTACACCTGTACTTAATAAACATATTTTTTAACGTATGAATAATAAAATGACCAGTCCGCACTTACGACATCTCTTTTTATGTATTTTCTTGTTCCTGCAGACAAGTAACAGCCTTTGGGAATTTATTATATATGTATTACTTTTAATAACATAATTACGATATAAATTACAATTAAAACAAAATTAAGATTAAATAATAAATATGTTTTTAATTAAATACAAAATATTATCTTAAAAATATTCAGTGACTTAGTTTTCTAGTATAATTTCGTATATTTATAATTACAATTTAGTCTTTAGTCTGAGAGCACCGCTAGGGTTTTACCTAATCAAAAGGATTTCAAAAAATTCAAATTATACTAAAAAAAATTAAGTCTATATTTGTGTTTATTTAAAAATAAATATAGATTTACGGTCGACAGCTTTGGAAAATTTTGATAAAAAAAACACAAATAAAAATCGTTTTGTAGTCGACAATTGACACTGTCTCTGACTACTGCATCTAAGATAAAGTACGAGCTTGCGGCTCACCTGATGGTGATTACCGCCGCCCATGAGCACCCGCAACACCAGGGCAATTGCCAGTGCGTTGTCTTTTAAGAAGGAATAAACTCTTTTCTTGAAAGTTTCAATGATAATGGAATTTAACTTTATTTTTCTAAAATAAATTTTCTACATCAGCTACCTGTCAATGAAAGTCCCGTCAAAATCGGTCCAGCCATTTCGGTGAACTCTAACATAAGTAATATAAACCTAAAATAAATAATATAAAAGCGTACAACGACTTTACGTAGTCGGTTACGTCCATTTCAATACAGAAGGAGTCTGAATGATTTATCATCGAACGCCAATTAAACAGCTTAAACTTGTAAACTAAATCGACCAATTAAGATATTTGAATAGCCCATCGTACTGTCAATTCACTCGCTTAAATTAATTTATTATCGTTAAACATTAGAACTTCGGCAATGGAGTTGGAAACTTGGAAAAATAATTTTACTTTACGTTTCGGTTCATGGGTGTGATAGAAATAGAAATAATCTTTATTCAAATTGTTTCTTGCTCATTCTTCTTGTGATGAATCTACGTTCCGAATGAGTGGAAGAATCAAAATATGACTATTCGTGTTAAGACCCGATTAACAATATAAATAATTTAAATTATTAACCGGGTCTTAACACGAATCATCATCATCATCATCGCAGCCCGGAAGACGTCCACTGCTGTACATAGGCCTCCCCCAAAGATCTCCACGACGATCGGTCCTGCGCTGCTCGCATCCAATGCCTTCCAGCGATCTTGACCAGATCGTCGGTCCACCTTGCTGGAGTCCTTCCCACGCTGCGTCTTCCGGTCCGTGGTCGCCACTCGAGGACTTTACTGCCCCAACGGCCATCTGTCCTACGAGCTATGTGCCCTGCCCATTGCCACTTCAAAGTTGCAATGGGCATTTACCTCTCTCGACGTTTCGGTTGCACTAGCCGTGCGTTGCACTAGACTCAGTCAGTCAGCTCGTGACCTGACTGGGCTGACTCAGTAACCTTTATTTGCCATAAAATATTCGTGTTAAGACCCGGTTAATAATTTAAATAATGTATATTAAACACGAAAGTTTTAAAGTAACAATATAAATAATATCTGTCACCTGTCATACATTACTAAATTCAACTCTCGTCGCAACAGACAGACGCCGGCGTGAATTATTCATATAAATCTGATCCCGGTTAGTTTCCGAATATTTGACGAACGCGAGCGTGCTTCCACCTGCCGTTTTGCGAATGGATTAAAATGTTACGTTTTGGGGTATTGGGTCAAAACTATGGCACTTTCAAGCTCTTTTTATACATATTTATATTTCTACCACTAATATTTATTCTTAATTGTTCTCTACACGACCTATGATTGCCTGGTACAAAATACAGCGACTAAAACTATGTCACTTACAGACTCTTTTATATGTACTCTTTATATATGTACCACTAATACTTATTTCTCTACACCATCTATGATTGTCTGGCACAAAATACAGCGACTAAAACTATGCCACTTACAGACTCTTTTTATACATATTTATATTTGTACTCTTTATATTTCTATTACTAATATTTATTCTTAATTGTTCTCTATACGACCTATGATTGCCTGATACAAAATACAGCGACTAAAACTATATCACTTACAGACTCTTTTATATGTACTCTTTATATATGTACCACTATACTTATTACTCTACCCCATCTATGATTGTCTGGTAGAAAATATAGCGACTAAAACTATGGGACTTAGACTCTTTTATATGTACTCTTTATATATGTACCACTAATATTATTCTCTACCCCATCTATGTTTGTCTGGTATAAAATACAGCGACTAAAACTATGTCACTTACAGACTCTTTTTATATGTACTCTTTACATATGTACCACTAATACTTATTACTCTACCCCATCTATGATTGCCTGGTAGAAAATATAGCGACTAAAACTATGGCACTTACAGACTATTTTATATGTACTCTTTATATATGTACCACTAATACTTATTACTCTACCCCATCTATGATTGTCTGGTAGAAAATATAGCGGCTAAAACTATAGCACTTACAGACTCTTTTTATATGTACTCTTTATATTTCTACCACTAATATTTATTCTTAATTATTCTCTACACCACCTATGGTTGCCTGGTAGAAATCACAGCGGCGAAAAGTATGCCACTATTCTTAGAGAAATTGTCAAGATGATCTAGCAGCCCTGACTTCATGTTCATGTTATCATCCTTCACTGCTCCTTCACTGTGCTCCGCTGTTAGCGCAGTACAGACTCTTTTTATATGTACTCTTTATTTATGCCATTAATAATTATTATGTACGCCACCTATGATTGCCTGGTAGGAAATTCAGCGGCGAAAACTCTGGCACTTACAGACTGTTTATATATATACTCTTTATATATATATATATATATATATATATATATATATATTCTTTATATTTGCACCGCTAACTACACACGACAGCCTGAGCCTAGGTTCGAATCCCTAGCGGTGCCCAGAAACTAAAGTCGTTGTCAGGCGGGAGATGACCTTCAGTCACTCCATAAGTTCTTCCGAGGGTGGAGTGCCATCTGCACTCGCCCCCTATCATCTGGTGAAGCTGTAAAGGCCAGCTGCGGCCAACAGCATTAGAGTAGTCCGAAAAAAAAAGACAATTTGTTTGATTTCTAACCCGAGCCCCGTTTGTAAGTTTTGTAATCGAAAATGTTAACCATCGACGTCAGTAGAGGTTTTATGATTTTGTCGAGTTGGGGTTTGATGCCGTTTATATTTTTGTTTTTGTTTATATTGTAATTGAAATGATTGCTAATTTTCATGGACGCATTTTATAAATAAACTAGCTACTTGCCTTGTCTTCACACGGGCCATAAAATTATTCGTGTTAAGACCCGGTTAATAATATAAATAATGTATATTAAAAACAGGAAAGTTTAAAATTAACTATAAACTTAGTACATTCTTTATATGAAACAATGTGAAATTACTTTTTTCATTTGAAATTTAAAAGTATGCTTAAAATTGTAAGGTTGCTTTTAAAAAAAAGGAAAGTTGAAATTCTTACCGATTCTACTCGACTGAATTTGTATACTGAAGTACGGAACGAAGTGTAAAAAAAATTAAAAAATTATGTTCATAAGCGGCTAAAATGTCTATTAAAAAATAGTAATCTGTACATATAAATAAAATTGGAGTGTATGTTTGTAATATTGTAATAACCGTTTTTTACTACATGCATATGAATGTAAATATATTATAGTACATACACCAAAATATTTTTTTTACAATTTTTGTCTGTTTGTTCCGGATAATCTCTCAAATGGCTGGATCGATATTGACGGGACTTTTATTTAAAAAAAAATAAGTTAAATTCCACGTGGACGAAGTCACGGGTAGTACTAAATATATTCAGCATTACATCAGTATTTGTATTTACAACAATGTTAATACGAAACAATCGTTAAATGGAATACAATAAACTTAATTTTGTTGTTGTTACAACTTAAATTGAGACTAACAACATTACAAAGTTTCCTTCATTCCTAACTTTACAATACATCAGTGGGGAAAAATAGCATGGAATCCGCTGGACGCAAAACTAGTTTACTGTATTTTTTTCGGACTACTCTAATACTGTTGGCCGCAGCTGACCTTTACAGCCCGTGCGAAGCCGGGGCGACTAACTAGTTTATTTATAAAATGCGTCCACGATAATTAGCAATCATTACAATTAAAATATAAACAAAAACAAAAATATAAACGGCATCAAACCCCAACTCGACAAAATCATAAATCCTTCACTTCTGACGTCGATGGTTAACATTTTCGATTACAAAACTGACAAACGCGGCTCGGGTTAGAAATCAAACAAATTGTGTTTTTTTCGGACTACTCTAATGCTGTTGGCCGCAGCTGGCCTTTACAGCTTCACTGGACGTTAGGCGGCGAGTGCAGATGGCACTCCAAACCAAGGAAGGACTTATGGAGCGGCTGAAGGCCAACTCCCGCCTGACGGATACGACTATAGTCTGAGGGCACCGCTAGAGATTCGAACCTCGGCTCATGCCATCATAATTTCGTCTGAATGGAACGATGCATTGATCGGACAGGCGACGCGGCTGAAGGGCAGCTCCTGCCTGACGGATACGACTTTTGTCTGAGGGCACCACTAGGGGTTCGAACCTTGGCTCAGGCCGTCGTAATTTCGATCCCTTTTTGAATTGGATGGGGTATCGATCGGAGGGGCTAAATATAGTCATACAACAAAATGCTGTACACAATATATACCGTCGTGTCACAGCCAAGTCCGGGACCCACTCGGGATGATCGAGCCTAGCAACTATAAAGAAAGTTTTCAACCAAGAAAATGTGCGAGAAAGCGTCAAAAGTCTAAAATTAAAACCGGGCTGTTCCCACTTGAAATCGGGTCCCGTGGGAGTTTATTTAAATCTTAACGGGTACATACGAGCGGTTGCTGTTATATACACTTCTGTTCCTAAAGGAGAATCATAGAAAAAAATAACTACATTGTCTATTAAAGAAATGGAGTAAAGAATAGATTTTTTATTTAAAACCGTACTGTGGAAGACCGCCATTCATCCAGATGATCAGGATGGTATTTCAGTTTCTGGCGGGTGGTACGGTGGTGAAACTCGGCAGCTGGTATTAATCCGAACAATTCCTCAGAACACTCCCCGTGATATATGCGGTAGAAAATGCACAGAGATGCAATATCTCGCCGCAAAGCCAATGGGTCGAGTCTGTCACATAGACGTTGATTAGCAATGATTCTGGCTGCTCGGTTCTGAATGCGGTCAAATGGAAGTAGCTGGTATTGTGGTGCTCCCGCCCAGAGATGAGAACAGTATTCCATATGCGGCCGGATCTGCGCCTTGTATAATTGCAAGCGATGGGCCACCGTGAAGTACCATTTTAGCCTTGTCCTCCAAATGACCGCAAAACTGAACGTCACTGAATATATCAATGCCAAGGACCTCGAGATTTGGCTTCACATCAAGGAGAGTGTCTTGAAACTGAGGAGATACGATAAATGGATTCTTTTTAGCGGTAATAATTTAATGAATAATAATGGAATGGAATGAATAAACTTAAGGGAAATTGTTGAGATGGATGTATGGTGTGAGAAGAATGGACAAAATGAAGAATATTAGAGGAAGTATGAAAGTGGCGCCGGTGTCGGAGAAGCTGAAGAGTAATCGTCTATCATGGTATGGACATATAATGTGTAGGAATGCAGATAATATTTTAAGGACGGTGTTACATATGAATGTGGATGGTTATAAGGGCAGAGGAATGCCGAAAAAGAGATGGATGGACTGTGTGAAAGATGATATGGTGAGAAAGGGAGTCTGCGAACAGAGATGAATGGAAGAGAAAAACATATTATGCCAACCACAAATAAATGGGATAAGGAAGCAGATGACGACGACGATGGAATAGTGCCCCCGCCTGCGCTAACGGTTTATGCTGGCGGGGCATTAGTGGAGAATGAAAAGATGAGCATGAGGTCTGTCAGTAAATAACGAGATGACTACAAACAGGGATGAAAGATCTCCACGACGATCGGTCCTGGGTTGCTCAAATCCAATGCCTTCCAGTGATCTTGACCAGATCGTCGGGTCCACCTGCTGGAGGCTAACTGTCAACTTTCCAACTAGACAACTGATACAAATACTATCGAAAATACATACATATTATACTTAGAAAACACCCACACCGATACAAACAATCGTACTCATGAATACAAAAGTTTATGCCGTGCGAGGATTCGAACCCGCGACTATCGGACGTAAAGCGGTGTGCTAAACCGCTAGACCACTGAGGTCGTCAATTAAACAACAAATAACAAGTCCATAATGAGTGGTTTACGGCATATTATTAGAGAGAACCTCATCAACCAATTAGGTAATCAATCAATCAAATTTATTGATTGATGAATTGAATTAGAATGAAATTTACAAATTTATCACTCATATCTTGTAACTTTGTTATATTGACTGTTATTAATTAGTATACAATAATATTGATACTTCTAACTATAGTTTTATGCCGCGGCGGTGCTTGAATAAAATACAGCCAATACATCTGATTCAAAATATATTTTATTCATGTAGGTCTATTACAGACTCTTATGACATGTCAAATCTACCGTTAGTTTGGAATGATTTCGAGACGAGAAGAACTGACGAGAAACTCAGCTCGTATTCTTTTCAAATAAATGTTGTACATGCTTACAATAATACAGATTCATTTTTAAATACAAGTTTATTTTTTGTGAATACATACATAATGTACCTATACATAGAAAAAAGCTAGACCGTTACAAATAAACATACTCATGAATACAAATGTTTGTAGGAATCGAACCCACGACTATCCGTGTGCTTGACTAAGCGTTTCAGCCACGTTAAAACCGCTCGTGTACATGATCTTCTTTTAAATTAATGGCGACAGCGTAGGGTTAATTAAGCTATCCCTTGAAAAGATTAAGAGCTGAGTTTCTTCTCAATTCTTCTCATCTCGAAATCAATCCGAACTGACGGTAGATTTGACATATCATAAGAGTCTGTAATAGACCTACATGAGTGACGATATTTTGATTTGATTTGATTCGGAAAATAAATAAAGCTAGCTTTATACGGCGTTACATTACTTTTTAATAATTATTAACAATTATAATTGTATCGATCTCGCGACCGTTAGAAGGAAAGAGGTGTATTTAACCGCTAAACCACCGAGACAGGACTGAGCGTTTTAGTCACGTTTAAACCGCTCGTGTACATGATCTTCTTTTAAATTAATGTCGACAGAGTCGGGTTAATTAAGCTATCCCTTATTACAATCGTGGCCCGCTGGGCATTCACTTCGCATCATCTTAGATCCCAGCCGGTCGTATTAATTTGCAAAAATTCTGCACTAACACGCAAAGATTAACAGTTTGTTTGTTTGTACACTTTTTTTATATCTACCTGTAGCCCGCAAACTTACAGCTACAAAATCAAATGCAATAGAAACCATATTTGAAAAGATTAAGAGTTGTTGTCAGTTCTTCTCATCTCGAAATCATTCCGAACTGACGGTAGATTTGACATATAATAAGGGTCTGTAATAGACCTACATGAATGAAGATATTTTGAATTTGATTGGTCGATTTGAGTGGTCACTCCATTCTCCCAAATTTGAATTTAAATGGATCTGTATTATTGTAAACATGTACAACATTAATTTGAAAAGAATACGAGCTGAGTTTCTTGTCAGTTCTTCTCATCTCGAAATCATTCCGAACTGACGGTAGATTTGACATATCATAAGAGTCTGTAATAGACCTACATGAATGTAGATATTTTGAATTTGATTGGTCGATTTGGGTGGTCACACCATTCTCCCAAATTTGAATTTAAATGGATCTGTATTATTGTAAACATGTACAACATTAATTTGAAAAGAATACGAGCTGAGTTTCTTGTCAGTTCTTCTCATCTCGAAATCATTCCGAACTGACGGTAGATTTGACATATCATAAGAGTCTGTAATAGACCTACATGAATGAAGATATTTTGAATTTGATTTATAACGTTAAGCTTCTGCTGGTGTTTTAGTAAAAATATAGGAGACAGTAATTTATACCAACTTACTAGTTTTTTGGACTACTCTAATGCTGTTGGCCGCAGCTGGCCTTTACAGCTTCACCGGACGATAGGAGGCAAGTGCAGATGGTACTCCAAACCAAACGAAGGACTTATAAGATAATAATAATGTCCCTGGACAATTCACACAGCGCCATCTAGTCCCAAGCTAAGTCTATGTGTTATTCTGATGTATAAGTTTTATCAAAATCCATTCAGTAGTTTTGTGTGAAAGAGTAAGAAACACTCATTCGATGCTTACAAACTTTCCCGTCTATAATATGTTTTTTTTTTCAACTACGATGGTGACTCACAAGCATACGGCCCATCTGATGGTAAATGGATTACCGTAGCTAATGGACGCCTGAACCATCAAGGTGCCACGTGCGCGTTACCGACCCTTAATAAACCTTAATATAACCTTCTTGAAAAACCCCATGCTGTAGTCTCGTGAGAAAACCTCGGCAGTAAGTTCATTCCACTATCTGAGTATAATAAGATTACAAAAATTCAAAAATTCAAAATTCAAAATATCTTTATTCATGTAGGTCTATTACAGACTCGTATTTTTTTATACAGTATATTAATAGCAGGTAAAACCGCGGGATATCACTAGTACTGTATGAACTTGTATTAATCACATCATGCAAAGAGGCTGTCTGCCCGGGGTACTGACATAATGAATGCAGGGTTAATAGAAAATTAACTAAGTCAAGGTAAGATAAATACATTTTTTTAATTTCACCTCGCTCTTTTCTATGAAACCCAATTATAATAAAATGAGCCTTTAGTACCTGGCTCAAAATGATTTGTTATTTCAACCTACTATAAAAATAAGATTCTCAATTAAACTATACGTTTTACGTATATGCGTGTTTTGGAATTTAATTTTAAATTGTAAGATAGTATATTCGAACGGTGAGGTCGCTCCGTGAGTGCGAAGACACAATGGTCTCATGGTCTCATGGTGTCTTCGCACTCACGGACTTTCTGCGCTTCTGGGAGGAGCTTGGCTGGCTACTTTAGTAGCCTGGCTTTACACGCACAACGGCCCAATTGCGAAACACGGAATCCAACCTAC
The DNA here is from genome assembly GCF_030625045.1 of Achroia grisella. Taxonomy (NCBI): domain Eukaryota; kingdom Metazoa; phylum Arthropoda; class Insecta; order Lepidoptera; family Pyralidae; genus Achroia; species Achroia grisella. The sequence continues at coordinate 140,527 of NW_026712718.1, forward strand.
ATTACATTACAATAGTATATTCATATGATTTGTGCAAAAATAATAGTACAACTTAGTGAGATATACAATACATTATGCAGAAAAAAATACTACAGCAATTAACCTAAAACTGAAAACCTTAAAATTTAGTATCATTACATAGTATAAAACAAAGTCGCGGTCGCTGTCTGTCCGTCCCTATGTGTGCTTAAATCCTTAAAACTATGTAACGGATTTTGAAGCGGATTAACAAATAGAGCGATTCTAGAGGAAGGTTTATATATATAATACATGTACACCCAGGCGAAGCCGGGGCGAGTAGCTAGTATTGTAATATAATAACTTCGCAATTAGCTGGAGCGATGACATTGGGTTACGTGTAATAATTGGACGAGAAAGGCTGAAGAATGTGCCCAGTAGCGTGTCTTGGATGGATGTACATGTTTACAATACAGATTCATTTTTAAATTCAAACTTGGGAGAATAATTTGACCACTAGCACATGCTATTGCAAAAGCAAGTAGTCTGAACAGTGTTCGTAACCCGAACAGAGCAGTAATCCGAGCAATCTTTAAAAAAAGCAAACTTGTTCATTCTGTTTATGGTAATCCCCATAGACAATGAATGAATAATTCATCCATTAACTATTATACTCTTGCATTCATTGGATATTATCTTGGGGTTGTAGAGAGACGCCAGACAATCCCGCTGAGGAATTCAATGTTCAAAGCGTGCAAATAATAGTACAATTAAGAATTACTCACGAACTGGTGTTGTTTGTAGACTGACGTGCATTGATCAGGCCTGATTTAAATAAACAATAGTTACTTAGTTTACTTAACTTACATATTCATTCATTCATAATTTTAGAGCCAAGCTTTACGCGAGTCATGCTCTTCGCGAGCCACGCTCTACGCGATCCACGCTCTACGCGAACCACGCTCTACGCGAGCCACACTCTACGCGAGCCACGCTCTTCGCGAGCCACGCTCTACGCGAGCCACGCTCTACGCGAGCCACGCTCTTCGCGAGCCACGCTCTACACGAGCCACGCTCTACGCGAGCCACGCTCTACGCGAGCCACGCTCTACGCGAGCCACGCTCTACTCGAGCCACGCTCTACGCGAGCCACGCTCTACGCGAGCCACGCTCTACGCGAGCCACGCTCTACGCGAGCCACGCTCTACGCGAGCCACGTTCTACTCGAGCCACGCTCTACGCGAGCCACGCTCTACGCGAGCCACGATCTACGCGAGCCACGCTCTACGCGAGCCACGCTCTACGCGAGCCACGCTCTACGCGAGCCACGTTCTACTCGAGCCACGCTCTACGCGAGCCACGCTCTACGCGAGCCACGCTCTACGCGAGCCACGCTCTACGCGAGCCACGCTCTACGCGAGCCACGCGAGCCACGCTCTACGCGAGCCACGCTCTACGCGAGCCACGCTCTCGCGAGCCACGCTCTACACGCCACGCCACGCTCTACACGAGCCACGATCTACGCGAGCCACGCTCTACGCGAGCCACGCTCTACGCGAGCCACGCTCTACGCGAGCCACGGTCTGGGCGAGCCACGCTCTATGCGAGCCCCGCTCTACGCTCTTGTCGGTGCAGCTCTGGCCACTTTCCACGATTTTCCATCATGTTCTTTAAATGTTGATATGACACGACTAAATGTTTGTCTTTAGTTTGCTTGATGTAGCTGTCTCCTCCCTTGGCCCTGATCTTCTCCTCTCCCTCTTATATACTTCCTTCATCATTTAAGAGCCACGCTCTTGTCGGTGCAGCTCTTGCCACATTCGATGATTTTCCATCACGTTCTTTAAATAGTGATACGACATGACTCAAATTTTCAATCTCAACGCAGAACCCTGATCGTCTTCTCCCTCTCATTTCTTCTATTTTCCTCTCAACAAAAAAAATCACAAATTCATCGTGCCGTATCGCAACATATATATATATAGTGTCCCAACATTTTAACTAACGCACTCGTTCTTCTTGTGATGAGATAGCATTCCGAATGAGCTGAAGATTAAAAAAATAACTATGTCTATTCAAAATTTAAGATAACTTGATTAAAGATATTTCTATTATATTTAAAAATTAATGTACATTTTTGTAATCATATACAAGCTCATTTGAAAAGAATAAGAAATGAGTTTCTTGTCAGTTCTTCTCATCTCGAAAGCACTCCGAACTGACGGTAGATTTGACATATCATAAGAGTCTGTAATCATTATATAGTATAAAATAAAGTTGTTATAGCTGTCTGTCCGTCCCTATGTATGCTTAAATCTTTAAAACTACGCAACGGATTTTGAAGCGGTATCTCTTAATAGATAGAGTGACTCAAGATGAAGGTTTATATGTACACCCGGACGAAGCCGGGCGATTAGATAGTAAACCTATATAAATAAAGATATTTTGGTTTGATTAAAAGAAATATTGTCCGTAATAATAATAAAGAAACGGAGAAGAATAAAGCCTAACTTCCACCAATAGACCAAACAATGTATTGCAATGAACTGTATCGAGTTCAATATCAGGAGACGCATCCAATTCAATATAAACGGGCTACTTGTATTGGGCGCTACAATCGTAGGGCCCATTGAGTGGGACTCACTAATTCGATTACAGACGCTTGAGAGGGACTGGGTGTTGGCGGGCTCTAACCACAGGTTCGATTCTAAGTTACGACAATATTACGATATACGCAGGCGAAGTTGAAGTCAGAAATCATATATAAGTTATATATAACTTTATTCGCAACTTTATTATACTTGATATAATAAAAAAATATGTTAACTATTTTGAAAATTATATATATAAACTAGCTTTTGTCCGCGGCTTCGCTCGCGTTAATTTATCCCCTTAGGGGTGGAATTTATCCTTTCTTAGGGGATGCCTACGTCATAGTAGATTTATGCAAGCAAAGTCTCAGCTCGGTCGGTTTAAAATGGACAAAGTTTCATATAAACTTTCATCCCCTATTTTATCCCTTTGGGGGTACAATTAATCAAAATCCTTTCTTAGCAGATGCATACGTTATAACATCTACCTGCATGCCAAATTTCAGCCCGATCCGTCCATTGGTTTGGGCTGTGCGTTGATAGATCACTATGTCAGTCACCTTTGAGTTATATATATTTAGATATATAAAATATCTTTATAATATTAATGTGGATAAGAAACTTATAATAAAGAAGCATAGGTATGTATATACTGTTTTTGGTATATGTGTTTATATATATTATTTTCTTTTGTTTGATTTTCTCTTTCGCTCATTTTTTCCTTTTTTTTTTCTCTTAATGATTTGTATTGTATTTATTATTTATATTTATATGTTATAATAATTTATATGCTGCTATGAGCATCGTCATTGTTGTATTGTGAAGTGGTATAGTAATAAATATTATTCTATTCTATTCTATATTATTCTATACAGAACTGTTTAAAATTACTACTCCATGTATTTATATTATATTGTTTAATTCCGCTACAATTAGTGTGGAAACTTGACTACCGTTACGACGTCTCTAATGGCGACCAAATTCCGACTGATATATAATATACAGAGAAAACACCCAGACCGATACAAACAATCATACTCATGAATACAAATATTTGTACCGTTGTCAATTACTTATTGTTTCTAATGTATTTGTAACTACAGTTAGTTTTTTTACACGATTCAAATACACTACTATGCAGCAAAAAGTTGCTGAAGTTCATGTCAAACTCGCATACATCCATATTAATGCAAATTTAAATGCATAGGCCGTACGTACCCACAATGAGTTAGCGCCTGTTTAAATCTCATACATATTTTATAAGCGTTAATACAGCTATCAAAAATACAACAAAATATAAAAATTCAACCCTATTCCATTGTAATAAGAGTTATATTTCCGATTTAGTTATTAATTAATCTGCATGTGTTAATAACAAACAATTGATTGTAATGTAACAAAGTTTATTATTGCTTGATGGCTGAAATGAATATAATAATTACTGCACATTCGCCCGATGGTAGAAATTCGTTCGAATTTTAAATTTAAATGTGTTACAGTTCTATTTTCAAATATGTATCGAAATCAGAATTTATTCGTTCGTTCCAGAATACCACACAGTCGGCGGCCATTTTGTTTTTGTGTGAAATATCTATGTCAGTCCGCCATTGTTTTGATGAATGAATGTGATTAAAGTTCTATTTTCAAATTATTGAGCGAAATCAGAGTTCCAAAATATTTCGCAGTCGGCGGCCATTTTGTTTTTCTGTGAAATATCTAAGTATGTCAGTCCAATACGTTCGAATTTTAAATTTAAATGTTGTTACAGTTCTATTTTCAAATACTCAATCAAAACCGGATAGGTTATTCGTTCGTTCCAAATTACTTCACAGCTGGCAGCCATTTTGGTTTTGTGTGAAATATCTATGTCAGTCCGCAATTGTTTTGATGCATGAAACGACTATAATATTTACTGAATTTTCGCCCTGTGTTGATAATTCATTTCAATATTTATCCAATTGTTGAAATACGTTCGAATTTTAAATTTGAATGTAATTAAAGTTCTATATTCAAATTACTGAGCGAAATCAGAGTTTATTCGTTCGTTACACTTCCCAATCGGCAGCCATTTTGTTTTCCTGTCAAATATCTATGTATGTCAGTTCGCCATTGTTCAGTTATTGACTCTGACTTCAGTGTATATGTGAGTCAAACGCACCATGCATTAATGATGTTTCCTTTTTATTAATTGTATATATTAAGGATACAGATTTATTTATCACATATGGACAGATCAGGAAAATCTCGAAAAACCAAAGAATGAGATACCAAAGATAAAATAAAATGTTCGTACCAAAAAGAAACAGGTAGACTGTAGTACTCTTTGGCCCTCCGATCGATCCCCCAATTCAAACGGGAAACGAAATTACGACAGCTTGAACGTCTCTGATGGTCGAACCCCAAACGGTACCCTCAGATGTATCCCTAAGACGGGACTTGGCCTTTAGCCGCTCCATAAGTCCTTGCGAGTAATAGAGTCTAAAAGATAGCTGTGGCCTGCAGTATTAGCGTAGTCCAAACAAAACAAAGGTACTCAGTCAACTTTTTAATCTCAATATCGTTGTATTCCCGTTCGTCACAATAACCCCAGTGTATCCGCCACGTAAGTACTCGGCTTTCGTCGGGTCACGTTATGCGTTAAGTGTTATATCGCACCCAACTCTATCTACCCTCATCCGGACACACGAATAAGATCTGTCCAAACTACCAATAGAATGCCTTCGATGTCATTATTACCTATAGCTGTTATCGCAGATATTGAAACATCGTAATACATATAGTATTTTATTCAGATGCCAGTGGTACTCGAAACTTGGTAAGTTGTACATACTACCTGTGCCTGCGACTTCGTCCGCCTGGAAAAGTGTCCTTAGATAGCATTATTTAATAATCTAACCCAAAAAAGTCAAAGAAGAAGTTTCATCGTTCTAGCTTCAAAATTGACGAAATTCCTTGTTAACTTTCGTCCCTTATTCTATTTTAAGGGTAATTTTTTTACAAACTTTGGCCAGACATTAGTCTACTTTCACACGTCTTCGTTTGTTGTTATTATTGAAATATAAATAATCTTTATTCAAATAAACTTAATATAAGCACTTTTTAATAGTTAAGTTTATTATTCTACCGTTCATTCGGAATGCAGAATCATCGCAAGTTCTCTTTTAAATAAATATTGGTTTAATTATTTTTACATTAACAAGGATTAGGCATGCGACAATCAACATAGAAACCGCTACGCACTTAATCTCTGTTCAATCAGATAACATTGTTATGCTCGTCGCTATGAATTTTAAGTTAGATATTTTCTACAAAAACATTATTATCATTTATTATTGAAACTAGACTTCAGTTGACCCGTGATATTTCGGCAGTGTTTCAATTGAATATCGGGAAGTGAAATAAAATAAGTAAACCGTAATTTTTCCTGATACATCTATGATGTAGACAACTATAATAATAATAATCTAGCCCTTTTTTCCGACATTTGACAACCATGTCCCACATGGGACACTGACACTGGGACCATGTCCCAACATGGTCCCAGAGTTAGGTTGATGTCATCTTTCCATCGTGAACTTTGGCGACCCTGTCTTCTGATCCTGTCTCTAGGATAGAATGTAGTCAACTAACCAGTCCAGAAATATCTTTTTATTCCAAAATGCCTACCTTGAAAATATCAGTAAACGCTTCATCACCATCATCATCATCATCATCGGCTCATTTCAGTCCACTGCTGGACATAGGCCTCTCCCAAGGCACGCCACTGAGCACGATTTCAGGCCTTCTCATCCAGTTACTACCCGCAACCCTACGTATATCGCTCCACCTAGCTGCGGGGCGTCCTACACTACATTTGCCAATTCGCGGTCTTCACTCTAGAACACGTCTACTCCAGCGAGCATCGAATCTGCAGATATAGAGATTAACGCTTCAGTGGAAATAAAATAAAATCCATTTTAGTAATAAAATAAAGTGGCTGGATGAGCAATCGGAGTCGCTGCTGTCAACTTCAAGGAAATTAGGTTGTAACATCAAGGGAGCGAGTTGAGAATGTCGTTACTGCACCTCCGCTATGGAAATAAGAGTATTACCACTGACAAATGGATTTCTTCGATCGATTTTTTATTATTATATACGTTTGAACTGTATTTATTAACGTTTAATCTGTTATATATACTAGTATATAAAAGGCTAATGTGTATCATTTGTATCACATAGTATAAAACAAAGTCGCTGTCGCTATCTGTCCGTTCCTATGTATGCTTAAATCTTTAATACTACGCAACGGATTTTGAAGCGGTTTTTTTAATAGATAGAGTGATTCAAGAGGAAGGTTTATATGTATAATACATATACACTCGGGCGAAGCCGGTGTGAATATGTAGTATCAAAATAAGCCCTGGACAATTCACACAACGCCATCTAGTTCCAAGCTAAACAGTACTTGTGTCATGAGTACTAAACTGGTACAAATACTTATATATTTTTTTTTGTAAATACATACATAATATATATACATAGGAAACACGCAGACCAATACAGCCATACTCATGAATACAAATGTTTGTACCGTGCGAGTAATTGAACCGGCGACCGTCTGAAGTAAAGGTGTATGCGAAACTACTAGACTATTGAGGCGGATTCAAATGAAATTCATATATAAGTAAATATATAATTTAATTAAGTACATGATGTATATTACATTATTACATTACATATTCGTAAATATTACAATATGAATTTATTACACTTAAACCTAATATTTATGACTCAATAATTTCACAATAATGACACTTGTATCTTTATAATTTTGTTTGTAAAATTTAATATTCATTTTATTAAAACTTTATCAAATCAAATCAAAATATTTTTATTCATGTGATCTGCATCACATGTACATTAAACGAACTTTTAATTTCTCTATCATTACATCTTTTTTTGTAAATACATACATATTATACATAGAAAACAACCAGACCGATGTTTGTGCCGTGCGAGGAATCGAACCCACAACCATTGGAAGTAAGGCGGTGTACTACACAGATAGACCACCGAGGCCGTCAATTAAGAAATCTTTACATAGTACAAAACAAAGTCGCGGTCGCTGTCTGTCCGTTCCTATGTATGCTTAAATCTTTATAATTACGCAACGGATTTTGAATCGTTTTTTTTTTAATAGAGTGATTCTAGAGGAAGGTTTATATGTATAATACGTGTACACCAGGGCGTAGCCGGGGCGAGTAGCTAGTTTATTCATAAATAGAGAAAGTAGAATTAAAGTGAGTCAACCGCATCAGAATATGCTCAGAGCACATTATATTGATATTAAATTCAGTTTCCTCCCAATCCCATGTACTTGGTGTACCTTAATTCCAATTTCTCTTCAAGTTCAAATTCAAAATATCTTTATTCATGTAGGACTATTACAGACTCTTATGATGTCAGATCTACCGGCAGTTCGGAGTGCATTCGAGCCAAGAAGAACTGGCAAGAAATTCAGCTATTGTTTTCAAATGAGTCTATATTATGTTCTTATATTCTATGTTAGTCCTTATAATATTAGCTATCACCAACCCCTATTTTTTAATAGTGAACTTAAATTATATGGCAACACAACGTTTGAGAGGTCAGCTAGCATATATATATGAATTGAAAATTACCACGTAAGTGGCAAACAAGCATACGGTCCATCTGATGGTAAACGGTTACCGTAGTCTATGGACGCCTGAAACACCATGGGGTGTCACGTACGCGTTGCCAACCCTTAAAATATATACCCTTCCTGAAAAACCTCAAGCTATTTTTGAAGTTGTCAATAACATAATGCTATAAAACAAACAGTAACTTTTAACTGAAGCCTACAACCATATACCTACAATCGAAACATAAATCTATTAAGCAATTGAAATTGCGTACATATGCACAGAAAGATAGACAAAAATCTAACAATTACTATAGGTAAAGTAATTATTAACAAAATTGTCTCACAAATAACATGACTTGTTATTGGTAAAAAAAGCTCATAATCGGTTCAGCAAAAACAGAGATTACGACCTACGACCTCACAAACTTTACTTCTATATGTTCTTAATACAAATTTAATAAACGTATAATCTAACATATTTACTTAACATATTAATATTTAATGCAAGCATGATTTTATATAAGGTAATATTGAAATATTATATTTAGTAATAATAAAATGACGATAAATTAAACATACATTCACACGTGTTGGTTATCTTTCAACAGAAATAAATGACTATGTGTAAGTACGTATAATATTACTAGAAATATCACAATAAACCCATTATACGATTAATGAACCACATTACAAGCAGATGTAATTACAATATTGTGTAAAGATAATGGAATAATTAATTTCTATCAAATCATTAGTGCAAAGAAGAAAAAATATTGGTCCTAATATAAAACCTTGTGGAACACCACGTTCATTTATGTAAAATTTGATCGATATTTCATTTTATGGACATCATCGAGATAGGATGAGCTTGTTTCAACATGTTATTTATTTTATTTTATTCCCTGATAGAATCGGAAATGGAATGTCGTCTATCTTTTGAAGCCATTTACGTTTTCCGTAACTCATTTATATTTACATATAAATAAAAAATTACACAAATATACAAAGAATATAGGAAATATAAGAGAAATTCGAGAATTTATACCTCTGTCTTACATATTTCTGCCACCAACAAGCTTTAATAATAATAATGGTTATTCGCAAAAACATGCAACAATATTTAAGTACAATCATTAAGTTAACAAGACTTCGTACTAGTTTTGTAAGTTAAATTCGGACTTGGAAAAATAGTAATGAAATGACTTTATACAAAGTAATTTAAATAGGTATCGTTGTCTAACCATCATGAAACAGTTCACTCGATGGGGCTCTACGTTAGCATGACAAAATAATAGGGGTCACAATTTGTAACCGGAGGACCACTAAAATGTATCTGCTTTGGATAATTATTAATTAATGGAGATTCAGCGACTGTCATTCCTAAAAAAGTGCATATTCCATACTTTTTTGACGACCACTCATAGCTGAACTAATAATCAGTTTATCAGTTAGAATTCAGCCAAATTTTCATGGTTAGATCTAATCGAGTTTTGGGAATATAATAGAAATGTAGCTGTATTGGGTCCACCGGGACCAGTTAAATTGACAATAAGAGAAAGATTCGTTTTAAAAAAAAGAGTTTGTCGTGGTTCGTGGTTAGAACTCAGCCAAATCTAATCTTCGTATTTTTAGCGAGTTTTGGGAATATGATAGAAATATTGATTCAATGCTTCTACCGAAAGTAGCAAAATTTTGAAAGTGGCCCAGGGACCACTTTCAAAGTTTTCGGACCTAAAAAAATTTGGATGATGGTCCATGAGAAACAGTCAAAGAGAAAGGAGAAAAAGAGGCTACTCTACTACCTCTGAACTATAGCATATACGGATCGTTACATAAATAATATTACAATAGCTGGATCAAAGTCTTATTAGAGCTAACTTAGACTACAGAAGCTTACGTATCACATCACCATATCGCAATTTTGAACTTTATCACGTTGCGTAAAGGTTTATATTGAATCTTTGGTAAGTGGCGTCATCTCGACAGCAGGCGGAGCTGAAGGCAACGGCGGTGGCGGCATCAGCAGCACTGAACCTCCTCGAGGCTTCCCGACCCTCATGTAGCCGCGTTTAGCTGCTAATACCAGCAATAGAACTGCTGTTATGCAAAACGTTAGCACCTGGAAATAATAACAAATTAAACAATAGATCTGACTGTATTTAATAATAAAGTAGGATAATTCATACAGCGCCATCTAGTCCTAAACTAAGCAGAGCTTGTATTATGGGTACTAAACGTAGGTAGCGGATTCTATGTCGATTGTCGCATGCCTAATCCTTGTTAATGTAAATCTAATTAAAGCAATACTTATTTAAAAGAGCAACACATACAAGTTTCTTGCTAATGAGAAAGAAACTTGTGTGGAATGCAGGCTCATCACAAGAAAAATGCTTCTTGTGATGAGTCTGCATTCCGAATTAGCGGTAGAATAAAAAAAAATGTGTCTATTCAAAAGTGCTTATATTAAGTTTACTTGAATAAAGGTTATTTCTTTTTCTATTAAACAAATGATAGAAATAGTTTTTTTTATTGTAAAGACATAGAAAACACCCAGACTGAAACAAATACTCATAATCATAAGTACAAATGTGTGCGAGGAATCGAACCCCTGACCGTCGGTATTAAGGCGGTATGCTAATCCGATGGATGATCTGCCTGAATTACTATAGTTTATAGTGGATATCCTTACTACTCTATATTATAAATTACTAGTATTATAAATACAAAACTAACTCTGTCTGTTTGTCTATCTTGCTTTCACACCAAAACTACTGAACCGATTGAAATGAAATTTGGTACATATATAGTTTAGACCCTAAGAAAGAACATAGGATACTTTTTAATGCGAAAAAAAGGATGTAAGGGGTTGAAAGGGGAGATGAAAGATTTTATTGAAGTATCGTCATTTTTAAAGCTAGAAGCTTGTAATGTATGTTTCAGGCTGTTGATTAAATATATAAATAAATATGACATTCAAAGTTAAGTTAAAAGTAAACTATGGGATGTAAGTTTGTATAGAAATTCGTCATATTAGAAACTTTTTTTTTTATTAAATTTATTTGTTTCTCTACTGTTTTAATTATCACATTTTTATTTGTATTATAAATATATTGTGTACTTAGTACTTCAGCCGCGATTTGATACGTCCAAAGTTTTAATTGTATAATGTGTTCCTCTGGAGGGGATGTTAAATTATAATAATTACATATATATTATATAATACATATATATACATATATATTATATTATATTAGAAATAAATACATATATATTATATTATATTATGGTTATATACATACGTAAATGAATAAATATATATTTCTTTTTAATTCAAATATAGTAATGTTGTGATTTTGCAAATTATTATGTTTTGTTGATCTTTTTAGGTTATTTACTAATTTGAAGCTAGAACGATACAACTTTTTTCTTTGGCTTACTATAATTAGCATAAATATGTATTTAAAAGTGTATCTAAGGTCACTCGCGGGCGAAGTACCCTCCGATCGATCCCCCGTCCAATTCAAACGGGGACCGATGTTACGACGGCCTGAGCCGAGGTTCGAACCCCTAGCGGTGCCCTCAGACTAAAGTCGTATCCGTCAGGCGGGAGTTGGCCTTCAGCCGCTCCATAAGTCCTTCCTTTGATTTGGAGTGCCATCTGCACTCGCCCCCTATCGCCCGGTGAAGCTGTAAAGCCCAGCTACGGCCAACAGCATTAGAGTAGTCCGTAAAAAAAGCGGGTGAAGTCACGCGGCCACGGCTAGTGTAAATGACCGAAATATTTAAATAAGGCATTTTAATATTGTGCAACATTTATGGCACTCCAATAACAGAATAGTCGAGTAATAAAATCATTATACCTATTTTACGACAGAAAAAATCCATATAAATATAAAATAAACATTATTTCAAAACAAAACAGGTTGTTTAAGATATATATACATACATAAGAATGATAAAATCCATTGTTCTTTTAACATCACTATATGGTAATATACTCTATTATGTGCATTAGTATATTATATATGTATATAGCAAATATAACAGATTTAAAATGAAAACTCACCGCTGAAATCACGAATACAGTCAAAACTTCGTAGGAAACAAACATTTTTTTGATATTATCACGTATCAATTCAATATAACGACTGACAGTAGAATGATCATAAAAAATGTAAACAGTTGACAGAGAGAGTGCTCGTGTATGAGTGAGAGAGGTGACTGAGGAGTGTGCAACGTGCGTAAACTCGAATGCATTAGGTCGTCCACATACTTTAAAATACTATTATAGAGACCAAAGTTTCAATTTAGAAAACGAAATACTTTTTGGGTCCTTTTTGGTACTTAACAAATTCCGTGATGAAATACCGTCAATAAATTAAATATTTAGTATAGAATAGAAATCATTTATTCAAATAAACTTACATTGAAGCACTTTTGAATAGTCATTACATTTTTTTTAATCTACCGCTATTAATAATCATAACACCCTGGACTATTTATACAACGTCATCTAGTCCCAAGGTAAACAGAGTTTGTGTACTAAACAGTTGATATAAACATTTAAATATTTACTTTTATAAATACATATACATGGAAAACACCCAGACCATACAAATAATCATATTTAAGAATACAAATGTTTTACTGTGCGAGGAATCGAACCCGAGGCCAGCATGTTCCGCTAGACCACCAATGTAGTCGAGGCATATATATTAACTTGATAGTGTTAAAAAAAAGTAAACTTTAAAAAAACGAGATATTTTCCATAGTAATATAATTAAATAATATTAAAGAGTTTCCGTTACTTTTAATATTAAAAACAAATAACAAAAATTATTAATAAAAAAAAATTTTATTACTTTCTTGCCAGTTCGGTAGGAACAGAAATTAACTCTTGCATAAGTGGTCAAAAATAAATATGTATAAACAATTTTAATTTCATTTGAACCAAACTTATTTACCTTTTAAACGAAATGATGTTAAGAAATAATGCAAACAATTTTCACCATTTATAAAAAAAAAACTGCCACCGAGTATGCCAAGTGCCATATGGACATGTCAAGTGTTGCATTTACTACGATGATCGATCCCCCATCGATTTCAAATGTGGATCGAAATTACGACAACCTGAGCCGATTCTCAAACCTCTAGCTGTGCTCGCAGATTAAAGTCATATCGGTCATGCAGGAGGTGGCTTTCAGTCGCTCCATAAGTCCTTTCGAGGGTTTAAAATGCCATCTGCTCTCGCCCCTATCGTTCGATGAAGCTGTAAACGCCAGCTACGGTCAATAGCATTAGAATAGTTCGAGAAAAAACGTTGGGAATTCCTGAGACACCACCATATGAGACACCACCTAAGACGCCCCTCCTCTATACTCATTTAGAACAATAGTCTTTAAGGAATATTGTTATTAGTGTTTGTTAACGCCTGCATGTTTGTTAAAGGCAATACTCATATTCGTAACGGACAGTAGCGTACTTTTGTTTTATACCACCGTCATAAAAAATTTATCATATTGTCTGTGACTTAAGTGAAGTAACATTCTTTTACATCACGCTAAGAAATATTATTGTAAAAAGGGAAATATACGTTCCATTCAAGATAATTAATTTTATTTATATCAAGAAATACAAAACCTAACATCTGGCGACCGTGACAGGACTACATGTTTGTTAAAGGCAATATTCAGTATTTCTATATTATTGATGTTTTTTATGTTATAAATTCATAATTTTGTATGTTGCGACAAACTAAAGTTAAAAATGAGGTAGTCTATAGTTCTAATTATGAGATCGATTACAATGTTTGCGGCGACCCTATTTATTGTCTCTGGTACAGTCAGAAAGCAGGTGAGTGACGTTTTAATATACGGAGCGGCAACGTCGCTTTTTATTGTGTGCCATTCTACGTTTTCACAATCGCATACGCATGCTGCTCTCTCGCTCTACTTTATGTGTTGCTAGAATGAAATATTACAATCTAATCTGATTATTTTCGTAAGTGTTGTGTATATTATAGTATAATTTGTAATTCAAGCATTTGAAAAATATATTGGAATTATTAAATTAATTTAAAATCTCTGTTAAAATAATATATTTATCGAGCAAAGCCTAACTCACTACTACACTACTACACTACTTAAATGACAAACATATATATGGCAATAGCTTTGCATGCACGGAATTTTTTTATGTATGATAATGTAATGGCGCACCTGGCGCTAACGGTTTACACTGGTGGGGCACCAGTGGAGAATAAGATGAGCATGAGATCAGGTCCTAACTGACCTGATCTCATGCTCATCTTATGACATCGTAACAAATTCACCAAGAATTTATCACGATAGTATCCAGGGGGTACCATGTCAGATTGACCTCCACGCGGTTCGTGGAGGTCAATCTGACATGGTACATTGCTAGCAGTAATATCATCAGTCCCCATTACTACCAGTCCCCTTTCCCCCTTAGACATAGACACCAATATAGTAGACAACAGGATATTTTGTCAAAAACCAGTTTTTTTACATTAAATAAACCGGCTTTTAAAAAAAACACTTGAATCTGTTGTATACTGTATACTAAAAAACAGGTAATACAAAAATTTTACCTTCAAAAGGGGCTGAAGTGTCCTACAGGAATAAATAATTTATGATTTTATTAGGGAACGGTGGGACGGGAGATCATTGGTAGGAATGTGGACTAATAACTAGTAATTCCTTCTCTAAACCATAAAGTAGTAGTTCCTAAGTAGTTCCTCCAGTAAACCATAGTGTTTAATTCATGTTATGTAAAAAAGCCTATTATAGGATATATGAATTTATAGATGATAGCAATATATAGCAAGTATAAGTTTATTTGCGGACAACGTTATAATTTATTTTTCATACTGCTTTCTTGATGATAGCGTAGCGGCTTTTGTATTGATTGCCGCATGCATCCTCATGTAAAGTGCGAATACTGTAACTACCATATAGTGATTTTTGTAGCTGTGACGTGGTCGAGTGGAATGAGTAGTCATGCTCACTAAAATGTCCAGACATAAAATATGGTCGAGCGCAGTGATGGCTGGCTCATCCGTCATACTCGTGAACGAGTGCTGCTTGTAGGGACTGGTCTGCTCTTATCACTACGACTGATTTAATCTTATTGTGTTTTTATATTTGAGCCTAAATAAATTAGTGCTGGTTGGTAGTTTGTATTCACACGTTTCGACTTGTAAAATGTGAACTTACAAGGATTGTTTAAACGAGCAACACACAAGTTTCTTGCTTATTCTTCTTGTGATGAGACAGCTTTCCTAATAAGCGGTAGATTTAAAAAAATGTTGACTATTCAAAAGTGCTTAAATTAAGTTTATTTGAATAAATGATTTTCTATTCTATTCTATTCATGGTTCATCACGACTGCAAACTGACCTGACCTCATGCCCATCTTGTCACTCTCCACTAATGCCCCGCCATCGTGAACCGTTAGCGCAGGCGGGGGCACCATTCCATCATCATCATCTGCTTCCTTATCCCATTTATTTGTGGTCGGCGTAATATGTTTTTCTCTTCCATTCATCCCTGTTCGCAGTCATCTCGTTATTTACTCCCTTTCTGACCATCTTTCACACAGTCCATCCATCTCTATTTCGGTCTTTCTCTGCCCTTATAACCATCCACATTCATATAACACCTTCCTTAAAATATTATCTTCATTCCTACACATTACATGTCCATTCCACGACATACGATTAATCTTCAGCTTCTCCGACACCGGCGCCACTTTCATACTTCCTCTAATATTCTTCATCTTGTCCATGCTTCTCACACCACACTTCCATCTCAACAATTTCCCTTAAGTTTTTTATTGTATCCATTAAAAAATATATTTCATTACTCATTCCATTATTATTCAATAAAAAAAATATTATAATAGTTTGTTTAAGTTTGGCTTGTAACCCTGAGTAATTACTTCTATCAATTTTACCATTAAATTTAAAATCGCCTACTTATATCTCAGTCTAAAAGTAATTGCTCATTTCTCTCAACTTAAAATATAAAGAAAATATTTTGCCCATAAGTCCAGCTTCAAGCTACTGTACTAAAAAACAATGTAGTGTACTAAAAAATAATTTTTGGTAAGTTACTTCGAAAGTTTGCTCATTCAATGTGAATTTCATAATGGTATAACAATTGCTAGATTAGTTCTAACATAAAACAATAAAAAAAAAACAATTTACTGGAAAGTAAAGTAAAGTAAAATAAAGTAAAGTAAAGTAAATTTAATTTATAAAACATATTGTGACTTGAGAATATTCATCTCAAGTCACAATATGTTTTATTTCTTTCTTTCTTACATTTATATAGATAGATAATAGTTTTTATTTGTATCTTAGTACACACATATAGGCTTAATTATAACATCAAATGACAAGGACCTACAATATAACAATTCAATAAAGGTAAACCTGCATGTGTGTGCTACAGCAATACAAATAATACATATATTATATACATATGTATATATATGTATATGAATAAAGAAATCTGGTTGTGGGTGATAAAAGAAACCAGGGAATTGTCGTAGTATTTTTATTTATTTATTTATTCATGAACAATGTACATTGTATTTAAATGTTGATATGTTGGTTGTTATATAATAGATCGATAAAATTTATAAATTTACAAATTGTCATAAGAAAGTCATTAATAATAAAAATAAAAAAAATATATAATGTATATCTATACATATAAATAAAATTGGAGTGTCTGTTTGTAATTTTGAAAAAACCGTTTTTTACTACATGCATATGAATATAAATACGGTACATACACTAAAATAACATTTTTTACAATTGTTGTCTATCTGTCTGTTTGTTCCGGCTAATCTCTGAAATGGCTGGACCGATTTTGACGGGACTTTTATTGGCAGGTAGCTGATGTAACAAGGAGTAACTTAGGCTACTTTTATTATAGAAAAAAGTTAAATTCCACACGGACGAAGTCGCAGGAACAGCTGGGTATTTATATTGTTAACCGGGTCTTAACACGAACTAATTTTATGGCAATAAAGGTATTTACGTCTCACGACGTTTCGACTAGGTTGCACTAGTTGTGGTCATGAGTTGACGTGGTCAGTCGTGTTAAGACCCGGTTAATAATATGCACACTTATAAAATCAGCTGGTTAACCTAGTTCTGTAGTAAGCTCTGGAGAGACGGGCGCTGACCGCTATCCCCTCCCAGGTCTCGAAATTGATGTGGTTGATGAACTCTGGTGGCACCACGAATCCATGCCCATACCCGGGCAGCTCCAGGGTATAGGAAAATGGTATACCTACATGCTGAAAACATAAATATATATCTTTAAATAAAAAAAACGTATCAAAATATCTCCATTCATCATCATCATCTTGGAAGACGTCCACTGCTGGACATAGGCCTCCCCCAAAGATCTCCACGACGATCGGTCCTGCTCTGCTCGCATCCATCGCCTTCCGACGATCTTGACCAGATCGTCGCGGCTCGCCCTCCAACGAACTTGACCAGATCGTCGGTCCACTAACTCATATATCTCCATTTATATATATCAACTAGCTGTTCCCGCGAATGCGTCTGCGTGGAATTCAACTTTATTTTTCTAAAATAAAAGTAGTGTAAGTTACTCCATATTACATCAGCTACCAATAAATGCCCCGTCAAAATCGGTCCAGCCATTTCAGAGATTAGCTGGAACAAACAGACAGACGGACTTAAAAAACCCCATGCTGTAGTCTCGTGAGAAAACCTCGGCAGGTAGTTCATTCCACAATGTAAGTGGACGCGGGAGGAAGCTCCTCTGAAACCGCACTGTCCGAAACCACTCAGGTTCCAGGGTAAGTAGTCAGCCAGTATCCAGTTCAAATCATAGTTTCCAACTAGAAAAAATTACAGAAAGCTCTGCTCTTTATACGAGACTTTCTTATTTACTTTCTTATTACAAGGAATCAAACCCGCAACAATCAAAACTAAAGAGATGTGCTAAACCACTAAACCACTAAGCCCGTCTTATAACTTACATGTGTATACTTCCTTCATAATTTAAGAGCTACGCTCTTGTCGGTGGAGCTCTCGCCACTTTCCGCGATCTTCCATCATGCTCTTTAATTCTTGATACGACACGACTCCCATTTTGTCCTCAACTTGTTTGATGTAGCTATTCCTTGGTCTTCCCCTCCCCCTCTTTCCTTCTATTTTCCCCTCAATAATAATTTTCATGAAATCATCGTGCCGTATCAAGTGTCCTAACATTTTTCCTCGTCTATTTGAATGTGAACACAATAGAAAAAAGTAGACGAGGAAAAATGTGTATACTAAGATACAAAAAAACCTATCTACCTGGCCGTAGTCCTGAGCGCTTCCAGAAGTTTGATAAAGAATCAACCCACTGTTACCCACTCTGTAGAACCCTGCCTGAGGCAGTTTATTGGCGTCTATTGCTGCTCCCATGGCTGAGCCCACATGGAATATCTGCAACACCATGACAAAACTTAACATCCTTAACACTATATAGGTAACTAACTTTTACCCGCGGCTTCACTCGCATTGTATCCATTAAATAATTCCATCACTGGCTTCTAGATGGCGCTGAAGTAGCAAAGTGTTGATATTTTATATTATTGTTTTTTTTTTTAATAAAAAAAGTATCCTATGTTCATTCTAATAACTCCAAGAACATGTGTACAAAATTTCATGATGATCGGTTCAGTAGGTTTTGCGTAAAAGCGTAACAAATATCTCTTTCACATTTAGAATATTAGTAAGAATTCATGAAGTATCCATTCATATTACACTACAATACAGGATAGAGTCAAAGTTAAACCGATTTAATCATAATAATATCAGGACAATTCACATAGCGCCATCTAGACCCAAGTTAAGCTAGCTAAAGCTTGTGTAATGGGTACTAGATAACTGATACAAGTATATAGATATATAATTTCTTTTCGTCACATTATCACTGGCAATGATAATGTGACGAAAGTGTCGTAAAGGAAGTGGATTCGTTACGACAACCCCAAGCGCAAAAAGTTTAGGGTCCTGCCAGCTATCATCCTTCGCAAAGCCGAATATTCCTGGCTTGTAGCTTATGCTCTGTATTTGGTGGGACCAGCGGCGTGAGTTGCTAAAGCCGAATGAAATAATCACGGGGGAATGCTGTCGGATATAAGTCATGAGAATAAGCGTCGCACTGAGTCAAAAACGGCCGGTATTCGAAGAAAGGCACGATAAAGTGCAAGAAAAAGCTAGAGACAAAGTGATTTTGCAGCAAGAAAAAGCTCGGCCAAATGTTGCAAAGCCGATGAAAATCTACCTAAAAACTTTGAAATGGGAAGTCCTACCACACTCGCCGTATTCTCCAGACATTGCTTCTTCGGACTTTTACTTATTCTGGTCGACAATACATGGGTCTGTCCCAATAGAAGTTCACTTCATATGAACAATGCAAAAAATGGGTAGATGATTGCATTGCCTCAAAAGACGAATCGTTTTATCGAGCTGGCATCCGAAAATTGCCAGAAAGATGGAAGAAAGTAGTGGCCAGGGATGGACAATATTTGGATTAATATATTTGTAACAAATATTTGAAAAAAAAATCCGTATATTTCGAATAAAAACGCTCATTATTAATTCAATTGCCCTATATATTGTTCATTGTTAAAATGTATATAAATTAACTAAATTTCAAAACATCTGTTAAATCATATTTATTGAGCAAAGCCTATTACTCACTATACGATTACTTGAATGACGAGCGAGCATGGCAATGATTGTTCATGCACGGGATTTTTAATTTAATGTTAGACATAGATATTTATATAAATATACACTGATACACAGTAAATAAACTGGTTTCTAAAAAAGTAATTCAATTGAGTTTCTTGCCAATTCTTCTCATTTGGATTTATATACTGAACTGGACGGTAGGGGAAAAAATTTAAATTATGTAAATAATTTGACGTTCATAAGCGGCTAAAATGTCCTACATGAATAAACGATTTTTGAATTTGAATTTGTATATATATTTTTTATTGGTGGTTCATGGATCTTTTTGTGTTTTTTGTAATGGTCAAATTTCGACCACTGGTTTATCACTAGTTATTACTAGTCTTTCTTAAATGACTTTCGTACTAACCTGCACAGAATTTTCCGGTACCGTTCGATTTCCATAACCGTATAATATATAATAACCGTGACTGTGGATATTCATGTACAACTGTATTCGCTCTACGTATTCGAGCATTATGTCTCTAATGATTCTTGTCTCTGGCTCTGAGAAGGCTTCATGGCTGGGGTAAGTATCACTGCAGGGGCTGTTCGACACCCCTAAAGTATTGAAAGCTACATCGAAGTTTCTGTTAGCATCGACCCCGTAACAGGTACTATTGATTTCGGGGTAGTAAGATCGAGTCCTGCGCCATAGACGCATCTGAAAGAAACATTATAATAATAATAACCCTGGACAATTTACACAGCGCCATCTAGTCCCAAGCTAAGCAGAGCTTGTGTTTTGGGTACTAGACTACTGATATAAATACTTAAACACCTTTTTTTAAATACATCTGTAAGTATATTAATATTTTAAAGAGGTAAAGTTTGTATGTTTGTTTGACCGGTGTCTGCTGATCTGATTTAAAAAATTCTTTCACTGTCAGGAAGGTATATTATCTGCGAGTACTATGGAGTATATAACATCACAGTAGGACCAATAGGAGCGGAACAGCAATGAAAAATGTGGCAAAAAGGTGAGATTGCGGTCAAACGCGCTCAAATTTTAATATAAAAAAAATATTCATTATGAGTGCTTCCTGCGTGCGCTGCATAACCGGTTACGTAAAAATATCTATGACAGAATTGTTCTCCTTTAAAAATTCTAAAAAAGATCTGTGACAATGTCTATCTTTTAAGATTAACTCACTGTAACATTTTTTATAATAATCAGATTTCTTCTAAAATTATGCATTATTTGCGTAGGTGTTTTTATAATCATCATCATCATCTCAGCCCGGAAGACGTCCACTGCTGAACAAAGGCCTACTCCAAAGATCTCCACGACGATTGGTTATGCGCTGCTCGGATCCATCGCCTTCCAGGGATCTTGACCAGATCGTCGGTCCACCTTGCTGGAGGCCTTCCCACGCTGCACCTCCTGATCCGTCTCCACTCGAGGACTTTATTACCCCAATTTTTTATACACATGATATTAATCCGTATCCAAATAATTACGCCAAATTCAAACAATAAAAGGCCCGTGCAAAGTCAAGTGGGTTGTTAGTAGTATTATAAAAATAAAATAGTGAAGTATATGAGTTTGCATGTACGGGATAATGATCCGATTCGAAATTCTTTTAGTTCAGGCTAGACTAATAAACGCAGATGAAATTGCGCGGGTCGGCATGTGTTTTTTTAAACTTACATTCGTATGAGTGTACTCAAAGCCATCAGGGTTTACTATAGGCAATATAATCCAGTCAATGTCTTCTCTCAGATCTCTATCTTCATCTCTTAAGTCTTCCACCAGCCGATAAATGGAGTACAGCGCCACTGGTGTAGTAACCCATTCTCGAGCATGAATTGTTGCATCCATGAAATAAATTGGCTTACTAGGGTCTGTGAAGTTAGTCGTTGAAATCTGTAATAGTTTAATAATGATTGTTAGTGATTGATGTGGACTGATGAGCATAGATATCACCCTGGCAATGGGTGCCAGGGTGATATCTATGCAATTCCCTTTGGAAACCATCATGATGAATCTTATAAAATTTCATAAAAATCGGTCAAGTCGTTTTAGAGGAGTATGATTAATAACATTGTGACACGAGAATTTTATATATAAGATGAGTATACCTTAAGGTACTTTATAGAGCGGCCTTCGAAGCTTTGTCCAGCATCAACCACAGTCACCAGGTCGGGATAAGTTGCAGCAATGTTCACCAGATACTCGTCCACCTACAGACAGATTACATTATAAGATTTCTCATTCTATTTATCTTACATATTAAATTTGAATTTTTCGTTTTAATAATCTAATATGTCAGTCTAATACCTATACATTGTAAATAAACTGGTTTTTAAAAAAAAAGTAATTCAATTGAGTTTCTTGCCAGTTCTTCTCAATTGGATCTATATGTATACCGAACTGGACGGTAGGGAAAAAAAATATAATGTAAAAACTTGACTTTCATAAGCGGCTAAAATGTCCTACATGAATAGATGATCTTTGAATTTGAATTTGAAGTAATTATTCTAGATGCATATAGTAAGTCGATTTTAGGAGGTAAAATTATTGAATGAAACACTTGCTTCAGCGTAACGTGGGAAATCTTCGAACACCTTTCTGCCCTGACGAGTTCTCTTCCACGACTCCATTACTGCATCATGCTCTTCGAATGCTCTGGAAATAATCGAAATTTAAATCGTTTTTGCCTCTTCTGTTTATATAATTAGTCACGTACATTTGCTATGATGACAGTGCTATACGTTATCGATAATTATCTTTATCAGGAATGTAGTGCGACGATGATAAGGAATTTACGATTGTATTAATGAATTTGGATTAGAATAATCTTTATAGTTTATTGAATAATTAGACAATCTCTCCGTATACTGTTTGTAATATATGGTTGATTTATTGTGTTTAGAACGATGTACCTATTTTTCTTCTATAACTGGCATTCAAATATGATTTATGGGAAGTGGCAACCATGGCTCAATTGCACCGTGAGGTTATGACATATAATCTTTTTCCTGAGAACTAAGTTTCTTGCCTTCGTATATTAAATTATACTTAATTTCTTAGTATAATTTCACTGCCAAATTTCCTTTTAAACCAAGAACTTAGCTTAGCCAAACGAGAAGCACTAAATCACTGGCAAGAAATGCCAGGATTGACACATTCAAAAGCCCTAATATCGGGCTACTCGAACAAATACTCCAATAGACTACTGCTAATGAGTAAAAACAACATATGCATCATGACTAGTGCCCTCACAGGACACTGCAAGTTGAACAAGCATATGGCTTACCTAGGCCTATGCACGACAAAAATCTGCAGATTCTGCCAAACTGAAGAGGAAATGCCACTACACATCCTAAGTGGTTGTAGCCCACTCATGCATAACGAAATATCTCCCTTGGAAAGTTTACACTCTTTCCCGAGGAGATAAAAACCATCGCTCCTAAGAATATCCTTCAATTCTTGTCCCTGACGGGTCTAGGTAGCGAACTTTGAAGAAGGGCGAGCACAATAGATCTATGTAGGTCGTAGTGCTACAGGTTCAGGTATCTGACAATAGCCCAAACAACCCAATAAAAAAAAACTTAGCTTACAAAGCAAGGTGCATAACGGAAATAGGTGAAACAAAATTACGCAGATAACTTTATATTTTAATGAAAAACCATTTGTTTTGTCGTTGGAAAATTCATTATCACAGCACCATATAATCCCAAGCTTAGCAGAGCTTAAAATACAAGTACCAGATATTTTTTTAAATATACTTAGAAAACACAGTTCGATACAAAGAATCATACTCGTGAATACAAATTCTTATATACTGCGAGAAATCGAAACTTTGGCCATCGGAAAACCGTGTAAAGCAGCGTGCTAAACCGGAAGACTAAAGAGACCGTAATAAACGAGACATCACGGACAGGTAATAGGACTTTTAATATTTAAAGTCGACAATGTGATGCTACTACATTTACTAGAACTACATTTTAGTTTAGATAAAAGGTTACTTTATTTAATTATAAAGACAACAATACTAAACTAATTATATCATTTACATAACTTAATTTTACAACTACAACCTAAAATTTAAAAGCTTAAAAAATATAATACAATAACTAAAATATATCATTAAGAGGGGTCCCTTTAAATAAAGTTCCGAAGATACTGGCAGCGTTCCCTCTTTGAATAGCTAGACTAATTCTTTGTCCAAGGTAGCTGCCAGCTCTTACTTATGTAGATTGTTTAACCAGTTGTTGTGTATTCAATATTTTTTCTATTTGATTATTTAATTGAATTAGTGCTAATCGGTAGTTTGTATTACACTTAAATTGTAAAGTAAGAATAAAATTATTTAAAAGAGCAACACACAAGTTTCTTGCTCGTTCTTCTTGTGATAAGACTTTCCGAATGAGCGGTAGATTAAAGAAAATGTGATGACTATTCAAAAGTGCTTCAATGTAAGTTTCTTTAAATAAATGATTTTCTATTCTACTTAAATTTAACTTAAAAAAACTTACGTTGCAACGTCTTCTAAGTAAACAGCGTGTGGTATTAGGTTTGCATCTAAATTTTCTAAAAATATATTTTTGTCTTCTGGCGAAACCATAACGATGCTATCCACGTCTCCAGGGTATCCATGTTGCCACACATCTAAGTCTAAGCTGGACTCCAAGTCGTGAAGTAAGTCCTGATCAGACCTATCACGGAGTGATACTTTATGGGCAGAGTATCTGGAATTGAATGTAAGTGTAATTATTACTTACTTGGTTGATTTATATGATACTGCAGTTTTAGCCAGAGGTACACCAGCGAAATCTTTCTATAATTTTTTAAAAGATCTTGGTATGTCCAAAACTGCAAGAACTTTTATACAAGAATCAGTATCTAAAGCTGCACTACTTATTGCCAGCTGGCCTTTACAATTTCACGGACGGACATTAGGGGACGAGTGCAGACGGCACTCCAAACTTACTGAGGACTTATGGACCGGTTTGAAGTCTAACTCCCGCCTGACCAACTTTTTTTTTTTATAACACAGGGGACAAACGAGCATTCGGCTCACCTGATGGTAAGTGATTACCGCCGCCCATGAGCACCCGCAACACCAGGGGAATTGCAAGTACGTTGTCGGCCTTTTAAAAAGGAATAAGCTCTTTTCTTGAAGGTTTCAATATCGTATCGGTTCGGAAATACCATTGCTGGAAGGTGATTCCACAATGTGGTTGTGCGAAGCAAAAAGTTTCTAGAAAACCGCACTGTGGAAGACCGCCATCCATCTAAATGATCAGGATGGTATTTCAGTTTCTGGCGGGTGGTACGGTGGTGCAACTCAGCAGCTGGTATTAATCCGAACAATTCCTCAGAACACTCGCCGTGATATATGCGGTAGAAAATGCACAGAGATGCCATATCACGCCGCAAAGCCAATGGGTCGAGTCTGTCACATAGACGTTGATTACCAATGATTCTGACTTTAATCTGAGGGGAACGCTAGGGGTTCAAATATTGGCTTAAGCCATCCTAATTGCGATCCCCGTTTGAATTGGACGGAGGATCTATCGAAGGGGCGTCTGGGAGCACGCGCGTCCGGGAGCCTACTAGTGCACCAGGCACTAGTAGGCTCCTTACAGATTTTGTTAACGTTAATTAAAAAATTGTCCGTTTGTCTGTCTGTCTGATAACAAATATATAAATATAAATATTTAGTAAGACTCACAACTATACAGTACAGCAAGCAAATAAATAAATTATTATACTATTTTACCATTAAATATACAAAAAACAACAATAAAACTAAAACGATTTCTAATTCTATCCAAAGGTTAGCTGATAGAGAATGCTATATGGCATTAAGATCGCCTCTTGTATACTCTATAGTGCAATCTATACATATAAATAAAATTGGAGTGTCTATTTGTAATACTGAAATAACCGTTTTTTACTACATGCATATGAATATATATACATATACGGTACAAAACCACATTTTTTACAATTTTTGTCTGTCTGCCTGTCTGTCTGTTCCGACTAGGGTTCATTCCCGGGAAATTCATGGGTTTTGTTCCCGGGAAATCAAGCTCGAGAAAAGTCGAGAACTCGAGAAATCATGTACCTAAATAGAAATTAAATTGCCCTTTGTTTTGTTGCGTGGCGGCGCAATAATTTAAGATATTAACGTTTTTGTTTTCTTTCGTGTTATTTTTTTATTTTGTAGAAACTATTTTTGTTTACATTGTTTTTTTTTTTATCTAAATAAGCAGCCAAAAATGGTGCTATCATTATAGATATAAGTCTAATTAGGTCCTAAAAAATTGAAATTGGCGTTTTGTAAGGGAATAAAAGTAAAGTATTTTTTTTTTACAAAATATATCAAAGTAAATAATATATAAAATATATTTATTTAATCAAAGTATGTACCATTTCTATTTATGCACTTTTGCCTTTTGTTTTTGCATTTTGGACTGCCCCATCGGAGTGTAATTTTTTCCCTTGCAAGAAGTTATCCAAATTTCGAAAAAAAAATGAAATTCCAATTGAAGCTCTTTTAATTTGGTAACTGTCTGTTGTGCACTATGTGGTTAAGCGTTCTTGGCGATTGACCAGCCTCGGTTGTTTAACAGCTAGCTTTTCCATCATGGTTTCTCAAATGCTGACAATACACATTTGCCGTAATCTTCTGACCAGATTTAAAAAAGC
The DNA here is from genome assembly GCF_030625045.1 of Achroia grisella. Classification (NCBI taxonomy): domain Eukaryota; kingdom Metazoa; phylum Arthropoda; class Insecta; order Lepidoptera; family Pyralidae; genus Achroia; species Achroia grisella. Next base: position 167,172 of record NW_026712718.1, read on the forward strand.
CGAAGTGAACAACACCGGAAATAGTCCACGAAACGTTCACAAGTAACATTTTTTGAGCCATATTTCGCTTGGGGTAGGATTTGGTTGGTTGGTCGAAATTTCCAGAACGAAAACGTTAGAACCAAAAATGCACGTGTTTTCTTTTGCGAGACCACTACCATACACATAATTAATACTTCGAGCCGTTTAACACCGTCTAGCACTGGTGCCACAGCGGAACTCGTACTCGTAAATAACGCGATATTTTAAGTTTTTTCATTTAGTATGCTGTGAGTGACCCAAAGTGAATAGCTGTATAAATTTGGAAATGGAATTCCTAACCAAAGAGGAGATATTTGAGATCAAAGTGACCAGTACGACAAAACGCCAATTTCATATGTAAGGATCTAATATTATTTCTCTATTTAAAAAAAAAAAATTCATATGTAATATTAATGTTTTTAAATATACTCAATAAAAGTTTAATTTGATACTTTTATTTGAGAGGAAAACCACTGAATTTTTTGACGTTATTGGAACCAAATAATATGAGAAAACGTACATAAATGTGAATTTCTCGACAACCCGAGAAGACCCGAGAAATTGACCTCGAGAATTCTCGAGACCCGAGAAATTGAAAAGCTCGAGAAATCATGAACCCTAGTTCCGACTAATCTCTGAAATGGCTGGACCGATTTCGACGAATTTTTTTTTTGGCAGGTAGCTAATGTAATAAGGAGTAACTTAGGCTACTTTTATAGTAGAAAAATAAAGTTAATAACAACAGGGAACAGGTATAAAGAATTTAAAAAAAAGTAATGTTTACCCAGTATAAATATCATGTTTCCCAGCGATGACAATACCAAGGCACGATGCGATCACAAGCGTAAATCTTGTAGCACACATATTGCCACTCCATGTACCATTGCTTGTAGACGTATATAATATTTCGTTAGAATACTTTATCGTAAATTGAGTATATCTTATCATAATATACCAAATTATAAGCGTGACATGTCTCCGAGATAAAATTTATGCTCAAGATTTCATCTTTATACTACAAATAACTATTTTATTTACATTTATTACATTTATTACATCACACATCTCAACACAATAAAAACGATGCCGACAGCTGCATATAAATTATTATATAAGATAAACGTAAATAAAAACAATTCATTAAATTAGAGATGAAATCATTATATACAAAGAAAAAAAAAAAAAATAATAAATAAAAGAACAACATAGTAACAAACCAATAATAATAATAAAGTAAAAAATGCATTTCCTATCCACCACTGCGGAGCATCGTCACCGCGTCACTGTGTACTGATGTGTGTGTAAGGGGCCCATCTCAGCATTATGCCATGACAAAAGCCACGACGCTGATTTTCAGTGGAACCCTGAATAAGTGATTCACGGACAAATGTGCATATTCATTCAAATTCAAATTCAAAATATCTTTATTCATGTAGGTTCACCAGTATGACGTATGAGCCAGCCATCATTGCACTCAACCATATTTGAGGGAGCACATCGACCCGGCCCACCACGCCGCCACAAGTTTGAACTTTATAGCGAGCATGACTGTTTCAGGTTACTCCACTACGTCAATTATATTATTTACAGCATAGGCTGTACCGATCACAGTTTTCACCCATTACAATATTTAATTTACAATATGTATATATGTGCCTATATTGTACTTCTTCCATAAACTAAACATTTATTTGACAACCTCGGTGGTCTAGTGGTTTAGCACACCGCTTTACTATCCGATGGTCGTGGGTTCGATTCCTCGCACGGTACAAACATTTGTATTCATGAGTATGATTGTTTTCTATGTATAATATGTATTTATTTAAAAAAAATGTGTCCATGTATTTATATCAGTTGTCTAGTACCCATAACACAAGCTCTGCTTAGCTTGGGACTAGATGGCGCTGTGTGAATTGTCCTGAAATATTATTTTTTTTTTTTCAAAAATTCTCATCTCCTCTCTTAAGGAGAGATGGCAACTTACCCCCGGCAGAAGCACAGTCGGCCGGGGTTCAGGGCCCCAGGGAGAGAAACCGGCGTACAATGCGGGCAGAATCTAACAGCACCGCTTTCTGCATCTTTACCGGGAGTGAGCCGCCCCGGAATCCCAACCGTCTGAGATGTTGTTACTATTATTATTATTATTTATTTGTTGACATTAAAACTAAACAAGTTTTATAGTTTCGCAATATTCTCGCTCAGGAAGATTACATATAGATATGTATATACAAGAAATACATTATAAAAAATTACATACTTTCTTTCTTTCTTTATTCAAATAACGTACAAATATTACAAAATTTATTATACATTAGAACCCGCACTAGGCGAACCTGTATCGCGGGAATCCACAAAAGAATTGCCAAATAATTATTTACTATTACTGATCAGTGAGTTTAACATATCAGACTAATTAAGATTTTTTAGATTAATTTCATAAAAAATACAATTGTTGACTACATAAAAAAAATTAAACAAAATAAACAGAAAATAGAACAAAAAGAAAATTTCAAATTCAACATCGTATTTCTTGCGATGATATGTTAGGCATAGTCCATAAATTATACAAATTACACGATGTCAACATTCTTATTAAATTATTGATTGTTTGGGATTATAGATTATACGTAATACTATTTAAAATTTGTTCAGTGGCGTCATAATCTAATTTTTGTAGGTAATGTTTCACCTTGTGTTTAGCTTCAATCTTGGTAATATCTTGGCAATTTCATTTCCATGGGGATGGGGATGGGGATTTCCACCACCATTCGCTTTATTCGCACGACCAGAAATTTTTTTTTTTAGTTTGTAAAGTTTCGTCCACTATTCTTTCGCCGTTCAGGCTATCAAACTTTGGAAAGACTTACTCCTTGATATCAAGACCGCCACGAGTAAATGTTCTTTAAAACGTTAGTTGCGGGAATATTCCAGCATGTAACTTTTCTATTATGTAGAATAGATTTTTTTCTTTTTGTGTGGCTCATTATTTATTTACTAGCTTTTGCCCGCGGCTTCGCTCGCGTTAATTTATCCCCTTAGGGGTGGAATTTATCAAAATCCTTTGTTTAGAGAATACCTACGTCATGGTAACTTTATGCATGCAATATTATTCCAGCATGTAACTTTTCTATTATGTAGAATAGATTTTTTCTTTTTGTGTGGCTCATTATTTATTTACTAGCTTTTGCCCGCGGCTTCGCTCGCATTAATTTATCCCCTTAGGGGTGGAATTTATCAAAATCCTTTCTTTAGAGGATGCCTACGTTATGGTAACTTTATGCATGCAAAGTCTCAGCCCGATCGGTTTAAAATTGACAAAGTTTCATACAAACTTTCATCCCCTATTTTATCCCCTTGGGGGTAGAATTAATCAAAATCCTTTCTTAACGGATGCCTACGTCATAACATCTACCTGCATGCCAAATTTCAGTCCGATCCGTCCAGTGGTTTGGGCTGTGCGTTGATAGATCACTATGTCAGTCACCTTTGAGTTATATATATTTAGATTTGTACATTTTTTTCTACGTTATAGTTGCTACAATTTTTTTTTTTACGTTATATCTGCTGTTGCTATTTCATTGTCAGACTCTTAAGTTTGTTATATGATATGTATATGGTATATTTAGGTATATATTTTATTTATATTTATCTATAGCTTTATATATGTTGTATATATTTGTATATGTATGTTTACATGTACTTACGTTTAGTAAATATATATCATTTATGATATAGGTATTACTTTTCTTATTGATTACATTTGCACCGCCTACAGTTTCTCTGCTCAACCTGTGGTTGACTGGCAGAAAATGCCGTAAGGCGTTAAGTCCGCCATATGTACTTTTACCTTGGTATTTTGTGTTGGAACTTAAATTTATATCTGGCCGTTATTCTGTAGAAGACAATTTGAATTTTATATAAAGAAAATGTCTTCTATTGTTCGTAAGATTTTCTATTGACATATCGTATGTGAGCCTTGTTACTTTTACCAAAAATATAGATTTTACTTTCTTATTTCACTATATTTACTGCCGCTGCGCATTCTACTCCTACACTTTGTGCATTTAACCAGTTGGTTATATATACCTACAATATTTTTTCTATTTGAGTATTTAATTGAATTAGTGCTAATTGGTGGTTTGTATTTACACACTTAAACTTAAAAATGTAAAGTAATAATAAAATTATTTAAAAGATAAACACCCAAGTTTCTCGCTCGGTCTTCTTGTGATGAGACAGCTTTCCGAATGAGCGGTAGATTAAAAAAAATGTAATGACTATTCAAAAGTGTAAGTTTATTTGAATAAATTATTTTCTATTCTATTCTATTCTATTCTATTGAAGTTATATAAAAATTAAAAACAAAAAAAAAAATGTGACTGTACAAAGGTGTTTATATTAAGTTTATTTGATTAAAGATTATTTCTATTTCTAAATTACACGTGTCAGTGTCTGCAAAAGAAGTTATTGATGATTAAGGCGAATTATGAGACTGATAAGAACGTTTCAGACTACATTGTAATTACAGATAAAATGTTACGATGTAGTAATTGTATCGTTTTATAATAATAATAAACTGATAATAGTAAACTAATATTATGATCCAATAATGATAATTGCAATAAAAACTAGATAGGCCGCACACTTTATAATAACAACTAGCAGTTCCCGTGACTTCGTCCGCGTGGAATTTAACTTTATTTTTCTAAAATAAAAGTAACCTAAGTTACTCCTTATTACATCAGCTACCTACCAATAAAAGTCCCGTCAAAATCGGTCCAGCCATTTCAGAGATTAGCCGGAACAAACAGACAAAAATTACGCGTGGAATTTAACTTTATTTTTCTAAATTGAAAGATTTTTTCTACAATAAAAGTAGCCTAAGTTACTCCTTATTACATCAGCTACCTGCCAATGAAAGTCCCGTCAAAATCGGTCCAACCATTTCAGAGATTAGCCGGAACAGACAGACAGACAAAAATTATAAAAAATGTTATTTTGGTGTGCACATACACCATGCATTTATATTTATATGCATGTAGTCAAAAACGGTTATTTCAATATTACAAACAGACACTCCAATTTTATTTATATGTATACATATATTAGATAAAATAATATGTAAAAAAAAACACATTATATATTAACTTTTTTTTTATATATGGTAATAACATATGGCCTTTAAAAAACAAAAATATTTCAATATTAGTTTATTCTGGCTTTATAGTAAGATCTGGCGACTCGAGCGCTGGCGGCTATCCCCTCCCAGGTTTCGGAGTTGATCTGCTGGATGTACTCTGACGGCACCTGATGTCCATATCCATATCCTGGCAGCTCCAGGGTGTAAGAAAATGGTATACCTACATGCTGAATAAAGAGTTATAAATTAGTAAATAATAATAATAATAAATAAATCACTCCCGGGAAAGATGCAGAAAGCGGTGCTCTTAGATTCTGCCCGCATTGTACGCCGGTTTCTCTCCCTGGGGCCCTGAACCCCGGCCGACTGTGCTTCTGCCGGGGGTATGTTGCCATCTCCTCTCCTTAAGAGGGGAATTTGAATTTTTGGAAAAAAAAAAGTAATAATATCTGCAAAGGAATTATACCAAAACCGCGACCATCGGTCATAAAGCGGTGTGCTTATATATAATATATGTATAAAAAAGTAATAATAATAATAATGTTATGTACTTGGCTTAGGCCCGTACATACCAAGATTACCGGTGAAAGTCGAGAGAACAAAAAAAAAATAAGTTATATAATAAGTACACACACACTCATACATACACACACACACACTCACACCTATAGACACACTCCACTTACTTCGTTTCGGCCCGTAATTGTGGAAAAAAACCAGCACAAGTTGAGAAAAAGCGACAATAATAATAATCTGAGGACAATTCACACAGCGCCATCTAGACCCAAGTTAAGTTATAGTAAGGATTCAGATAAGCTTTGTGTCAGTGGTATATGGTAGTACCCATAGTGTTTGGACTTCATGGCGCCGTCTGAATTGTCCTAGGTTATTATAATTAGTTAAGATTTTAGTTGATTATCTTTTTTTTTATTGGATTGTTTGAGCTATTGTCAAGTGCCAATAGCACCTGTAGCACTGCGACCTACATAGATCTATTGTGCTCGCCCTTTTTTGCAGTTCGCTACCTAAACCCATCAAGACCCATCAAACCTAGAACTAAACATAAAACCTAGACCCATCAAGAATTGAAGGATATTCTTAGGAGCGATGACTTTTATCTCCCAGGGATAGAGTGTAGACTTTCCAAAGGACATATTTCGTTTATGCATGAGTGGGCTACAACTACATAGGATGTGCAGTGGCGTTTCCTCTTCAGTTTGGCAGAATCTACAGATTTTTGTCGTGCATAGGCCTAGTTTAGCCATATGCTTGTTTAATTTGCAGTGTCCTGTGAGTGCCCTACTCATCATGCATATGTTGTTTTTACTCAATAGCAGTAGTCTATTGGAGTATTAGTTTGAGTAGCCCGATATTAGGGCTTTTGAATGTATCAATCCTGGCATAACTTGCCAGTGATTCAGTGCGTTGAGTACCTTACCTGACCATAGTCCTGAGCACTCCCAGAAGAAGGGTAAAGAATCATTGCACTGTTCCCAACCCTATAGAACCCTGCTTGAGGTAATTTATGGGCATCTATAGCTGCACCCATAACAGATCCGACATGAAATATCTGCAATAGAACAGAATAGAAAATAATTCAAATAAACTTAAAGCATTCTGAATAATCATATTTTTTTTGTAATCTACCGCTCATTTGGAAAAAGAAAAGAAATTGAAATATATAAAACTAGCTGTGCCTGCGACTTCGTTCGAGGACGAATGAGGAATTTCCATTTCATTCCCTATTTTATTTTGCCCCCTTAATGGTAAAATTCGTACAAACTTTGAATGTCACATTGATATTTTCTATTCTATTCTATTCTATTCTGATAGTCAAAAGTTTAAAAAATAAGCTTCAAGTTTTAGCCTTAAAAATGACAGTACTTCCATAGAACGTTTCATCCCCCCTTTCAACCCCTTACAACCCTTTCTTTGCATTAAAAAGTAGCCTGTGTCCTTTCTCAGGGTCTAGACTATCTGTTTATCAATTTTTATTTAAATCGGCGCAGTAGTTTTGGTGTGAAAACACAGAATAGACAGAGTTACTTTTGCATTTATAATATTTTAAAATAAGAGAAAGCATATATACTATATCTATTGCTATGTTGTAATATGTTTACACTTTCGGCTGAAAACACTATTTCATTACCAGATTATTAGCTATTTGCATGTACATATATTTTTTTTTTCTTTGTGTACATTTTATACAAATATATACTAGCTGCACCCCCGATTTCGTCCGCGTAGTATTTAACTTTATTTTTCTAAAATAAAAGTAGCCTAAGTTACTCCTTATTACATCCAATGCTACCTGCCAATAAAAGTCCCGTCAAAATCGGCCCAGCCATTAGCCAGAGATTAGCCGGAACAAACAGACAGACAAAAATTGTAAAAAATGTTATTTTGGTGTATGCACCGTATTTATATTCATATGCATGTAGTAAAAAACGATTATATCAATATTACAAACAGACACTCCAATTTTATTTACATGTATGTATAGATGTATACATTAGTAGTAGTCCAAAAAAAAAATTGATTTCTACAATCAAACAATTGCCACTTCCATCACGTGGACCACCGGACTATTTCCATATCGACTAAATTATAAAAAAAAATTGCTCTGTACCTCTACAGAATTGCTCGGTACCGTCCTATCTCCATATCCATACAACACCAAGTATCCTTGACTATGAATATTCAAATATAACTGAATGCGGTCCAAATATTCAAACATGATGTCTCGGACTATCCTCGTCTCTGGCTCGGAGAACGCTTCATGACTAGGGTAAGTATTGCCACAAGGGTCGTTTGACACCCCAACTGTGTTAAAGGAGACATTAAAGTTACGATTCCCATCAACCCCGTAACAAGTCTGGTTGACTTCAGGATAGAATGAACGAGTTCTGCGCCACAATCGATCCTGAAAATGATAAGGTTTTATAATTATTTTTATTTATGCAAAGAAATTAATTAATTCAACGAAGGATATTTTATTTCAAGAAGAGTATATAAGGTTTCTTAAGAGTCAGCAACGCGCACGTGACACCCCTGATGTCTCAGGCGTTCATATGCTACGATGAACATTTATTATCAGATGAGCCGTATGCTTGTTTGCCGACATCTAAATATATATAACTCAAAGGTGACTGACATAGTGATCTATCAACGCACAGCCCAAATCACTGGACGGATCGGGCTGAAATTTGGCATGCAGGTAGATGTTATGACGTAGGCATCCGCTAAGAAAGGATTTTTATTAATTCTACCCCCAAAAGGATAAAATAGGGGATGAAAGTTTGTATGAAACTTTGTCAATTTTAAACCGATCGGGCTGAGACTTTGCATGCATAAAGCTACTTTGACTTAGGCATCCCCTAAGAAAGGATTTTGATGAATTCCATCTCTAAAGGCAAAAACTAACGCGAGCGAACAAAAGCTAGTCTATTATAAAAATCCTTACATCTGTATTATATGATGATACCACACTTTGACCAATAGGAGCGAAGCTGCAATGAAAAATATGACAAAGAGGCAGTAGCACGGGTCGGCTTGTATTTTATGAAACTTACATCTGTATGAGTGTACTCGTAACCATCAGGATTCACTATAGGCAGTACGATCCAGTCAATATCCTCTCTCAGATCTCTATCTACATCTCTTAAGTCTTCCACCAGTCGATAAATGGAGTACAGCGCCACTGGTGTAGTGACCCATTCTCGAGCGTGAATTGTTGCATCCATGAAATAAATAGGCTTACTAGGGTCTGTGAAGTTCGTCGTTGAAATCTGTAATGGTTCATAATAGAATAGACAAACATTTATTCAAATTACATTGAAGCACTTTTGAATAGTCATCACATTTTTTTTAATCTACCGCTCATTCGGAAAGCTGTCTCATCACAAGAAGAACATGCAAGAAACTTGCGTGTTTCTTTACATCTTTAAGTTAAAGTATTTAATAACGATTGTTAGTGTTTGATGTGGACTAATGATTCTATTTATTGAAATCTGTTGCGACCAATTGTTCAATATTAATATTTCAATACTGACTATAGTCAAATGCTTTTATTAATTATTCATTTATATCTTACGATTACATGTAGTTTAGTGGGTAAGAATCCCTTCTTCCTTCTACCTTCTCCACACCACTCTGACGGGGGTATTGTTCCCCGTGTATGACACGAATTCGCGGATTCGTTTCATCTTTTATTTTACTTGGAAGAGGTTAAACGTCTAGACCACACAGGTCGTCTATCATCATTTGCTTCTTCCTTATTCTATTTAACGGTTCGGCGTAATATGTTTTTCTCTTTCATTCATCCCTGTTCGGACTCATTACTCTCGTTATTTACTCTCTTTCTTACCATATCATCTTTCACACTGTCCATCCATCTCTTCTCGGTCTTCGTCTGCCCTCTCACTTAGGCCTTCTAAATTTATAGTACATTAAAATAACCAATAATTTTATTCAAGTGTATTAAAGACCGTTATGATAAATTATCTACCAGAAAATTTTCTACATTTCCGGTAGATAATTTATCGAAAGTAGTTGTAGTTTAAAACTCTGCTCTAATTTCTTTTAAATGAGATTGTACATGATCTTTATATTACATAGAAAGAACAATAAACCTTTTATACAGATTATAATTTAAACATTATGTCTCTTCCTGAAAGACTGATTTAAAAAAAAGCTATTCCATTAATAATACAGTGTGTCGAAAACTTTGCTCTAATTCTATTTAAATTAGATTGTTCATGACTCTTATAATAAATAGATCGATAGAAAAGTCTTTTATACAGATTTCAATTGAAACATTACGTCACTTTCTAAAAGATTGCGATTTAAAAAAACCTATTCCATTAATAATACAGTTTGTAGAGTGTTAATATGGCGAATACATTAAAGACAGATGGAGTATACCTTCATATTCCAGCATTTTTTCATTAACCGCGGTCACTTTGGCCTTTTTCTGTATCAGTATATTTGCATAGCCTTTATAAAATCTGTTTGTACATACTGATGGGTATTAAATTTAATTACCTTCAGGTACTTAATGGAGCGCCCTTCAAAGCTTAATCCAGCATCAACTACAGTCACCAAGTCGGGATATGATGCAGCAATGAACACCAGATAGTCGTTCACCTACGTACAGAAATTCAGTGTTATATATTGCAGTTCTTCTCAATTGAAACTGCGTACAAAACTGAACGATAGGGAAAACAATATGAAAACAAAAATTTTGATGCGACTAAAATGTCCTCCATGATTTTTTATATTTGATTTCAGTTCATTTATGAATAAAGATATTTATTTGATTGATATAGATATTTCGTAACTAAAACCAATATATTTATAGCACACCTGGTGATGATAATAATAATAATAACCCTGGATAATTCACACAGCGCCATCAGACCAAGCTCAGCAGAGCTTGTGTTATGGGTACTAGACAACTGATGCCAATACTTAAAAGTGATATTTATTTTATTAGTTATAGGGTCTCTTTTCTGTATTACTGACTTCCCTTCTACTCAGAAATTATTATAAACACTAGCACTTTATCCATACGTTGTGTAAATTCCACATATTAACACCAAACGGTTCGCGTAGTCTTAACCAATACATACAGGCAAAGAGTGGAACACACTTCCAACTTTCGTCTTCCCGGAGAAATACAACTTCGGACTCTTCAAGTCTATTGTGAATAGATTTCTTCTAGGTAAGCGCGGCACATCCTAAATCTTGCTATCATTTACCATCACATCAGGCAAAACCAAGTCATTCTTAATAAAAATGAAATTGTTTTCTTTATTTGATAATTCATCATCTGCTTCTTCCTTATCCCATTTATTTGGAGTAAGGAAGAAGCAGATGATGGTCGGCGTAATATGTTTTTCTCTTCCATTCATCCCTGTTGTATCCTCTTTATCTGATAATAATTTCTTGAAAAAAAAAACACTTACCTCAGCATATCGGGGATAATCTTCGAACACCCTTCTCTCCTTTCGGGTTCTTCTCCACATTTCCATTTGTTCGTCATGTTTCTCGAATGCTCTACAAAAGTTATACTTTATAAGTACATCAATCAGAACTTACTCCGTGAAGTAATAATAAGAGCTATCGAAGAGTATCCTAGGTAAGTACCTGATCATACAGTGAGCGTCGTATGTTACTATGACTATGATAATAATTATCTAAATAGGTTAAAAAAAATAGCCCACGACAATGAACGTAGAGCCATAAAGTACGAAGCTGAAGCTTGTGTTATGGGCATTGGACAATTGATTTGAAATGCTTATACGTATGCTGTATGGTCACTTTATTCTCCCAAATTTGAATTTAAATTAATCTGTATATTGTAAACATGTACAACATTTATTTGAAAAGTATGCGAGCTGAGTTTCTTGTCAGTTTTTCTCATCTCGAAATCATTCCATAGATTTGACATATAAGAGTCTATAATAGACCTACATGAATAAAGATATTTTGAATTTGAATTGAATGTAACTAAATCTCAACTGACTTAACTCGCATTTTACAACAGTCTTGAAATGGTTTTATATCATCTGTTGTATAACATTAAAGTTCTCGGTAGTCTATCGATTTAGCATAGTGCTTTAATTGCAATAGTCGCGGATACGGTTCCTAGCACGCGTTTTATATTAGTATTCATGATTATGATTGTTTGTATAACTCTGGGTGTTTTTTATATATTATGTATGTATGTATTTACAAAAACTGTATTTGTATCAGTTGTCTTGTACTTATAGCACGAGCTTCGCTCAGCTTGGAACTAGATGGCGCTATGTAAATTGTCCAGGGATATGTTAATTACATACTTGGGAATATCGTCCAGGAACACTGAATGTGGTATTTGATGTCTATCTAATTCATTCAAAAATTCCACTTTATGTTCTGCGGAAACCATTACGATAGCATCTACGTTTCCAGGATGGCCATGCTGCCACTGATCCAAGTTTAAACTTGACTCCAAATCATGAAGTAGGTCCTGATCGGACCTATCCCGGAGTGATACTTTATGGGCGGTGTACCTGTAGAAAAAACGTAAATTACAATACACGTTAATAAATTACAATTACAATATAGCATGTTGATTTCATTAAAAAATATATATTTGTAAAATGATCAGAATGTGAAATGATGATGATGAAGATCCAGACTAATTGTAGATAAATGTATAGATAAAGCGATTTTTTTACATTTTACAAATTTTTTTTTAGCCCCATCTTACATTTTCTTACATTAGTAAGATAGGGCTAATAATTGTGCCCTGAAGTACACGTCTGTGTTATCTATACATATAAATAAAATTGGAGTATCTGTTTGTAATATTGAAATAATCGTTTTTTACTACATGCATATGAATATAAATACGGTACATACACTAAAATAACATTTTTTACAATTTTTGTCTGTCTGTTTGTTCCGGCTAATCTCTGAAATGGCTGGACCGATTTTGACGGGACTTTTTTTTGGCAGGTAGCTGATGTAATAAGGAGTAACTTAGGCTACTTTTATCTTAGAAAAAATCTTTTATTTTAGAAAACAATGTTAAATTACACGCGGACGAAGTCGCGGGAACAGCTAGGAAATACTATAATTATAAGTATTTGATGAATTAAAACTTTTTGTAATGGTTTTGAATATGTTCCATTTTCTATAAACTAAACTATAATCATAATTTCAAATCTAAACAATGGTTGTATCACAAAAACGGAATACAATATTTATCCCTTATCCCTATTATAGTAATGAGGTGTACCTCAGGGCACAATTATAAGCCCTATCTTACATTAGGCAAATAGTAAAAATCATTATGGATTTTATTTTTAATATCAGTTATATAATATATAAAAAATATTACCCAGTATAAATATCATGTTTTCCCGCGGTGACTATTCTAAAACACACTGAGATCACAATCGTCAATAAAACCATCGGACCCATGTTGACACTTCATCTGATACGATATATATGAATATAAAAGTAGACGAAATATTATACAATATTTTATCATTTATTGGATGCATCTTATCGTAAGAATTAAAAGAATATTGATCACTGTCTAATAGATAAAGAGCATCATAGTACATATAATCATAATGTGTAGGTAGTTTGTATTGAGTAAATTAAATGTTCTTTTACTAATGATTTATTTATTTAACTTTAATGCACAAAAACAATCTGTACATATGGCAAACCTAACAGCGTTATCTACCAGTCAACCATGAGTGGTGCAGAGAAAGATTGTTGGCGGTGCACTAATATAAATGAGAAATGTCAAAAAAAGATATATAAATATAAAGCAAAATATTTTAAATATAAACATAAATATATAAATAAATACATAATTATTCTAATGATGAGCTGACCCTTATAGCCTCATGGATCGAAAAAGGTACGCTAGTACAGTTCAAACTTATGGTAGGACTTAAGAATCGGTTGAAGGCCAACTCCTGCCTGACGGATAGGACGGATCGTCGGAGGGCACCGCTAGGAGTCCGAACGTCGTAACATCAATCGCTGCTTAAATGGTAAAAGGGAAGGCTATTAAATGGGAATAAAGTGAAAAAATAATAATTTAATAATGTTGCCCTCTACGATTTTGGGATTATCAGACGTAGACTTTGTACTTTGTACTAAAGATGTCACAAGATAACGTGTGTTTATGGCGCCTTTTATGTATCCATAACAAGAACGTCCTAGACACGTAGTATTATCTAACACAGCTTTGTATAGGATAATTGTCACAATTGATGGTTTTGTTGTTTGCCGTAGCGATTAGATAATAAAATGGGAAATAAACCCTACAGGGAGCAACGGTATTCGAGCACCTTTTTTTACATCTGGAAAAAGATTTCAAAGACAGTCACACCGCTGGAATGATAGCGGAGGCGGTGTGTGAGATTCTCCATAAAAATTACATGGTGTAACTGCGAGTGATTTTTACTAAAAATTAATGATGTACCAAGAATTAAAATATTTACCAATTAATGAGGTACAAGGCACCAAGAACGACGAGGATGCTAAAGCCTCAGGAATAGTCTGTACGACTGCTGAAGTCGTAGAGCTTTAGCTTTCTACCAAGTCTCCGGCGACTATTGTAGCGACTCCTGAATAGGTTTTTATATTATTTTTTAATTATGTAATCATTTTTTTGACATATTCTTTTTTGTTACATTCTATTATATCGCTGTCATATTATCCGCATTTTGTTTTATCTCCGTATTTTCTTTAATAAACCTCAGTCCTTAGTACCTCTCACTGATCAGACACATCAGATACCTCTGCTTCAATTATATAAGTACGTATATCAACACAAACATTCCATACTCTCATTACACAGTTATCATATTCACAATTATCATTCATTCAACACGGTGATTTGTAATCTAAATCCACTTAGATTAAGTATTAAAGGCTTTGCTTATCTGCTGTATCTATTTTAATGAGACTTTATATCAAACATAAAAACGAATGCCTGTACTGTTATTAAGATGTGTTTTGTTTACTATTTTGTTACTCAATATTTATTTATTTATGTCAAATTTGCATATTTGGCATTTTGTTTCCATAGAAAATTCTGAATAGCATATGACGCACTGCACGCTTTACGACCGATGGTCGCGGATTCGATTCCTCACACGGCACAAACATTTGTATTCAAGAGTATGATTGTTTGTATCGGTTTGGGTGTTTTCTATGTATAATATGTATGTATTTACAAAAAAAATCATCATCAATCATAAAAAGATTTAGCTAGCTTAACTTGGGTCTAGATGGCGCTGTGTGAATTGTCCTGAGATTATTATTATTATTAAAAGAGCAATAAGCAATTTTCTTGCTCATTCTTCTTTTGATGATACTGCGTTGAAAATGGTAGAATCAAAACATCTGTCTGATTCAATGCATTAAGTTTCTTTGAATAAATTTTACTTTCGGTTGTTTTATAGCGATCCATTCTTGTGATATTATCATTATACTTTAGTCCTTCAAGAGCATTCTTGAAAACCTTTTAGGGGTATAAAGTTTCTCCTATTTTAAATTAAACTACAATAATATTTACAAAGCAATGTATATGGACACATTATTTTTTTAATATTTTTGGGCATGTCGCAAGCATATAAATAAATTGGTCCGTGCAGAAACATGACCACAGTCATGAATTATTTTCAATGTCTCTTTATATTTATCTGTCCCATCACTACTAAAAATATTATCTCATCTAGTGCGGTTCAAGTCACCATCGGCTTGCAGCTTTCCTTGGTTTATTTCTCACTTACTGTTTGGTAGATCCTTGAGCGCATCCAACCCAAAGAAGTTGGCTTCAAGGTGATTCTAACAATACAAGAAGCATCATTAACAAAGTTACGGAAGGATCTGCCACGCATTGACGGAAATATCGTTGGACACACATTTCCACCCATCGCACCACCAGATCAAAGTTTATAATTTTCCTTGCCGCAGTCAAGGTGGTAAGTAACGAAATAGATATCCGCATAATAACACCTAATCCGATAAAATGAACTTGTCAAATTTTCAAACAGTTTAATTTTCAAACAGTTTCCAGTGAAGCTATTAATCAACATTCATTCAGGAGAGTGTCAGCACACCCAGTCCGGAGATTAATGGCTCATATGCGTGGCTCGCAAATCAACATGCTTCTAACATGCACTCACACAATGGACATTTGTGTTTGCTGCACAAATTGAAATAGAGGTAGCTTGGACACTGTTACATTCTGTGATGTAGATCACGTCGGGGTGACCATAAATATATATAAACTAGCTGTACCTGCAACTTCGTCCGCGTGTAATTCAACTTTATTTTTCTACAATAAAAGTAGCTTAAGTTACTCCACATTACATGAGCTGCTTACCAAAAAAAATCCCGTCAAAATCGGTCCAGCCATTTCAGAGATTTTCAGAAATTTCGAAACAAACAGACAGGCAGACAAAAATTGTAAAAAATGTTATTTTAGTCTATGTACCTTATTTATATTCATATACATGTAGTATAAAACGGTTATTTCAATATTACAAATAGACACTCCAATTTTATTTATCTTATACTATATATAAAATTCTCGTGTCACAATGTTAGTTACCATACTCCTTCTAAACGGCTTGACAGATTTTTATGAAATTTTATATGCATATTTAGTAGGTCTGAGAATCGGCTACTATCTATTTTTCATACGTGTTCTCACTTAAGGGTATGAAAGGTTGTTCACCCCTAACATTTATTTTTAATTTTTGGACATTCTATCACCAACCATTATATTTTAATAGCGATTTTAATTTATATGGTAAAAAAGCATTATCGGGGACAGCTACTATTTATGTTTAGATGTACACATTAAAAGAAATAAAGTAAATATATTTATTCTAAAACAGTTGCATATATTTACTACAGACAAAGCTGTTGATGCGAAGAGCCTGAAAATGTGGAGTGTGTAATATTCTTAATTTTTTTGAAGTAAATAATAATTCAGGCGAACTGAAAAATGAAGCATTTAAACATCTCAATTGTCCATAAAATTGTCTGAGGGTAATTCTCTTTCTGAATACGTTGAAATTAACTTCAAATAACGTCATTCATCATCTATGTCGCTATAATATCCTCAGGCGACGCTGTATTTTTGAGGGAACTTTCAGATTGTACTCTGGACGCGTTTAATCAAGATCTGTTATCTCTCTCCGGCGCATCGTTAACTGCATGCATTTGCGTCTCTCTCCCACCGCCGACGGAATTGGTCCAATTTAAAAAGTTTACTTGTTTTGTGATTGCTTTGATTTTTGCGCGCTGCTTTTCAAATTGCGTTTGAAAAGTTATATTCATTTATATTCATGTAAAATCTTATATATTTTACTTTATAGGGAATATTCTGGAAGAAAACACGTTAGGTCTGGTATTGCTTGGAATTAAATGCCAGCAGAAGCCTTCTGAACTGATATGATATAGAATTAATAATAATAATATTCTCAGGACAATTCACGCCGCCATCTAGACCCAAGTTAAGCTAGCTGAAGCTTGTGTTATGGGTACTAGATAACTGATACAAATACATAGATATTTTTTTTTTCGTAAATACATACTTATTATATACCAATATACATAGAAAACACCTAGACCGATACAAACAATCATACTCATGAATACAAAATGTTTGTGCCGTGCGAGAAATCGAACCCGCGACCATTGGATGTAAAGCGGTGTGCTAGACCGCTATACCACCGAGGTCGTCCCAAGAATTATGCACTTATAAATAAATTAAATTATCTTAGATAAGGTAGTCAGAGGATTTATCAGCTGCCGACGTTTCTCATAAAAATGGTAAACGCTATACTTGACATTTATTTTATTTCTTTGACGGATAACCTCTACAAGGCTTCAATGAAAAGATGACGAAGCAGACCACTAACCACCTGGCTAATGTTCAAGAGGACATGAAGGAGTTGGGCCTGTCAAATGACGATGCTTACCAGCGAAATGCATAGCGCCTCAAGATTAGGAAAGTGGACGCAGTGTAACGAAAAGTGGCCATGATAAGGAAGAAGAAAAAGAAGGAGAACAGAATTCAGACGAAGTAACGCTAGACCCGCTATAGTGTATAATATAGGATTTGCTCCATTCCTCAAACTCTCACATCGAGGTCAATAAACACTGCGCCTGTATTGGTGAAACTCAATTTGTCGGCCCATTAGCTCGTTCACATGAATTACTTAGGATCGATTGCGGCAAGTTTACGAGCTTACGGCAACCACTCTGGTTATCCGTACATTGTGGAACTTTTTTTAACTATTCCAATAAATAATAATTTTAATTTGTTTTTAATTAATTCTTATTTTTTTATACTAAATATGCTGGTATAATATAAACAGGCATACGGTCCATCTGATGGTAAAGGATTATCCCGTAGCCTATGGACGCCTGAAACACCAGGGGTGTCACATACCATACTCCTTCTAAACGGCTTGACAGATTTTTATGAAATTTTATATGCATGTTTGGTAGGTCTGAGAATCGGCTACTATCTATTTTTCATACGTGTTATCACTTAGGGGTACGAAGGGTTGTCCACCCCTAACATTTATTTTTATTTTTGGACATTCTATCACCAACTATTATATTTTAATAGCGATTTTAATTTATATGGTAAAAAAGCATTATCGGGGACAGCTACTATTTATGTATAGATGTACACATTAAAAGAAATAAAGTAAATATATTTATTCTAAAACAGTTGCATATATTTACTACAGACAAATCTGTTGATGCGAAGAGCCTGAAAATGTGGAGTGTGTAATATTCTTAATTTTTTTGAAGTAAATAATAATTCAGGCGAACTGAAAAATGAAGCATTTAAACATCTCAATTGTCCATAAAATTGTCTGAGGGTAATTCTCTTTCTGAATACGTTGAAATTAACTTCAAATAACGTCATTCATCATCTATGTCGCTATAATATCCTCAGGCGACGCTGTATTTTTGAGGGAACTTTCAGATTGTACTCTGGACGCGTTTAATCAAGATCTGTTATCTCTCTCCGGCGCATCGTTAACTGCATGCATTTGCGTCTCTCTCCCACCGCCGACGGAATTGGTCCAATTTAAAAAGTTTACTTGTTTTGTGATTGCTTTGATTTTTGCGCGCTGCTTTTCAAATTGCGTTTGAAAAGTTATATTCATTTATATTCATGTAAAATCTTATGTATTTTACTTTATAGGGAATATTCTGGAAGAAAACACGTTAGGTCTGGTGTTGCTTGGAATTAAATGCCAGCAGAAGCCTTCTGAACTGATATGATATAGAATTAATAATAATAATATTCTCAGGACAATTCACGCCGCCATCTAGACCCAAGTTAAGCTAGCTGAAGCTTGTGTTATGGGCACTAGATAACTGATACAAATACATAGATATTTTTTTTTTGTAAATAAATACTTATTATATACCAATATACATAGAAAACACCTAGACCGATACAAACAATCATACTCATAAATACAAATGTTTGTGCCGTGCGAGGAATCGAACCCGCGACCATTGTATGTAAAGCGGTATGCTAGACCGCTATACCATCGAGGTCGTCCCAAGAATTATGCACTTATAAATCAATTAAATTATCTTAGATAAGGTAGTCAGAGGATTTATCAGCTGCCGACGTTTCTCATAAAAATGGTAAACGCTATACTTGACATTTATTTTATTTCTTTGACGGATAACCTCTACAAGGCTTCAATGAAAAGATGACGAAGCAGGCCACTAACCACCTGTCTAATGTTCAAGAGAATATAAAGGAGTTGGGCCTGTCAAATGACGATGTTTACCAGCGAAATGCATAGCGCCTCAAGATTAGGAAAGTGGACGCAGTGTAACGAAAAGTGGCCATGATAAGGAAGAAGAAAAAGAAGGAGAACAGAATTCAGACGAAGTAACGCTAGACCCGCTATAGTGTATAATATAGGATTTGCTCCATTCCTCAAACTCTCACATCGAGGTCAATAAACACTGCGCCTGTATTGGTGAAACTCAATTTGTCGGCCCATTAGCTCGTTCACATGAATTACTTAGGATCGATTGCGGCAAGTTTACGAGCTTACGGCAACCACTCTGGTTATCCGTACATTGTGGAACTTTTTTTAACTATTCCAATAAATAATAATTTTAATTTGTTTTTAATTAATTCTTATTTTTTTATACTAAATATGCTGGTATAATATAAACAGGCATACGGTCCATCTGATGGTAAAGGATTATCCGATTATCGTAGCTTATGAACGCCTGAAACACCAGGGGTGTCACATACGCGATGCCTACTTTTAATAAACCTTAATATATTCTTCTTGTAAAACCCAATGCCGTAGTTTCTGAAGAAAACCTCAGCAGAGAATTCATTCCACAAACTATTGTAACGCTACTGGCCTTTAAAGCTTCACTGAAAGATAGGAGGCGAGTGCAAAGGCACTCCAAATCCATGGAAGGTCTCAAGGATCGGCCGATGGCCTACTCCTGTCTGACTGATAAGAATTTAGAATGAAGACACTGTTCAGGGTCAGAATCTCGGCTCAGGTCGTAGTAAATTCGATCACCGTTTGTATTAGACTACGATCACCACCAATTGAACCGGTAGCTTGTTTACCTTTCATACAGAAAATTCAGCAACAATTTACTTCTTAATAAACTCTAACTCGTGTCATAATTTAGGCATTTCTAAATTCCAATATTGTAAATTTGTAATTACAAAAATAACTTTGCTCATTTGTTGAAGCAACTCTGTAAGAAATCGATTGAGTGCCATGTATGGTTTCATAATCATTTTCAATAAAACTTGTCATAAAGGCTTAATGGAAACTCAAAACATTGAAACGAGCATGTTCACTGAATTTCAAATGTCTTGCCATTTAATTAAAGTCTCTAAAGACCTATCAGATGGGAACAAAATGTCTTCCAGATCCCTCTAACAATGAGTGACAGTGTTGTATTTAGTTACACAATTCGAAACTAACTTTGAAAGATTAAAATGTAATAGAATTTTAAATGTAATAAAGTATAATCCTTTCTATTGACAACTAACCTTTTGATATATACATTGTTAGCAACAGGATCCCATGATGATAGTGATATTTTTTTTTAGTCATTCATTCATCATAAACCTTTTGGATATAGGCCTTTCCCAAAGATTTCCACCAGGGGTGTTCTTCCGCCTTCCACATCCATCCACTCCGAATCAATCCAATATTATAAACCCGAATGTAACTGTATGTCTGTCTGTCTCACTTTCACGCCAAAACTAATTATGCCAAATGAATCTGCCACGGCGGACTGACTCACCTGACTGATTAAATCAAATCAAATAAAAATCATTTTTCAGTTAGGACATTTTAGCAACTTCAGAACGTCAAGTTTTTGTTATTACTCTTTATTTTATTAAGTTTTTATTAATACTTATTAAGTATTATTACTTTTTGCCTACCGTCCAGTTCAGTATATAGATTCAATTGAGATGAACTGGCAAGAAAGGACCTTATTTTTAAAAGCCAGTTTATTTATGTTTTGCTTATATTGGTGTCTACATCTAACATTAAATGAAAATTAAACTCGATTTAGAGTTGATTAGTCAATAACTTTTTGTTCGTTGCCTCATGTGCGATAATCCTGTGCTCAATGAGGTCTCCAGCTATTTCGAAGTACCAACTACCACTTATTACCCGGACAATTTCCGTCGTCTGCACCGTATTGGATTTATTCAGGCCCCAAGTGATTTTTATGTTCATCGGATAATGTGACCATTTATACACAGTAAGTTAACACGTTATTTGTTCATTGCCGGGTTTACCAATATTGTTTTTTTGTTGAGGGGTCCCGGACTATTCACATTTTTTTTATTTATCCTATATTAAGAATTAAAGAGCATGATGGAAGATCGCGGAAAGTGGCAAGAGCTCCACCGACAAGAGCGTAGCTCTTAAATTATGAATGAATGAATGAATCCTTTATTGCATTAAATAAATATCTAAAGTAATGTACAATTGGTTTAATACCATATGGCATTCTCTACCAGCTAAGCTTTAATAGCGGAACATTTTTTTGATGGATTACCCCAGGCTGTACATCCTTACCGATATTATAAATGTGAAATTATGTATGTCTATCTGTCTCGCTTTCACTCCAAAACTACTGAACCATAAGTAACACTGTACAGTTAGTCTAGACTTTTAGAAAGGATATAAGCTACTTTTTAATTCGAAAAAAGGGTTGTAAGGGTTTGAAAGGGGAAATGAAAGGTTGCATGGAAGTATCCTCAGTTTTAAAATTGATCTTGAAACTTATTTTATAGGTTGTTTATTAAATATAAATAATGAAAAAGGGTTTTAGGGAGTTGGAAGGGGAGATGATAATAGATGAATTTATAGATGATAGCAATATATAGCAAGAATAAGTTTATTTGCGGACAACGTTATAATTTTAATTTTCATACTGCTTTCTTGATATATGATAGCGTAGCGGCTTTTGTATTGATTGCCGCATGCATCCTTATGTAAAGTGCGAATACTGTAACTACCATATAGTAATTTTTGTAGCTGTGACGTGGTCGTGTGGAATGAGTAGTCATGCTCACTAAAATGTCCAGACATGTGGCGGCGTGGTGGGCCGGGTCAATGGGCTCCCTAAAATATGGTCGAGCGCAGTGATGGCTGGCTTATCCGTCATACTCGTGAACGAGTGCTGCTTGTAGGGACTGGTCTGCTCTTATCACTACGACTGATTTAATCTTATTGCATATTTATATTTGACCCAAAAATTAGTGCTTGTTGGTAGTTTGTATTCACACGTTTCGACTTGTAAATGTAAACTTACAAGGATTATTTAAAAGAGCAACACACAAGTTTCTTGCTCGTTCTTCTTGTGATGAGACAGCTTTCCGAACGAGTGGTAGATAAAAAACAAATTGTTATGACTATTCAAAAGTGCTTAAATTAAGTTTATTTGAATAAATGATTTTCTATTCTATTCTATTCTATTCTTTGAAGCTAGAACGAAGAATTTTTTTTCTTTGGCTCTTTTGTGTTAGGTTATCAAATATTTTTTCTTTATTTGGTCAAGGTCACTATTCCACGCGGCGAAGTGGCGGGCATAGCTAGTACAAAAATAAAGGTGCATATGGCAGACTTGACACTATTAGGCATTTCTCCCATTGTAATCTAAAAAAACAATAATAGTCAACAATTTTGTTTTTTTTTTTTAATTGAAGTAGCTATGCAACTGGTAGATATATACAAAGAAAACTAAGACGCATTTGCATAAACCTTTGACGGTGAAGTTTTAAGCCTTCCCGCAGCTAACTTCGGTCTAATTTTAATCCGAGCTTAACAAAAACGGGTTTAATCTTTTTTGTCGTGACGTGATGGGTGAGATCCTACGGAACCCTGCTCAATCTCAGTCCGTCAGTGTGCGCGCGTTCTTAGCGAGTTAGGGCGATGTTACATTAGTGAGACATAACCGTTTTGGTATTTTTTTTATTGGGTTCTTTGGGCTATGCTTAGATTTTTTTTTTTAATGATAAAGGCATGGTTCTCCCGCCTGCGCTAACGGTTTACGCTAGCGGGGACCCGTGGAGGATGATAAGATGAGCTTGAGGTCAGATCAGTTAGCCCAACGTGACAAATTCACCGGGAATGTATCACGATGGTTTCCAGGGGGAACCGCGTGGAGGTCAACCTGACATGGTACATTGCTAGTAATGGGTTATGAGTCCGCATTACTAACAATCCCCTTTCCCCCCTGTTGTTAGATGTCTGTAGCACCTGTAGCACTGCGACCTACATTGATCTATTGTGCTCGCCCTTTTTCAAAGTTCGCTACAGATTTTTTTTTTTCGATACATATTATACATAGAAAACACCTAGACCGATACAAACAATCATAGTCAATAATACAAATGTTTGTGCCGTGCGAGGAATCGACCCCGCGACCATCGGATGTAAACCGCAGGACCACCGAGGTCGTCTTATAAGCAACAGTAAACACTTTCCAATATGCATAAAAATAACCTAAAATATTTAATCAAGCGACATTCTTTCTTAAGAGTTCATTATTCAAATACTTTGGGACTTAATATACTAAACACCAGTGGATGATGAGATGAATGATCAGATCAGTTATAATGACAAATTCACCAGGAATTTGTCATGGTTTCCAGAGCGAAATGTGTGTCAACCTGACATGGTACATTGCTAGCAATAGGATCATCAGTCTAAATTACGAGGCTCTATTAAACTTGCGATTGTGTAAGGCGATTCCAGTCACATTAAAAAAAAAGTATATTTCAGTGAAAACGCTTCCGCGTCCGCTATTCGTCGCACACACGCCCAACATAAGCCGTGTCGCGCCTTAATAAAGTGTCACCCATAATCCGTCCCCGAGTACACTTACATCGACCCTAGAACCGTTGCGACTATTGAAATGTTTAACTGGCCATCTATTTAGTGTGTACATTTAAACATTCGAAATTCAAAAATCATTCCATAGAGAAATTGTTTATGGATTTTAAAATTTTTAAATAGAGATTATAAGAGCTATGGAATGTTGGAAATCTTCCATAGCCAGTTAGTAACGCAAAATCTTTAATCAACTTTAAGAAACTATATAAATAACTATTTAACCTATAAATTTTACGTCAAAGTAGTTTTTTTTATATAACGCAGGAGACAAACGAGCATGCGGCTCACCTGATGGTAAGTGATTACCGCCGCCTATGAGCACCCGCAACACCAGGGGAACTGCAAGTACGTTGTCGGCATTTTAAAAAGGAATAAGCTCTTTTCTTGAAGGTTTCAATATCGTGTCGGAAATACCATTGCTGGAAGGTGATTCCACAATATGGTTGTGCGTGGCAAAAAAATTCTAGAAAACCGTACTGTGGAAGACCGCCATTCATCCAGATGATCAGGATGGTATTTCAGTTTCTGGCGGGTGGTACGGTGGTGAAACTCAGCAGCTGGTATTAATCCGAACAATTCCTCAGAACACTCCCCGTGATATATGCGGTAGAAAATGCACAGAGATACAATATCACGCCGCAAAGCCAATGGGTCGAGTCTGTCACATAGACGTTGATTACCAATGATTCTGGTTGCTCGGTTCTGAATACAATGTATCTATATATAATGTTTATTTATTGTTTGTAGTACATATAATAAGTTAGTATTTTAGGCAGCCGTGTTTATGCATCATTTATCATTTTAATTATATATTTTTTCTATTTTATCGATTTTTTTTCTTTATATTGTAACTGAAAAGCACTGAATATATATTTTTCTTTTCATCCCCCATTCAACTCCTTATAACCTTCTTTCGCATTAAAAAGTATGCTCTTAAATATCCTACGATTTATATATTGATACATGTTATATTGTAAAATAATTATCAATAAGACTGTATTAAGAGTTTATAATACCAATATATGTAGCTGTATAGGATGTTCCTTAGTGTGCATAAATCTATATAAAAAGTAAAAATATTCTGGCGCCAAAAAGTGAAAATTTATTTTTAAAAACATAATATTATAGAGACCAGAAGGGAACTGTAGAGCAAATATATATATTGTCATATTTATTATTTAAATATATTATAACAGTTTTGAAGTACATGTATATTTAAATGTACAATATAAACATATTGTATGTTTAGTAATTTCAGTTTTCATTGTTATTATAGAACAGGCTGAGGCTGTACTTATAATTTGATTATCATATCCTTATGTATAGAATAGAATAGAATAGAAAATAATTTATTCAAATAAACTTAATTTAAGCACTTTTGAATAGTCAACATTTTTTAAATCTACCGCTTATTCGGAAAGCTGTCTCATCACAAGAAGAATAAGCAAGAAACTTGTGTGTTGCTCTTTTAAACAATCCTTGTAAGTTCACATTTTACAAGTCGAAACGTGTGAATACAAACTACCAACCAGCACTAATTTATTTAGGCTCAAATATAAAAACACAATAAGATTACATCAGTCGTAGTCGTATTTATTCATATATAATATATATATATATGTTTATATTTATACATATATTTATGTATGTTTTATAATTTTTTATTGAAATTTATATTTAAAATATTTTGCGAAATTTTAAATGTGAAATGTCAAAAAAAGATATATAAATATAAATTATATATCTTTTTTTGACATTTCTCATTTATATTAGTGCACCGCCAACAATCTTTCTCTGCACCACTCATGGTTGCCTGGTAGATAACACCGCATGGTACTAAGTCCGCCATATGTACACATTGTTTTTGTGCATTAAAGTTAAATAAAATAAAAATAAAAAATAAAGATTCCCTAACAAACAATGCTTTATCAGAATCTAGACTATCTGTGTACCGAATTATATTTAAATCGGCTTTTGTGTGACAGACAATTAGATTATTTTCTCATTTATAATATTGGTATCGATATAATAATAATAATAATCTCAGGACAATTCTCACAGCGCCATCTAGTCCTAGATAACTGATACAAATACTATTTTGTTTTTGTAAATACGTACATATTATACATTTTCTATGTATGTGTGTATTTACAAAAAAAACAGCCTGGCCGATACAAAACAATCGTAATAAAAAAATCCTTTATTCAAAGAAACTTAATTTAAGCACTTTTGAATAGTCATAACAATTTGTTTAATCTACCGCTCATTCGTAAAGTTGTCTCATCACAAGAAGAACGAGCAAGAAACTTTTGTGTTGCTCTTTTAAATAATCCTTGTAAGTTTACATTTTTAAGTCAAAACGTGTGCATACAATACAAATGTTTGTGTCGTGCGAGGAATCGAACCCGCGACCATCGGAAGTAAGGCAGTATAATCGCTAGACCACCGTGGCCATCATAATATAAACATATATAAGATGTCTAATATATAAAAATCTCGTGTCACAGCTTCCTCTTTATACTCCTCCGAAACGGCTTAACCGATTTTGATGAAATTTTATATGTATATTCAGTAGGTCTGAGAATAGGTTTATAACTAATTTTTATACCCCTAATTAATAAGGGTGGTTCACCCCAAATTTTTTTTTCATATTTTCCACAAATTTTCACCCTCCTACCACCAACCCCTATTTTTAAACAGCGATTTAAATTTATATATCAAAACAACGTTTGCCACATCAACTAGTAACATAGATATCCCTAACATCATTAACATTGTTTTTTCATATTTTCCACAAATTTGGCAATTAAAAATACATATACAGCCATAAATTTTCACCCTCCTACCACCAACCCCTATTTTTAAACAGCGATTTAAATTTATATATCAAAACAACGTTTGCCAGATCAACTAGTAACATAGATATCCCTAACATCTGTAACTACAATGTTGAGACGTTACAACCCCTTTCAACCCCTCCAGCTGCAGATTAAATTCCATTCATGTGGTACCTAAAATATTATCACATAGAATAGCTTTTAGCGTACCAACAATAGCTATAGTACAAGATCTATAATAATCCGCCTTCAAGTTTTTGCCCATGTCACCGTAAGCTCCTTAGCGTCATATGAGAAGTCCCCGGGGCCGTGACGTCACTTCAAAGAGCAACCTTATGCGGGTATTACATTATCTATCTATCTATATATCTATTTATCTACTTGCGCAACTTTATCTGCATCACACTTACATGATTTATCATTATACTAGCTAATCACCCCGGCTTCACACGGGTGTACATGTATTATATATACCTTCCTCTTGAATCACTCTATCTATTAAAAAAACTGCTCCAAAATCCGTTGCGTAGTTTTAAAGATTTAAGCATACATAAGGACGGACGAACAGCGACAGCGACTTTATTTTATACTATACTAGCCACTCACCCCGGCTTCGCACGGGTGTACATATATTATACATATAAACCTTCCTCTTGAATCACTCTATCTATTAAAAAAACCGCTTCAAAATCCGTTACGTAGTTTTAAATGTTTAAGCATACATAGGGACGGACAGACAGCGACAGCGACTTTATTTTATACTATACTAGCTACTCGCCCCGGCTTCGCACGGGTATACATCTATTGTACATATAAACCTTCCTCTTGAATCAGTCTATCTATTAAAAGAAACCGCTTCAAAATCCGTTGCGAAGTTTTAGAGATTATACATAGGGATGGACAGACAGCGACAGCGACTTTGTTTTATACTATGTAGTGATGATTAATATTATGAACATCGGTTTTGACCGCCGGTTCGCTTGTAGAATATAAACTAAGAATATAAAGCACCAACGAAATATATTTATACTTAAAACTGTCACATAAGGACTCTGTTAATCCTGGCAAACGTTGTGTCATAATCAAATCAAATCAAATCAAAATATCTTTATTCATATAGGTCTATTACAGACTCTCATGATAAATCCTGGGTCTAATTAGTGTTGCCAACCATACTTTATAATAACGTATATATGTATCATACAATATACATATAAACCTTCCTCTTGAATCACTCTATCTATTAAAAAACCGCGTAGTTTCAAATATTTAAGCATACATAGGGAATAGAATAGAAAATCATTTATTCAAATAAACTTAATTTAAGCACTTTTGAATAGTCAACATTTTTTTAAATCTACCGCTTATTCGGAAAGCTGTCTCATCACAAGAAGAATAAGCAAGAAACTTGTGTGTTGATCTTTTAAACAATCCTTGTAAGTTCACATTTTACAAGTCGAAACGTGTGAATACAAACTACCAACCAGCACTAATTTCAGGACCAGGATAGACAGCGACAGCGACTTTGTTTTATACTATGTAATGATTAAATAAATGAGTTCCTAAACTCAGTTACACAGACCTTAATTTATAATCTAGACTTCGAAAAAAGCTAACTCGATAGGACCCGGTGTTCGTGTCTGTAGTATCAATTACTGTCAACTGGCACCCGGCCAGCCGGCCAACGCCACACTTAGGCTGATGTACGTGCTTCAGCTAACCTAATTCAACCCTTAACTTTATTTTTAACCCTCTTAAATACACAGAAATACTAAACTGGTGAAGAGAAGTTAACTATTTTATGAAAATATTTTTACTTCCTTACTTATATTATAAATGCGAAAAAAGACAAAAATACTAAACCGATTTAAATGAAATTTAGTGCACAGGTAATATAGACCCCAAGAAAGGATATAGGGTACACTTTAATTCGAAAAGGGTTGCAAGAGCTTGAAAGATTGTTTGGAAGTAGTATAAAAATTATGTTTTACGTTTTTAATTAAATATTAATAAAAAAAGGGTTGTGAGTGGTTGAAAGGAAAGATAAAAAGTTGTATGGAAGTATCGTCATTGTTAAAGCTAGAAAGTAAAATTTATTTTTAGGCTGTTAATTAAATATTAATAAAAAAAAGGGTTATAAGGGGTTGAAAGGGAAGATAAAAGGTTGTATGGAAGTATCGTCATTTTTAAAGCTAGAAAGTAAAACATATTTTTAGGCTGTTAATTAAATATTAATAAAAAAAGGTGTTGTAAGGGGTTGAAAGGGGAGATAAAAGGTTGTATGGAAGTATCGTCAGTTTTAAAGATAGAAGCTAAAACTTATTTTTTAGGCTGTTGATTAGATATAAATAAAAAAGGGTTATAAGGGGTTGAAAGGGGAGTTAAAAGGTTGTATGGAAATGTAGTAAATTTAATGCTAGAAGCTAAAACTTATTTTTTAGGCTGTTGATTAAATATAAATAAAAAAGGGTTATAAGGGGTTGAAAGGGAAGATAAAAGGTTGTATGGAAGTATCGTCATTTTTAAAGCTAAAAAATAGAAACTTATTTTTTAGGCTGTTAATTAAATATTAATAAAAAAGGGTTATAAGGGGTTGAAAGGGGAGATAAAAGGTTGTATGGAAGATTATATAGCCATTTTTAACGCTAGAAGCTAAAACTTATTTTTAGGCTGTTAATTAAATATTAATAAAAAAAGGTGTTGTAAGGGGTTGAAAGGGGAGATAAAAGGTTGTATGGAAGTATCGTCATTTTTAAAGCTAGAAAGTAAAATTTATTTTTACGCTGTTAATTAAATATTAATAAAAAAAAGTGTTGTAAGGGGTTGAAAGGGGAAATAAAAGGTTGTATGGAAGTATCGTCAGTTTTAAAGCTAGAAAGTAAAATTTATTTTTAGGCTGTTGATTAGATATAAATAAAAAAGGGTTATAAGGGGTTGAAAGGGGAGTTAAAAGGTTGTATGGAAATGTAGTAAATTTAATGCTAGAAGCTAAAACTTATTTTTTAGGCTGTTAATTAAATATAAATAAAAAAGGGTTATAAGGGGTTGAAAGGGGAGTTAAAAGGTTGTATGGAAATGTAGTCATTTTTAACGCTAGAAGCTAAAACATATTTTTAGGCTGTTAATTAAATATTAATAAAAAAGGGTTATAAGGGGTTGAAAGGGGAGATAAAAGGTTGTATGGAAATATCGTCATTTTTAAAGCTAGAAAGTAAAACTTATTTTTAGGCTGTTAATTAAATATTAATAAAAAAAGGGTTGTGAGTGGTTGAAAGGAAATATAAAAAGTTGTATGGAAGTATCGCTATTTTTAAAGCTAGAACTTAAAACTATTTTTTACGCTTTTAATTAAATATAAATAAAAAAAAGTGTTGTAAGGGGTTGAAAGGGGAAATAAAAGGTTGTATGGAAGTATCGTCATTGTTAAAGCTAGAAAGTAAAATTTATTTTTAGGCTGTTAATTAAATATTAATAAAAAAAGGGTTGTGAGTGGTTGAAAGGAAAGATAAAAAGTTGTATGGAAGTATCGCTATTTTTAAAGCTCGAACTTAAAACTATTTTTTACCCTTTTAATTAAATATTAATAAAAAAAAAGTGTTGTAAGGGGTTGAAAGGGGAAATAAAAGGTTGTATGGAAGTATCGTCATTGTTAAGGCTAGAAACTAAAATTTATTTTTACGCTGTTAATTAAATATTAATAAAAAAAAGGGTTATAAGGGGTTGAAAGGGAAGATAAAAGGTTGTATGGAAATATCGTCATTTTTAAAGCTAGAAAGTAAAATTTATTTTTACGCTGTTAATTAAATATTAATAAAAAAAAGTGTTGTAAGGGGTTGAAAGGGGAAATAAAAGGTTGTATGGAAGTATCGTCATTGTTAAAGCTAGAAAGTAAAATTTATTTTTAGGCTGTTAATTAAATATTAATAAAAAAAAGGGTTATAAGGGGTTGAAAGGGAAGATAAAAGGTTGTATGGAAGTATCGTCATTGTTAAGGCTAGAAAGTAAATAATTAAGTGGTTTTTAGGCTGTTGATTAAATATAAATAGAGATAAAAGATTTGTAAGGGGTGAAAAGGAAGTTAAAAGGTTGTATGGAAGGTTATATAGTCATTTTTAACGCTAGAAGCTAAAACTTATTTTTAGGCTGTTGATTAAATATAAATAGATAAAAAGGTTTGTAGGGGACTGAAAGAGGAGTTTCTTTTTATTTATTGACACACAAATTTATACAAAATAATATATTAACATCAAAATGCAAAACTGCTCAGCAGGTTGTCTGCAGCAAAACTTAATACTTATTTATAATGTATATATACACTTATATATTCACATAAACACATTAATGTAGAACCAGGTATCTTATGCCACACGATATAATAATAATAAATAATAATCTCAGGACAATTCACACAGCGCCATCTAGACCCAAGTTAAGCTAGATAAAGCTTGTGTTATGGGTACTAGATAAATAATACATATTATACATAGAAAACACCCAGACCGATACAAACAATCACTCATGAATACAAATATTTGTGCCGTGCGAGGAATCGAACCCGCGACCATCGGTCGTAAAGCGGTGTGCTAGACCGCTAGACCACCGAGGTCGTCAATGATATGCAAATATTAGCATATCAATTTTACAAAACAACAAAGTTTTGTTTACAATAAGTTTAATAATTTATTTTTGAATAATTTTTAGGATACATTATCTAATAATCTTATATTTTTTGGTAACATTTGAAAGTTGTATTGAAATGCGTAATTTTTGAAGCAAAGCAAATTTTTTTTAGGCCGTTGTGAATTTTTAAGATGGGTATATTAAGGTTTCTTAATAGATCGGCAACGCGCACGTGACACCCCTAGTGTTTCAGGCGTCCATAGGCTACGGTAACTATTTACCATCAGGTGGGCCGTATGCTTGTTTGCCACCATAGTAGTATAAAAAAAATATACAGTTGGTTAAGTATACGAGAAAGTTTCTGAGCAATTTTACTCGTTCTGAAATAATTGTACACAAAATTATATCTACAGCAATATAAACAATTCGTCAGTACAAATATTTATCTACCCGCCTGTTGAGGAAAATAACAATATACCTGAAACTGAAACCTATTAATATTATCACGAACCATTTGTAGAGTAAACAATAAAATTATCTATAGACTAACATTTCCTGCGAATTAAACTTTATTTTTCTAAAATCAAAGTAGCTTAAGTTCCTCCTTATTATATTAGATACCTGTCAAAAAAAGTCATGTCAAAATCGGTCCAGCCATTTCAGAGATTAGCCGGAACAAACAGACCGACAGACAGACAGACAAAAATTATAAAAAATGTTATTTTGGTGTATGTACCGTATTTATATTCATATGCATGTAGTAAAAAACGGTTATTTCAATATTACAAACAGACACTCCAATTTTTGTCTGTCTGTCTGTTTGTTCCGGCTAATCTCTGAAATGGCTGGACCGATTTTGACGGGACTTTTATTGGCAGATAGCTGATGTAATAAGGAGTAACTAAGCCTACTTTTATTTTAGAAAAATAAAGTTATATTCCATATAGACGAAGTCGCGGGAACAGCTAGTTTATAAGGATACTTGTAAGGATTGTTTTGTGTTTTTATGCTATTATTGTATAAATTCTATTCTATTCTATATTACTAAAATTTTACTACACTTTTTTATATTTGTATGACAGATTGTCATACAAATATAAAACTTATAAAACGTAGTTTCATTTGATACCATCAATAGCTTACTGAACTCAAAGTAAAATTGTTCAAAGGGTATCTTATTTATGACATTAATTCCAAACGGGCCTACAAAAGTTTTTATATCTAATACGTGACACAGGGGCGGATTTACATACGGGCTTTTTGGGCTACAGCCCAGGGCCCCGGCCCAGGCCCAGCACCCAATGAATATAATAGACTATATTTAGATTAAAAAAAAAATCTAAAATATTAAAAACGTATCATAAGGTTGACAACCCTGGGATTAATCAACCCCTTGGTTTGATTAATCCCAATCAACCCCTTGGTTTGATTAATCCCAATCAACCCCTTGGGTTGATTAATCCCAATCAACCCCTTGGTTTGATTAATCCCAATCAACCCCTTGGGTTGATTAATCCCAATCAACCCCTTGGGTTGATTAATCCCAATCAACCCCTTGGTTTGATTAATCCCAATCAACCCCTTGGGTTGATTAATCCCAATCAACCCCTTGGTTTGATTAATCCCAATCAACCCCTTGGTTTGATTAATCCCAATCAACCCCTTGGGTTGATTAATCCCAATCAACCCCTTGGTTTGATTAATCCCAATCAACCCCTTGGTTTGATTAATCCCAATCAACCCCTTGGGTTGATTAATCCCAAGGATGTAAATGTAAATCTTTATTTAAATAAACTTAATATAAACACTTTTGAATAGTCATATTTTCTTTATTCTACCGCTTATTCGGAATCATAAGAAGAATGAGCAAGAATCTTGTGTGTTAATCTTTTAAATAAGTATTGTTTTAGTTTGATTTACATTAACAAGGATTAGGCATGCGACAATTAACATAGAAACCGCTACGCACTTAATCTCTGTTCAATCAGATAACATTGTCAGCGCTATGAATTTTAAGTTAGATATTTTCTGCAAAAACATTATCATTTATAAATTCTTCAATTTTATAATAAGCTTTTTTATAAAGAAAAAAAATATTTTATAAGACATGTGAGTCTTTTTTCTGGCAAATTGAATACAGACTGGGAGTTTGTTGTAAAACCTTACGCAATTCCCATAAAACGAATTACTAAGTTTTGTCAAACGGCACTTAGGAAAACTAGTTTGTTGATATTACTTAAGCTTTTATTAGTACAATCACCTACTTTTTTAAAACTGTTAATGTTTTTCCTGGCATATGATATTTTACTGATAAAGGCTATAACAGAATAGCAGAGAGGGTGGACTCACTGCCCTCACTGAGTTATATACCGTTTTGTCTCCTTCATTAGTTTTAAATTATATTATTGTATGGGCAAGAATTATATTAGTTTTTGTTTGAGATAAATAAAGATTATTGAGAGGCAACGGTGAGGATATTAGATTCTTTAAAATACTCACGCAAAGACTCCCTAGAACCCATATCGTAAATGGACATAATATAATTAGGTAGGCTCTAAGTTTTAGCCCAGGATGTGGCGTAGCTACTTAGGGGCTAAGCTGGACAGTGCCCCGGGGCCCTCAAGCCCGGAGCCCTTGAACCTTTACCAAAAAATCTCGATCGAACTGAACTTTTGAAAATTTCTCCCATTTTCAATATAAATATGACAACATTAATCTTGGCAACTCAGTTGAGAGAAATTCGTAAGTTATACCTTCAGAATTCCCCTAAATTCTTCCTGTGGGTTGGGAGTGTTGTTTTATTTGACGGATACCGATATGTGCGTTTTAATAAAACTGCAATATAACCCACTGCCGAGCAGTGGCGTCCTATTTTTTGATTTGCCCCAGGGCCCTTGGTTTTGTAACTCCGCCACTAGCCCAGGGCTCCATAAATTCACGATCCGCTCCTGACGTGACAGGTTGACATTACTGGCAATCCCACGCTATTCTACCTGAAAAATATGAAGTGATATTTATTAAAGTTCTTTGCTATCAATAAGTAGTCTATAAATTACGTGAAGTGTTTTTTTTTTAATTTTCTCTATGTTTTATAGATTAAAGCCTACTTCGATAAATATACTATCGTATACTAAAAGATTTTTTAAATTCTAACCTGTTATTCCTGAGATCAGCGCGTCCAACCAAACAAAAAACAAAAAAAATAGCTTTTTAATACTAGTATAGAGTCTTTTAACCATACGTGATGGTAAATAATTAATTATTTTGATAACGTACTAGTTTGCCCGCGCAACTACGTCTGATTCACACTTACTTGACACTTATTATAATATATAATTAATGTAATATCTTTTTAAACTATATCCTATGTGTTATGTGATGTATAAGCTATATTACTGTAAAGTTTCACCAAAATCCGTTCAGTAGTTTTTGCGTGAAAGAGTCACAAACATCCAACCATAATAACAAACTTTTGCAAGATTATAAATCAAAATGTTTGTATGATATTGAAGCAGTATGTAATAAACCCTAACCACCGAGATGTTTTAATAGAATTGATAAAACAAAAACGAGATAAACAAGTACTCAACGAAAAAATGATAATTTTCAAGGCAAAAAGACTGGTGACACGTACAAACATGTGCGCAATATGATGTTAATAGGACGCGCATTGTTATTCACGTATTCCGTTAGACCGCGTTTTATTTGCTTCGTTGGTAAGGATAGGCATTCACGGGACGACTCAGGCGATTAATAGTAAATTAGTAAATTCCCAAGATTAGTATTGGCACGTGGTTTCCTCCGATTTCATTTTACAATACTTTAATACTGTTAGGGAATTTACTCTCTGCTACCAAAATGTTAGGGAAAGTACTATGTATATATATAGGGAAAATATGTGGAAGCGTCTGTCACGTACCTGTATGGTTCTGCGGATTTCTTGGGCTTCAGGGTCTCGAAGGTATCTTCGCTAGCTTTCCAGTTTCACAGTAGGTTTAACACAGTTCTAATTTATTTTAATTCACAACACAAAGCGCGCGCGCGTCAAGGCCGCTGTACGGTCAGTTCAGTACTGTAGGTAAGGGAGGGGAACAGAAACCGCGGGAACACAAACTAACGGATTCTAATATAATAATCTGTTCTTACGATGGTACAGGGTAGATTTTGAACACTACAAAATACTACAATATGGCTTCCTTTGCAGACATACTAATTTATTGTGCTCTTCATTCTTAATGGTTTTACATTGTTCTACATAACTTTATATATCTCTAATTAAATTTGTTGTAATAAACTACTTATATACACCAACCCGAGTATTTTTATTCTTCGGACTACCTCAATGCTGTTGGCATTTACAGCTTCACCAGACGATAGGTGGCGAGTGCAGATGGCACTCCAAACCCTCGGAAGGACTGATGGAGCGGCTGAAGGCCAACTCCCGCCTGACGGATACGACTTTAGTCTGAGGGCACCACTAGAGTGTCGCACTTCATCTTTGATATCAAAATGAAAATAAACAAATTAATTAATTCACGGGGAATCGATCGAAGGGGGATCCGAGTATAAATACTAGCTCTAATAACACTAAGAAGGGAAAAAAGGAAGGGGTTTGTAAGGAATGTGGGCTAATAACCTCATTCTACAATTTACCACGTCAGGTTCACGTCCATGGAGTTTCCCCTGGAAACCATCATGGGAAATTTTGTCAAAATGGGCTAATTGTACACTTCGGGGGGAAGGGAATTGTTAGTAATGTGGACTAATAATCCCATTGCTAGCAATGTACCATATCAGATCAACCTCCACACGGTTCCCCCTGGAAACCATCGGGATACATTCCCTGTGAATTTTTCTCGTTGGGCTAACTGATCTGACTTCATGTCATCCTATCACCCTCCACTGGTGCCCCACCAGCGTAAACCGTTAGCGCAGGTGGTGCACCATTCCATTATCTTCCTTTAAAAAAAAAATTGTCCACTTCATGCTCGTTATATCACCTTCCCCTAGTGACTCGTCAGCGTATACCGTTAGCGCAGGCGGCTGCAGCATTCCATTATCATCCTATAAAAAAAAATGACACTAAGGTACCCACGCATACGACTTTTTACAGTGAAATTCTAGTAAATTTATCTGTCTAACATTGAATGGATAGCTTTATACTCTACATAGATCTGCCGCGATGTACATTTTGCGGTTCCGTCCGTACTAGTACTAAATACACACGTTTGTGTGTTTGTCTCTCTGCAAACATTAGTGTCAATCACTTGACAGTTGGATTGTCAGACTCTTGCATGGAATAGCGTATATCGCTGGATGGTTATACAATATAGGTATGTATATATTCTGAGACTATTATTATTGTATTTATGTAGGTCCTACATAGACCTACACAGATCTATTAATAATAATAATAATAATACGAAAATCTACAAATAGCCGATGATGCTGACCCAGAAAAATATAAGGTTGAAAACTGGAAGAAAAAAACACTTCATGGTCGACATCCACATGACTTAGAGCAACCACATGTAGATAAAGTCGCTTCAAACCAATGGCTTAAGAATGGCAATTTATTTCCAGAAACCGAAGGATTCCTAATAGCTATACAAGATCAAGTCATAAACACTAAAAATTACAGAAAGTTTATAATCAAAGACCCAACCATAACCAATGATAAATGCCGCAAATGTCACATTCAACCAGAAACCATACAACACATAACAGGAGCATGCATAACGCTTACACAAACTGACTATACACACAGACATAACCAAATAGCCAACGTTATTCATCAAAATTTAGCACATAAATACAAATTAATACAAAATATTAAAACGTACCACAAATATACACCAGAAACCCTGTTAGAAAATGCATCGCATAAACTATATTACGATCGAGCTATACATACTGATAAGACTATTCATTACAATAGACCAGACGTACTACAAGATAAAGTAAATAAAAAAACTTACCTGATAGACATTGCAGTTCCTAATACCCACAATCTCCAGAAGACAATTGCTGAAAAAATAAACAAATATGCAGAGCTAAAGGAAGAAGTAACAAGAATTTGGAAACAGGAAAAAGTTTATATAATACCCATAGTCCTCTCGTCTACAGGTATCATACCCAAACACCTACATCATAGCCTGGAACAATTAGATATACAAAAAACACTTTACATCACCCTTCAAAAGGCTGCCATCTTAAATACCTGTCGTACTGTCCGAAAATTTCTCGAAATCGATGAAAATGATATAACACCAGTCACACCAGGCACACAATAAGTACACACACACTCACACATACATACACGCGCACACACACATACACACACTCAGCACTTATTTGGTTTCGGCCCGTAAGTGTGGAGAAAACCAGCAAAAGCTGAGAAAAAATAAAGAATAATAATAATCTCAGGATAATTCTAATTCAAATCTCAGGAGAATTGTCCTGAGATTATTATTATTATATTATTATTTAGTGTCAATGACGAAATTGTTAAGAGGACTATTACAAAATGATGCTGATGATGATACAACTTTAGGTTTAATCGCATGGATTTACGCGCACACACACAGTAATACACGCACACAGACGCAAATAAACGTGTAGCGCAATCGGTGTGGATTTAGTATGAACCATTTTGATCCTTGTAATATTTTAATTAATAATGTGATAGATCGTACGCCAACCTCCTAATGATAGCCCAAAGAACACAATAAAATTATTACTAACATAATAGAAGTTTTTACTAAGGTAATACTTTATGTTGGATTATGAATCCTTATGAAGTAATAAATAAAATAGAAATTGCACTGTATTTATTGAAAATAATAATAATAATAATCTCAGGACAATTCACACAGCGCCATCTAGACCCAAGTTAAGCTAGCTAAAGCTTGTGTTATGGATACTAGACAACTGATACAAATACATAGATATTTTTTTTCGTAAATACATACATATTACACATAGAAAACACCCAGACCGATACAAACAATCATACTAATGAATACAAATATTTGTGCCGTGTGAGGAATCGAACCCGCGACCATCGGACGTAAAGCGGTGTGCTAGACCGCTAGACCACCGAGGTCGTCATTTATTGAAAAGAAAGTAATTATTTGCAAAAGGAAAGAGAAATACGATTTCGATCTGGAAGAACGTCTTCCACACTCCGAACACCCCAAAGTAAGCAATGTAACACCAAACTTACTCACCTTTGCTCAGGAACGTCCCGATGTGTAGTACTGTTTAGTGGCCACGCACTCTACAGTGTATATTTTCATAAAAACAATTATATAGCTTTTGCCCGCGGCTACGCTCGCGTTAATTTATCCCCTTAGGGGTGGAATTTATCAAAATCCTTTCGTAGGGGATGCCTACGTCATAGTAGCTTTATGCATGCAAAGTCTCAGCCCGATATGTTTAAAATTGACATAGATTTATATAAACTTTCATCCCCTATTTTATGCCTTTGTGGGTAGAATTAATTATCCTTTCTTAGCGGATGCCTACGTCATAACATCTACCTGCATGCCAAATTTCAGCCCGATCCGTCCAGTGGTTTGGGCTGTACATTGATAGATCACTATGTCAGTCACCTTTGAGTTATATATATTTGGATTAATTAAATCAATGTTTTTCTTGTTTTATATAGTTAAAAATATGGAGAAAATTATTACAGTTCTTATTTTTAATTTTTTTTATTATGGATTCGAAACATAAGTGACCACATGTTTTTATTTGTGGCCAGTATTACCAAGCGTCCTTTGGTCCAGTAAGCAAGCCTGAGCTTAGACTAAGGAATTCCGAATACCTTGGTTATAACTTAAACAATAGCACAAGACTTATATCCATTATGCAACATACCTAAGCCAATTTAACGACTAAATATCAAATGAGCCCACCACTATCCGTTATGGCCATTTGCCAGCGACATGATACGACTCCTTTGACGGCCGCCATTCATCTAGGATCAGAATTTAATCGAGAGATCTGACCGACTTATGTTAAAACTGTATTGTCACTTCAGTTTGCAAGTTGATGCTGTTATGATAATACAATAGTAGGAATTTATAATAATATCTCAGGAACAATTCCTCAAGATCAGGGTTTACCAAACTTATTTTGTCTACTGCCCACTTAGGAAAAAAAAATTTTTTTAGCTCCCCCATTTTTTCACCTACTTAAAAACCACTATAACTTCAAATTAAATTAATCAATTATGTGAGCTACATTAGTGGATATTAAACATTAAATCTAAACGAGAGTTTTCTGGGTCTCTTACCGACCCCCTACCCCTGCCTTCAGGCCTGCAGCGCCCACAATGGGGCGTTATCGACCACTGTGAGAAAGGCTGATCTAAACTCAAGTTAAGCTAGCTAAAGTTTGTGTTATGGGTACTAGATATCTGATACAAATACATAGATATATTTTTTACATTTTGTAAATACATCATCATCATCATTGCCTTGCCTTTATCCCATTATTTGTGGTCGGTACAGTTTGAAGTTTGAAGTTTATTACATAATTTACAAAGAAAAACACTCAAACAGACACAAACAATCAGAATGCTATATAAATAATACAAAAAAAAAACTATATAAAAAAAAGTAAATATTTTTGAGGGTATACAGTTAAAAGCATTACCTCCCGTGCTAGTTAGATAACTGTGTTACGGCAAGGTAAGAATCTCGCACTATACGAATAGGAGTATCTCATTCTCTTCTACTGCTCTCTATCAGCCGTCATATCTGAGCATACTCTTCTTTTATTCATATCATCTGTCACACAATCCATCCATCTTTTCTTTGTAAATATTATACATAAGAAACAGAAAACAGAGAAAAGGCGAGCACAAGCAGACAATAACCCAAACAACCCAATAAAAAAAAATACACTTATATTTCTCTTTTGAATGAAATTTGATTCAACATTCGGGTGGAATGTTGAATCAAATTACGATTAAGCAATAAATGAAAATGGTACAACTAGCGCCATCTCTTATCGAGTAGCACATCACTACTCAACATCGATATACATTTAAAAGTAAATCTAAAAAAATCGTGAAATTCGCATGACGTAGTTTTAGAACGAATGATAAAATTTTCAATAATTATAAAAAAAACTCCTAATTTTTTTATACTTTATGGATCTTCTATCTTATAGAAGATCCATAAAGTAAATTCGTTTTTGAGTCATAACAAACGCCAGATCCAAATTTATGAGCCCCATCACACGGTACAATGAAGAATGAGTATAATCAACTGTTATTACATATAAATTCCCTTTTACGGCCGTTAAAGGTGATAGACCTCTGCATATTATGATATATTTTGATTATTTGAATATGTTTTATATTGAAATATCGATGAATTTCAAAAAATCATTTATTCCTGTAGGACATTTTAGCCGGTTTTGAACGTCAAATTTTTCTGTATTATTTTTTCCCTACCGTCCAGTTCAGTATACAGATCCAATTGAGAAGAACTGGCAAGAAACTCAATTGAATATATATTTTTGTAAAGCCAGTTTATTTACAATGTATATTTATATAGGTGTCTATGTCTAACATTAAATGAAAATCCCGAACATGAAAATTATTATATAAACTATGCACGCTCGTCATTCAAGTAATCGTTTAGTGAGTAATAGGCTTTGCTCAGTAAATATGATTTAATAAATATTTTGCATTTATATAAATAAATTCAAAACTTCTATTAAATATCACTTCATAATGTCACTTCCATTTCTTTTATTTGTTAATCAATTTTTCTGTAACTCATGTACGCCATGTCTCTGTAATTGGTGACGAGATAACACTGTACCAAGCTGTGGTCAGCCACACTGCTGGATGATACAGATTGACTCATCATTCCATTAGATAGATAGATACGTGAAGCCACACTGCTGGATGATACAGATGGACTCATCATTCCATTAGATAGATAGATAAAGAGAGATAGAGTTAGATGTGACGTGAACGCTGCTGTTCAGGTTGCGAACACTGATTAGATTTTTTGTTTTTTGCAATATCATATGCTGGTGATCACTCTATTCTCCCAAATTTTAATTTAAATGAATCTGTATTATTATAAACATGTACAACATTTATTTAAAAAGAATGCGAGCTGAGTTTTTTTCAGTTCTTCTCATCTCGAAATCATTCCGAAATGACGGTAGATTAGACATATCATAAGAGTCTGTAATAGACCTACATGAATAAAGATATTTTGAATATTGAATTTTGTATAGATAGATAGACAAATTCTTCATGTCTCTGTAATCTAAATACATATATATAACTCAAAGGTGACTGACTGACTGACGTAGTGACCTATCAACACACAGCCCAAACCACTGGACGGATCGGGCTGAAATTTGGCATACAGGTATGTTATGACGTAGGCATCCGCTAAGAATGATTTGATTAATTCTACCCCCAAGGGGATAAAATAGGGGATGAAAGTTTGTATGAAACTTTGTCAATTTTGAGACTGACAATGCTGAAACTTTGCATACATAAACCTACTATGAGGTAGGCATTCCCTAAGAAAGCATTTTGATAAATTCCACTCCTAAGGGGATAAATTAACGCGAGCGAAGCTGCGGGCAAAAGCTAGTTGGTGAATAAAGAATATATATCTATCTATCTATCTCTCTTCATCTATCTATCTAATGGTATGAGTCAATCTATATCATCCAGCAGTGTGGCTGACCACACCTCGGTACAGTGTTGTCGTGCGGCCGGCAGTAAACTCGAGTAGTCCCGAAATAAACCCGAGCATGTACAATAAAAACCAAAACTGATACGCGACCGGCGTCGCGCGCGCTTCTAATATTAGAATAGGCGAGTCAAAGATTAGCTAAAGACGCAGATGGTTCTGTTCTGGCACACTTTCAAGATATATAGATATAAATATATATCGAATTGACGACCTCGGTGGTCTAGCGGTCTAGCACACCGCTTTACGACCGATGGTCGCGGGTTCGATTCCTCGCACGGCACAAACATTTGTATTCATGAGTATGATTGTTTGTATCGGTCTGGGTATTTTCTATGTATGTATTTATAAAAAAGTCTAAGTACATATTTTCTATGTATTTATAAAAAAATTTATCTATGTATTTGCATCAGTTGTCTAGTACCGATAACACAAGCTTTAGCTAGCTTAACTTGGGTCTAGATGGCGCTGTGTGAATTGTCCTGAGATTATTATTATTATTATTATATATCTTATATATAAAATTGTCGTGTCACAGTTTTCGTTCCCATACTCCTCCGAAACGGCTTGACCGATTCTCATGAAATTTTGTGAGCGTATTGAGTAGGTCTGAGAATCGGCCCACATCTATTTCTCATCCCCCTAAATGTTAGGGATAGTTAAAGCCAAAAATTTTTTTTTTATTTATTAAACAAAATTTTTAGTTTCTATTTTTTTATGATACAACATACAAAAATACATACAATTCTAAATTTTCACCCTTCTATCATCAACCCCTATTTTTTTATAGCATTATTAATTTATATGCCAAAACAACGTTTGCCGGGACAGCTAGTATATTTATATATTATTATATATGTCATAGTATAAATATAATTATATCACTTTTTGTTCCTTGATTTTTTTTGTTATGATTTTTTTTACACCGTCAACAATTGTTCTCAGCACTAACTATGGTTGACTGGTAAAAAATACCGCATGGTGTTAAGTCCGCTAAATGTACTGTTATTTTTGTACTGTGTGCATTAAAGTTATATAAAAACTAAGAACAAGAGTGAGTAATATAATATGTTTTGCTTAAAATATAAAATTTGGAGACTTAGTCCTTATTCAAGAAGATTACTTACCTCTAAAACTAAACGAGTATTACGTTTATTCCCTGGACGACTTTTTTTAAAGGACGGCATTTTGCGTGCGTTTAGATGATGTCAAGGTCGATGGAAGGCGCTGGATGCGAGCAGCGCAGGATCGATCGTCGTGGAGATCTTTAGGGGAGGCCTATGTCCATCAGTGGACATCTTCCGGGCTTCGATGATGATAATGATGTCAAAACTGCAGAAGAATATTTGCAACGCTTTGCTCCTTCTAGTCCGACTTTGTGTATCAAATGAAGAGGAATTTGAATGTTGAAATAAACCTTTCAAAGGTTATCCATTCCACTTCACTAAGACATTAGTTTAGCCGTTTAGTTCTGGAAAGGAAACAGATAGACAGAGAGTCAGATACACTTTAGCCATTATAATATTAGTAATGTAATGTGGACTCTATTTTCCGCAATTAGTCTCTCCTTTGGGCCGTTGTGCGTGTAGAGCCGAGACTTCTAACGTAGCC
Organism: Achroia grisella; assembly: GCF_030625045.1. Taxonomy (NCBI): domain Eukaryota; kingdom Metazoa; phylum Arthropoda; class Insecta; order Lepidoptera; family Pyralidae; genus Achroia; species Achroia grisella. The sequence goes on from NW_026712718.1 coordinate 211,108, forward strand.
AGAAAAGCTGCTCCCAGAAGCGCAGAAGTCTCCTAGTATCTTCACAGATTTCGCGAAGCGACCTCACCGTTCCGAGGATTTGTGTACCGCGCACTCCAAGATTACGTGAGCGGCCGTTTCTTCGGCTTCAAAGTAGCCCCGCCAAAGGGGACTGTCTGTAGCACCGATTGTATACGAGTATTTGTTTAAGGGACAGTGGCCCGTTACTGTCCCTATCATTACTTTAAGGTTTTACCTATTTAGGTTTAATTAGCTATTTAGGTAGTATGTTAAATGGAGATTAGGTATTATTATTATTATTGTTTTTTTTCTCTTTTGTTTTTCTTGTGTAATTACTGTTTATAATTGTGTGTATTTGTATATTATCTTCCTAAGTGGGCATATTGGGAGACTGTTAAGCTCACTTAGTACGATGTAAATAAATAAATAAATTAATTAATTAATTAATAGACGTTTTGTGAGTAGTGGGTTTGTTATTGGAATTGCAACCTTCGATTGTTTACAATGAATGGTTTGGGTCCATCTTTGGTTTGTACTATTAGTGTATCCACGCTAGTTAATCATCTGGTACTCTTTTCAAATGAGACTGTATATCCATACAGTCTCATTTGAAAAGAGTACCAGATGATTTTCTCGTTCGTAATTCTCGGTGGAAGCTGCCTCTGAACGTATGATTTGTAGTTGTCATAAGTTTAATAGGATAGATTCGAATTTGTACTTATTTAAAATTTTAATTTTAACTTCAGTACGAGTACTTTTGTATCAATATTTATTAGTACCCTGCTATGTAGAAATAAATCGACTGTTAAATTTAAGAAATTACATGTTTCAATAGTAAACCTAGCTTCAGTAAGGTTTACTTTTAAAAATTAATATTAAAACAAGAAATAGACTTTTAAATTACTTATCTAAAATTTTCATATGTCTTTCGCATATTGCTTATGAATAAATTTCAGCATTATCTACAAAACTTGGCATCCATTCCGATCTCAATTCTATTGTCCTCCAAGTTGACAATCATGCATTATCTTAAAATTAAACTTGGCACCCATTTTTAAAGTTACATTTTAGGACCTATATGAACTCCGTTAACTCAAAAGTAAAAAATTAAGAAATTACCTTTAAATTAAAAGTCTTAAGTCGATATTGAAAGCTTTGCTTCATGTCATACATTACGCTGATAATGTCTTTCTACGATGATATATACTGTCTATCTCCAGTCAATCATTCAGTATATCTATCACGAATAAAATTCCTTATTGTGAGTGACAACAAGCAGTTGAAGGGAAGTAACGATTGTTATTTTTGTTATATTTGTTAATCTTATCTTAATCTAAATATATATAACTCACAGGTGACTGACATAGTGATCTATCAACGCACAGCCAAAACCACTGGACCGATCGGGCTGAAATTTGGCATGCAGGTAGATGTTATGACGTAGGCATCACTAAGAAAGGATTTTGATAAATTTCACCCCTAAGGTGATATATTAACGCGAGCGAAGCCGCGGGCAAAAGCTAGTAATAATTTCACGCAAAAACTTTTTGATGAAACTACGGTAATATAGCTTATGCATCAGAATAACACATAGTTTTTATTGCAATTTAACACCGATGAACCCGCGGGTACTCCTAGTTAAATCATAAATTATCTGTGTAACCGTCTTTTCATTAAAAAGATAACAGTATTGACTCTGACTCTCAATTTTCAGATATTAGTAGTCTTACACTGGCATGTAAGCTGCAATATGCAGTATTGTGCCTACCAGACCCATCTGCCAATTTTAATCTATGATTGAATATAAACCAACTCCGGTTAGAGCAGTCAATCGTGCGCCCAACCATCAGTTGCACATTTCCTGTCTTTTTTCACGATATCCCGTCAAATCGGATACTAAAACTATACATTTCTTATCATCCACTATCATATGTTGCTAGGATAAACGTATTTTTAGTGAGAAGTGAACTCTTAGTGATATCTGTGTGTCAATATGTTAACATTTATACTCTGTGGTCATATAGGGATTTTGGAAAATTAAACTGAATTGTGTGTTGGATGTAAATGTAAGTTTGTTTTTTTATATGTAATAGTTAACCGAAATAGTGTAATAAAGTTAGGTTATCATAAATCAATTTATTGTAACTAAATGTACAGGTTATTTTTTAGTATTTAACCAGCTTTTGCACCCGACTTTGTTCACATTATATGGGTAATATTAATTTAAGTATAGAGGTATATAACCATGTCCTATCCTATGGTATCTATACATATAAATAAAATTGGTGTGTCTGTTTGTAATATTGAAATGACCGTTTTTTACTATGTAGTAATGAATAATGTACTGCATTTATATTCATATGCATGTGCATATGAATATAAATACGGTACATACACCAAAATAACATTTTTTACAATGTTTTTCTGTCTCTCTATCTGTTTTGTTTCTGCTAATCTCTGAAACGGCTGGACTGATTTTGACGGGACTTTTATTGGCAGGTAGCTGATGTAATAAGGAGTAACTTAGGCTACTTTTATTTTAGAAATATAAAGTTAAACTCTAAAAAAGTATCTAATATAATGGTGTAAACGATTAACATATAACTGACGCATTAAAATATTATTTTTCCTAGTTACCTTTGCCGGTGTACGTAGAATAATTAACCGAAATTTTCATGAAGATTTGTTGTTTTTTTATTATTTTTACTTATGTTAGATATATCAACTCTATGTACTAGTAAAAGTATGTATTATAATAAAATAACAACTATATAACATTAATTTACTATGTCTCTAACACAATTCACTTTAGCAATTAAAATACAACCAGCACATCTTGTGCTCAAAGACCGAATCCCGCGGCCTTTTTTTTTTTTTTTCGGACTACTCTAATGCTGTTGGCCGCAGCTGGCCTTTACAGCTTCACCGGACGATAGACGAATGCAGATGGCACTCCAAACCCGCGGAAGGACTTATGGAGCGGCTGAAGGCCAACTCCCGCCTGACGGATACGACTTTAGTCTGAGTGCACCGCTAGGGGTTCGAACCTCGGCTCAGGCCGTCGTAATTTCGATCCCCGTTTGAATTGGACGGGGGATCGATCGGAGGGGCGCAAAAACCCTCCCTTTTATACAGAGAAGCTATGAGTGGGGGTTATATGCAACTAGTTTAACGATACCGAGTAATAATGAAACTACCTTCTTTTAATATAAAATATCAGATTTTTCGAAAATATCGATGTGAACCTTAACACTTAAAACAAATTCTCATCTCCCTCGGATTTTATTTATGCAGAGGCCAAATAAGGAAACACCATTTTAGTCGCAGTTGTCTTTTTATTAATATGCTTTCTCTTTTTATATACAAATAATATATGTCAATATAACAAAGGAGTTTTATGTCCAACATCCCCCGTCAATTTCTAATCTAGTAAATTTGAAATTGTTACTATGATACATACGTTCGTATGTACATACGAACATCATACATCGAACATCATACATACATACATGTCATATATCGAACATCACCGTATATAATATCGATAAATGGTGTAACAACACTAATCTTAAATTGAAATTTACACAATACAATAGAAGTCGAGTTTACATTATATTCATTTTAAAAGTTAAATAAGAATGTTGGTTTAAAGATAGAGCTTTAGTAAATACATCGGAAATATTGTTGTTACTTTCTACATATATATTAATTATTTTCTTAGCAATAATATCTTTTACGTAATGAGCTTTAATATCTATGTGTTTTGATCTTTTACTATTTTCGTAGCTTTCAATTATTATTATTATTATTATTATTATTAATAATAATTATTATTATTTATTTTATTATTATTAGTTGTTAATTACTTGTCCGTAATAACAGTTAAAGCAGTTTTGTAATAAAAAAAAGATTGTAACCCCGCCGTTGGAGCTTCGGAAGAAAGCTCGTGCTCACCAGTAGCTCCTGCAATATGCTGTAGAGGTACCTACGCCTCCTTGGGGTTTTAGCCGGTAGGAGTCCGGTAGTACCCGCTTGTTACCCCTGGAGAGGGGAGGTCTTCCCAAAGTAGAAAAAAAGAATCTCAAAGTAAAATAAAAACAAAAAAAGTTTAGTTTGTAATGAGAATGTTGTGGTGGAGTAATTCACCACGAAATTTCGACTACAATTCGAGGTCGGAAGTTCAAATCTGGATGACCCTAAAAAACTATACATACGTTTAAATTTATATTTCAAACTCAACTTTAATAGACCTCGACGTAACTTTTTGTACGTACCTATATCTGACTAATATACATTACATAGTATAAAACAAAGTCGCTGTCGCTGTCTGTCCCTATGTATGCTTATATGCTTCTTTAAATCTACTAAATTGCATCTCTGTGCATTTTCTACCGCATATATCACGGGGAGTGTTCTGAGGAATTGTTCGGATTAATACCAGCTGCTAAGTTTCACCACCGTACCACCCGCCAGAATATATATAATAATACCATCCTGATCATCTGGATGAATGGCGGTCCTCCACATTGCGGTTTTCTAGAAACTTTTTGCCATGCACAACCACATTGTGGAATCACCTTCCGGCAATGGTATTTCCGATACGATATTGAAACCTTCAAGAAAAGAGCTTATTCCTTTTTAAAGTCGGTAGGAAGTAATCCAACAAAAAATTATATTGGGAAACCCGGAAATGAATATAACTTACACATTTCTACAAATACTTTCGAATAATTTCATTACATAGTATAAAACAAAGTCGCTGTCGCTATCTGTCCGTCCCTATGTATGCTTAAATCTTTAAAACAACGCAACGGATTTTGAAGCGGTTTTTTTTAAATACATATTGATTCAAGAGGAAGGTTTATATGTATAATACATGTACACCCGTGCGAAGCCGGGGCAAGTAGCTAGTTTCTAATATTAGTAAGGAAGTATGGAAAAGTAAGGTGAATTAATTTAGTTACAGAGATCTGTCTATGACATATTAACTAGTGTAAAGTTGGGGCACGTCACTAGTTCGTTCACAAATCTATACATATAAATAAAATTGGAGTGTCTGTTTGTAATATTGGAATAACCGTTTTTTACTACCTGCATATGAATATAGATACAGTACATACACCAAAATAACATTTTTTACAATTTTTGTCTGTCTGTCTGTCTGTTTGTTCCGGCTAATCTCTGAAACAGCTCGACCGATTTTGACGGGACTTTTTTGGCAGGTAGCTGATGTAACAAGGAGTAACTTAGGCTATTTCTATTTTAGAAAAATAAAGTAAATATCCACGCGGACAAAGTCGCGGGAACAGCTATTTATTGCCGTCATATTTCTTTCACCACTGAAATTATGAAACATCATAGAAATAGTGGAAACATATGTAGTAAAAATATATTAATGAGAAGCGGAAGGCACATATCATGATGAAATCGCTCAAAATGTATACATATATGTCAGGGCTAGGCAACCATTTTGTTGTAGTAATAAGAAAGACTAAATAAACGGAGAAGCTCAAAATGTATACATATATGTCAGGGCTAGGCAACCATTTTGTTGTAGTAATAAGAAAGACTAAATAAACGGAGAAAATATATTAATATAGACTACTGACAATTAGGAATAGAAAGAAGGAAGTGAAGTATCAAAAACAAGAATGTAATATAAAAGAACTATAAATTCAAATAAAAATTTAGAATAATTTTTTTTTTATAACACAGGAGATATATAACAAACGAGCATGCGGCTCACCTGATGGTAAGTGACTACTGCCGCCCATGAGCACCCGCAACACCAGGGGAATTGCAAGTACGTTGTCGGCCTTTTAAAAAGGAATAAGCTCTTTTCTTGAAGGTTTCAATATCGTATCGGTTCGGAAATACCATTGCTGGAAGGTGATTCCACAATGTGGTTATATAAAATACATATCTGATCAGCCAGTTACAACACTTTTTAATCAATGGGCCAATTTAGATTTCAAATATTCTTGGTGGGCCGCATATGTAGCAACTAGCAATACCTAGTAATAATGTACAAAAACATTATTTATAATAAATATTACAAGAAAAAATATAAATTTTAATGCAAACTTTCGTATTTCATGATTGAACAAGTCGCTATAAGTGTGTCAGACAAAAAGACTCGTCAAAAAAAATTGTTTCCGTTCAGTATTATATGTTCTCGTACTACCATTACATTATAGTTATATTGAAATTAATAAAAAAACTATTGTTTCTATCACAGGAAGAAAATAATTTTATCAATTAATATGTACACCAAATAAAAAAATACAATATAGTAATTATTAATTTGACGACCTCGGTGGTATGGCGGTCTAGCACACCGCTTGACGTCCGATGGTCGCGGGTTCGATTCCTCGCACGGCACAAACATTTGTATTCATGAGTATGATTGTTTGTATCGGTCTGGGTATTTTATATGTATGTATTTACGAAAAAAAAAATTATCTATGTATTTATATCAGTAATCTAGTACCCATAACACAAGCTTTAGGTAGCTTAACTTGGGTCTAGATGGCGCTGTGTGAATTGTCCTGAGATTATTATTATTATTATTATTATTAATGGGCGGCCTTATTGCTAAATACCGTTGTCTTCCAAGCAATCTTTTAGAATTATTTTTATCACAATATATTGATACAAATTATAATAAACTCCAAGTTATACAAAATAAAGCCATCAAAACAGCTTTTAATACTTAAGTGTAATTTAAAGAAATTACATTACAACATTAATATTCCATTTATTAAAAAATATATCTTATCTATATCTAAAAGATTTTATCTGAACAAAAATCCAAAACATCCCAATCTTCTGGTCTCAGCAATAGGAAAAACTCGATTGCACAACTTACCATACCGTCCAATCGCTTACCCCATCACTATTTACTTAATGAATAGAATAGAATAGAATAGAAAATCATTTATTCAAAGAAACTTACATTGAAGCACTTTTGAATAGTCATAACATTTTTTTTTAATCTACCGCTCATTCGGAATGCTGTCTCATCACAAGAAGAACAAGCAAGAAACTTGTGTGTTGCTCTTTTAAATAATTTATTCTTACTTACAATTTAAGTTTAAGTGTGTGAATACAAACCACCGATTAGCACTAATTCAATGAAATAATAAAATAGAAAAAACATTCAATATGCAACAACTGGTTAAACAATTAATAAGAGAAAATAAGTCATAGTGATTAGAGCAGACCAGTCCACACAAGCAGCACCCGTTCACGAGTATAACGGATGAGCCAGCCACCACTGCGCTCGACCATATTTTAGGGAGCCCAATGACCCGGCCCACCACGCCGCCACAAGTCTGGACATTTTAGTGAGCATGACTACTCAAAACACCAGACCACGTCATAGCTACTCACAATTGCCATCTGATGGTTATAGTATTCACATTTCACATAAGAATAGTGAATAATAATGAAGTGTGAATAGTGCGTAAGAACCGGACCGGTCTCACTTTGCATTCGATGTATACAGTAATAAACATTACACTTCTACCCTCAAATCGCTAATTCGTGACATGACTCAAGCAAAATTAATGTTATTGTACCTCTAAAACTGGTTGTATATTATTTATGTTTCATTGTTGTATTATGTAGGTAATATCTATCAAATCGTACAAACATATTTTTACTATACCTTTTTATTATACCTTACGTTTTTTTTTTCGAAAGTAAAAAAAAAACAAAAGGCTTCGAACGAACTGTTATATGTTTAAAAAGACTTATTGTCTGTGTAACGCTAAAAAATATGTTTTGTGTACACTTAGATGTATATCTATTTGTATTGATTTTATTATACTTAAATAAAGAAGAATTAAAAAATATATATTGATAAGAAGAATGAATTTAAAATTATAAAATTGCTTTGCGGGCCGCCTAAACATGTTTAACGGGCCACAATCGCCCCGCGGGCCCCGTGTTGATCATCCCTAATACATGTCCTATTTACTAAATTGTATGTCATTATTACTACTTAATATAAAACAAAGTCAAAATGAATTTAATCATGTAAAACATTTTAGCTACATATTAACTTTAAATATTTTGTATTATTAATATTACTCTACCGTCCGTCCAGTACAACAGTACCGTCCAGTACAGATTCAATTGAAAGTACTGACAAGAAAATCAACTGCATTTTTTTAACATTCAACAAATAGTGATATTATTTATGACATGAACAGACATATGTTCGGTGTAACTGATGATATAGATATCAAATAGCTGAAATATAAACAATGTAAGCTAAATGATTTTCTGATGTCTGCACGTGATAAATAAATATTGAAACGTCAGTTTGTAGACGCGTTAATAAATTCATCATTAATAGGATATGTTAAGAAAGGGATTTTATAACTGCAAATGCATTACTCGATTACCGTTGAGAGAGACTAAGTTTAATATTTAGAACAAGTGAATATGGCAATAATGTATCCGACTCTTATAATAAATTCATCATCTGCTTCTTCCTTATCCCATTTATTTGTGGTCGGCGTAATGTTTTTCGCTTCCATTCATCCCTGTTCGCAGTCATCGCGTTATTTACTTCCTTTCTTACCATATCATCTTTCACACAGTCCATCCATCTCTTTTTCGGCCTTCCTCTGCCTTTATAACCATCCACATTCATTTGTAACACCTTTCTTAAAATATTATAGTCGTTCCTACGCATTACATGTCCATACCATGAGAGACGATTACTTTATAATAAATTATCTTGTAGTTATTAATAAATAAATTTAATTAATATATAAGAAGAATTAATTAGTAAATTTATGTTATAGTAATTTCATCTTCCTGTCCTTATCCCAATTATTTGTACTAATAATTAATTATACTCATATTACTTAAGGTTTTGGATTTTAGTTGTACAATCGGCCAGCATCCTGACATCAACCCTCTAGGAATAATATAATAAAAAAATATGGTCATTACTTTGATAATTAAGATATATGACTGTTATATAAAAAATCCAATAAGTACGTTAGTTACTCAGTTAAGTAAAACCATATCACATTATTAATAAAAATATTACAAGGATCAAAATGGTTCATACTAAATCCACACCGATTGCGCTACACGTTTATTTGCGTCTGTGTGCGTGTATTACTGTGTGTGTGCGAGGTATTTTCTATGTATGTATTTACGAAAAAAAAATATCTATATATTTGTATCAGTTGTCTAGTGCCCATAACACAAGCTTTAGCTAGCTTAACTTGGGTCTAGATGGCGCTGTGTGAATTGTCCTGAGATTATTATTATCATTATTATTATTTTCAATAAATACAGTCCACTTTCTATTTTATTTATTACTTCATAAGGATTTGTAATCCAACACAAAGTATTACCTTAGTAAAAACTTCCATTATGTTAATAATAATTTTATTGTGTTCTTTGGGCTATCATTAGGAGGTTGGCGTACGATCTATCACATTATAAATTAAAATATTACAAGGATCAAAATGGTTCATACTAAATCCACACCGATTGCGCTACACGGTTATTTGCGTCTGTGTGCGTGTATTACTGTGTGTGTGTGCGTAAATCCATGCGACCTAAAGTTGTATCATCATCAGCATCATTTTGTAATAGTCCTCTTAACAATTTCGTTATTGACACGAAATAATAATATAATAATAATAATCTCAGGACAATTCACACAGCTTTAGATGACGCTGCGTGAATTGTCCTGAGAGTCAACAGTCCACATTTCTAACAAACCATGCCAGGTTGACCTTCACGCGGTACCCCCTTTTTTTTTTTACAAGGGGAATTCCGTCATGGAGACCCGCACGCCCCGGGGGAAGCGTGTGGGTACTGCCGGACTCCTACCGGCTAAAACCCCTTGGTGTCCTCCGCTCGCTGCTAGCGCCAGGGTCACGGGATCGACATAGCAGTCCACCGCGACCCCGGCAGCGCAGGCTCTGCAGCCTCCTCCTCGAGTGGCGCGCGCGGACACCACGCGCGCCTACTCCCAGCCTCACCCTCCTTAGGTGACGGCAGCCGCCCCCGCGTCTGCCGCCGTGAGGTCACGCGGTACCCCCTGGAAACCATCGTAACAAATTCCTGGTGAATTTGTCACGATGTGCTAACTAACCTGACCTCATGCTCATTTCATCATCCTCCACTGGTGCCCCGCCAGCGTAAACCATTAGCGCGGGCGGGTGCTCCATTCCACATACCTAAAAAAACTGGTGGGTTTTCCTCAAACTTTGCTGGCAACACTAAGCAGAATAAAAGTTAAGCTAGCGAAAGCTTGTGTTATGTGTACTAGATTACTGATACAAATACATAGATTTTTTTTTCTGTAAATACATACATATTATACACAGAAAATACCCAGACCGATACAAACAATCATACCCATGAATACAACGTGTAGAAACACAATTTCTACACGTGCCACCATCCACTTCCTAGAATCCTTATCGCACGGCACGTGTAACATCAGAAATGCAGCTGCGCTTAAAAGCGACACGTGTAATGGTATATAAGGCCCGAATATTTTTGCACGTGTCGCTTTGTTGCTACAAATGTTTGTGCCGTGCGAGGAATCGAACCCGCGACTATCAGTCGTAAAGCGGTGTGCTAGACCGTTAGACCACCGAGGTCGTCAATGTAAGTAGAAAGGGCGAATATTGTAACTGGTCTCATATAAGCTAATGAATAATACAATGCCTAATGATCGTGGAACCAGGTATAATGCTTCTACATGTGACTCCCGTAGTACGGACACAAAACTATACACATACTACACACACACACACACACACACACTCGTACACGCACGCGCTCACACACACTCGTTGAGATTCACACAGTATGGACAGATCACTAAATGTGAAGACGTAATAACTTAGAAATACTTAAAAAAACTGCATAACAGAATAGCGCCATTAATATTTTGTACAACGCCATCTAGCGGACAGTGTATGAACTAAAAGTTACCTGGAAATATAAACCTAAATATTATGTGACGCTCATAGTGCTGTTGATATTTGTAGCACATACTGTTACCACTTACATCAGGTGTTCCGTTTGTATGTGTTAAAAATACACATAAACCTACACAATACGAAACGTAACATACATATGTATATGTATGTAGAAACACATAGCTTCTAGAACAGTGTTTCCGAAACTTTTGTTGTGCTATGACCCACCTTAGCCTTTCTAAAATACCTATGCCCCCTCCCTCTCAGCTATAGTATGTAACATAAATAATTATTAACATTAAAAAAAAATTGTTTACTTAAGAAACTTAAATGATATGTTTTAATGAGAAATTGTTAATCATACACAATCAGTAAATTTTCAAAAACTGAATTTCAATTCTTACTACATTATAAATGCGAAAGTTTGTGAATATGAATGGATGTTTTTTCCTCTTTAGGCAAAAACTACTGAACGGATTATAATAATAATAATAATCTCAGGACAATTCACACAGCGCCATCTAGACCCAAGTTAAGCTAGCTAGAGCTTGTGTTATGGGTATATTTTTTTTTGTAAATACATACATATTATACATAGAAAACACCCAGACCGATACAAACAATCATACTCATGAATACAAATGTTTGTGCCGTGCGAGTAATCGAACCCGCGACCATCGGTCGTAAAGCTGTGTGCTTGACCGCTAGACCACCTAGGTCTAGCGGTCAAGCATATAACTTTACAAAATAATGATGTAACTTTACAAAACTTATATCAGAATAACGCAGGTATATTAAAAAAAATATTATAAAAATTGGGCAAAATACAGTGATAAATGTAAAGCCAGTGCGCCGCAGACGTAGTTGTGCGGGTCAGCTAGTTGCAAATAATTTTAAATATAGATTTTTATAAATTTATTATTTAATTAACATATTTATTAAGTTCATATATTATTCCACAAGATACAATCGATGTTATTATTTAAACCTAAAATTAATTACATTAATACAGATAAAAAAAAAAAAAAAAAACAAAAAAAAAACACCTAAAAGTTAATTGCTATGATTGTCCCGTATCGTACCCGGCTTAAAGGTTCCCATAACGCTCGCAGCATTTCCACGTTGACTTGCTAGGGAAATCCTTTGCGCCAGATACAATCCGGAACGTCGATCATGTTATTTTAATTTCGCGATAAAATAATTATTTAAGAATTTGCTTTTTTCGTTAAACTTTGCCACCGAAATCTATCATACTAAGCTAGCTACTCGCCCCGGCTTCGCCCGGGTGTACATGTATTATACATATAAACCTTCCTCTTGAATCACTCTATTTATTAACCGCTTCAAAATCCATTGCGTAGTTTTAAAGATTTAAGAATACATAGGGACGGACAGACAGCGACAGCGACTTTGTCTTATACTATGTAATGATGATAGGCCGGCGCGAAAGATTAAACTCATGTCGAGTCCATTTTCGACTTGCCCCCCTATGGGGCGTGGGCCCCACTTTGAGAAACACTGTTCTAGCATGTCTTACGTCACTAATTTCGTAATACGTTATTACGTACTCATACCTACACGCGTAGCAAGGACGTGCCAACAAAAACGTGGCTACTTTTTTTATTTATGCTTCTAGAATGTTCTTTCTTCCGAACTATTCTTTTCTTTCATTGACAGCCTCGGTAGTGTAATAGAATAGAATAGAAAATCATTTATTCAAATAAACTTACATTGAAACACTTTTGAATAGTCATCACATTTTTTCAATCTACCGCTCATTCGGAAAGCTGTCTCATCACAAGAAGAACGAATAAGAAACTTGCGTGTTGCTCTTTTAAATAGATAGTCGATTAGTATACCGTTAGAATAGCATATATTGACCCCAGCTGGCCTTTACAGCTTCACCGAACGATATAGGCAGAGTGCATATGGCACTCCAAACCAAAGGAAGGACTTATGGAGCGGCTGAAGGCTTAGAAAGGCTTAGTCTGAGGCACCGCTAAGATTTTGAACCTCGGCTCAGGCCGTTGTAATTTCGATCCCCGTTCGAATTGGCCGGGGGATCGATCAGAGGGGACTAGAATGATAAATGCCTACCATCGACTACATAAGTATGTACTGTATCACAGATATCACGTCATCATATAATGAGCTCGGCTCAGCCAGTTGTACTCGTAATTTCGATTCCCGTTTGGATTGGACGTGGGATCAATCAGAGGGGTCTAGATTGATTAGCAGATGATAAATAACTACCGACACCTATGTACATGTACTGTACTATAGATATCATGTCATCATATACTGCCCGTCACATGACCATCATTGTCTGCCATACCAGGGAAGTAAGGTATACCTCAGTACTCTGTAATGTCACTGCTATCTCATCAGATATAGATTATTAACTTTTGTTATACATCTTAATAATATTATAAATGCGAAAGTTTAGTTAAGTTAAGTTAAGTTTGGATATTTGCTACTGTTTCACACAAAAACTACTGATATTGATGAAACTTTACAGTTACGTAGCTTATACATCAGAATAACACATAAGCTATATTTGAAATTCGACGCGGTTGAATCCGCGGACACAACTAGTTAAAGAATAAAATTAATAAATAAGTAATTAGACACGATATGACATCTCTCAAATTTAGCATATTTTATTCCATTCTTGCTAAAGTTAATAAAACCTATAGATAGTTACCAGAAAACAGAAATAAAATGGTCTTCACACAACCCAGAAATCAGGCGCAATATCGAAATAGTAGTGGTGAAGGTGAAATTATTTGAGGGACACACTGCTGTGAAATCGATCCCAATTTCCATACACACGAAGCGAATCTCCCTAGACTGTAACTACGACATGCCTACTACACACGGGGCGATCTAGGAAGCCATCCAAAACGCTCCCACAACTACATTTTATACACGAAGCGCACAGCTCCCTAGACTGTAACTACGACATGCCTATACACGGGGCGATCTAGGAAGCCATCCAAAACGCTCCCACAACTACATTTTATACACGAAGCGCACAGCTCCCTAGACTGTAACTACGACATGCCTACACACCGGGCGATCTAGGAAGCCATCCAAAACGCTCCCACAACTACATTTTATACACGAAGCGCACAGCTCCCTAGACTGTAACTACGACATGCCTACACACGGGCGATCTAGGAAGCCATCCAAAACGCTCCCACAACTACATTTTATACACGAAGCGCACAGCTCCCTAGACTGTAACTACGACATGCCTACACACGGGCGATCTAGGAAGCCATCCAAAACGCTCCCACAACTACATTTTATACACGAAGCGCACAGCTCCCTAGACTGTAACTACGACATGCCTACACACGGGGCGATGTAGGAAGCCATCCAAAACGCTCCCACAACTACATTTTATACACGAAGCGCACAGCTCCCTAGACTGTAACTACGACATGCCTACACACGGGCGATCTAGGAAGCCATCCAAAACGCTCCCACAACTACATTTTATACACGAAGCGCACAGCTCCCTAGACTGTAACTACGACATGCCTACACACGGGCGATCTAGGAAGCCATCCAAAACGCTCCCACAACTACATTTTATACACGAAGCGCACAGCTCCCTAGACTGTAACTACGACATGCCTACACACGGGGCGATCTAGGAAGCCATCCAAAACGCTCCCACAACTACATTTTATACACGAAGCGCACAACTCCCTAGACTGTAACTACGACATGCCTACACACGGGGCGATCTAGAAAGCCATCCAAAACGCTCCCACAACTAAATTTTATACACGAAGCGCACAGCTCCCTAGACTGTAACTACGACATGCCTACACACGGGGCGATCTAGGAAGCCATCCAAAACGCTCCCACAATTATATTTTATGAAATTTGGTATCATTTGCAGGATAACATTTCATTTCTTAATGGATTTATATTATTTTGTTCAATCCTGTAGTCCCTGATCGGTAACCAAACTGCGACTACACCGAACATTCAACACTAGGCTTCCAAGCTATATCCTAACTCTATTCAACGTCTGATGATGCCTCGTTCAGAGGCGAGACACGTGTCGCAATATGAGGCAATATTGTCAACGTTGTGAATTTTAAGTTTTTTCTACAAAATATTATTACAAAACTTTTATAACCTCTTCAATTTTATTTTAAGCAGTTTTGTAGAGATAGTATTTTATATTTATACGACACTTAAATCTTTTTTCAGGCAGTTTTATTTATTTATTTAATTTAGGCTACCAATAATATACATGTGAATGATATTAAATTTAAAATAGAAATAAATGTAAATTCACTGTATAGTCACGGTACTGACGACGGCAATCTGCCACGGTAGCGCCGATACACCACACCCTTCGGCCAGTAGTCCTCCTTTATGAAGATGATGGAAGGATGTTGGTGGGAACTCGGGACACAAACGCCTTGAAACTCGCTTTGTGACTCGATTCCAGCTATGTCAAATTCAAATTGAAAATATCTTTATTCATGTAGGTCTATTACAGACTCTTATGATATGTCAAATCTACCGTAAGTTCGGAATTATTTCGAGATGAGAAGAACTGATAAGAAACTCATCTCTTTGCAAATAAATGTTGTACATGCTTACAATAATACAGATTCATTTTTAAATTCAAATCGAGAATGGAGCGACCACCAAAAGCACCCGTTCACGAGTATGACGGATGAGTCACCCTCAATGTCAGGTTACTTTTGGTCCGTATGTAGTCGACAATGTTCTGTTCTTAGTCGCGTAGTCTTAGAACCGACTCTGATAATTTGTTGTATAACTTTAAATGAAAAAACAACGCAATTTGATAAAATATTTAGATATTGACTTCATTTCGATTTGGTGAACTGCGAAATATTTAACATTTTAGGGTGGTGTGTAGGCCATCAAAGAACCCTGCTTCTTTATACCTGCGATAATGCGTGATATATTCTCACCTGGGACATGTGTATTTATGTAGTGGAACAGGGTTCGATTCCCGGCCGTGTATCCCTGAGCAATGGTGCGGGAGATACGTTTACTTAATCTTGTATTGATAAACGATTTATTTATATCAAGATTGAGGACAGGTATCCTTTTTACGGATAAGTAAGTAACATATTCTTCATAGAATTTGTATGTTTAGATTGTGATATCGATGGCTTAGTGGTTTAACAAACTGGTTTACTATCGACGGTCGCGGGTTCGATTTATTGACGTTACAAATACATGAGTTACATACACTGTTTGTCTGATTTTCAATGTATATAGGAGGCTATAATCGTTTGTTTGTGTGTACAAAATCTTATATAAATCGATTCAGTAATTTTAGCGTAAATGCGCGTCAGACAGACAGAATTAATTAAATTTACTTACACAGACAGTTAATCGCAATAATATTAGTATAAATTCAAACTCACGATCTCTGGGTCTGCATTCCGTACTAGTAAACCACTGAGCTATGACTTAAAATAAAAACGAACTATATATAAAACGCTATATCTAAAATTAGATCTCTTTGAAGAGGCTTTCTTCAATATTGAAGACGAGACGAGACGTATAAAAGAGTAGTTTAATTAAATCAACAACTTTATTTACGAAATACAGGTTAATTTTTTCATTGCTATAAATAGGGTTGCCAACTTTATAGAAAAAATAGTAAATATATTTTTTAATTTTATAAATATGGAACAGTTGGAAAATGTTCTGAACGAATACATCCAGTCTACAGTGAATCTATACATATAAATAAAATTGGAGTGTCTGTATGTAATATTGGAATAACCGTTTTTTACTACATGCATATGAATATAAATACGGTACATACACCAAAATAATATTTTTTACAATTTTTATCTGTCTGTTTTTCCGGCTAATCTCTGAAATGGCTAGACCGATTTTGACACGACTTTTTTGACAGGTAGCTAATGTAATAAGGAGTAACTTAGGCTACTTTTATTTTAGAAAAATAAACTTGAATACCACGCGGACGAAGTCGCGGCAACAGCTAGTATAAGAATAATGATATACTTGGACAGTTTACACAGCGTTTTCTAGTTCCAAGGTAAGCAAAACTTGTGTTGGTACTAGACAACTTATGTAGATACTTCAATTATATGTGTTAAAGCGGTTTTTTTTTATTTATTTACACACAAATTTATACAACATAATATAAAAACAATAAGCCGCAAAACTGCTCAGCAGTTTGTCTGTAGCAAAAGTGCTTAACTTAATACTTATTTCTAATCTATATATACACACACATACATTCACATTTGTTCCTTGGGGATTTGTATCCCGAGAGATATTTTCCTTCGACTAGACTGTCACAGACGATTCAGGCAAAGTAAGGAGTTACGAGTGTATCTGGATTCTGCTATGGCGGCTGCAGGAACCGATTAACTGGTCACCACGCAACACGCGCGGCAGAATTAGTGTATATACACCTTACACATACCTTACCATATATTACACACCATCTATATACCTACACCTTGATAATTCGATAGTTTATATTAAATCGTAGTGATTCAATTATTATAAAACGTAATTATGTGCAAGCGGCGTTTCTCAGACACGAGCGGGAACGAATAGAACTTTTTTTTTTAAAGTCACATTATTTACAATGTATATTTATATAGGTTTATGTCTAACATTAAATGAAAATCTAGTGCACTATAATATACATAGAAAACTCGAAAAACTTTTATGTGTTCTGCCGAATATACAACGGACTGTGTTCTGAAGAATTCTTCGACAAGATGCTAACTTTTACCATCGCACCGCTCGCCATCGACAGGAAATTCATCCCCACACGCTGGAACCCAAGTGGTCTCGGACAGTGCGGTTTCAGAGGAGCTTCCTCCCGCGTACACTTAGATTGTGGAATGAAATACCAGCCGAGGTTTCAGAGGAGCTTCCTCCCGCGTACTCTTAGATTGTGAAATGAAATACCAGCCGAGGTTTCAGAGGAGCTTCCTCCCGCGTACACTTAGATTGTGGAATGAAATACCAGCCGAGGTTTCAGAGGAGCTACCTCCCGCGTACACTTAGATTGTGGAATGAAATACCAGCCGAGGTTTCAGAGGAGCTACCTCCCGCGTACACTTAGATTGTGGAATGAAATACCAGCCGAGGTTTCAGAGGAGCTACCTCCCGCGTACACTTAGATTGTGGAATGAAATACCAGCCGAGGTTTCAGAGGAGCTACCTCCCGCGTACACTTAGATTGTGGAATGAAATACCAGCCGAGGTTTCAGAGGAGCTACCTCCCGCGTACACTTAGATTGTGGAATGAAATACCAGCCGAGGTTTCAGAGGAGCTACCTCCCGCGTACACTTAGATTGTGGAATGAAATACCAGCCGAGGTTTCAGAGGAGCTACCTCCCGCGTACACTTAGATTGTGGAATGAAATACCAGCCGAGGTTTCAGAGGAGCTACCTCCCGCGTACACTTAGATTGTGGAATGAAATACCAGCCGAGGTTTCAGAGGAGCTACCTCCCGCGTACACTTAGATTGTGGAATGAAATACCAGCCGAGGTTTCAGAGGAGCTACCTCCCGCGTACACTTAGATTGTGGAATGAAATACCAGCCGAGGTTTCAGAGGAGCTACCTCCCGCGTACACTTAGATTGTGGAATGAAATACCAGCCGAGGTTTCAGAGGAGCTACCTCCCGCGTACACTTAGATTGTGGAATGAAATACCAGCCGAGGTTTCAGAGGAGCTACCTCCCGCGTACACTTAGATTGTGGAATGAAATACCAGCCGAGGTTTCAGAGGAGCTACCTCCCGCGTACACTTAGATTGTGGAATGAAATACCAGCCGAGGTTTCAGAGGAGCTACCTCCCGCGTACACTTAGATTGTGGAATGAAATACCAGCCGAGGTTTCAGAGGAGCTACCTCCCGCGTACACTTAGATTGTGGAATGAAATACCAGCCGAGGTTTCAGAGGAGCTACCTCCCGCGTACACTTAGATTGTGGAATGAAATACCAGCCGAGGTTTCAGAGGAGCTACCTCCCGCGTACACTTAGATTGTGGAATGAAATACCAGCCGAGGTTTTCTCAAATTACAGCATGGGATTTTTCAAGAAGGGTTTTTAACGTTTCTTGAATGTCGGCAACGCGCACGTGACATCCCTGGTCCATAGGCTATGGTAACCATATATCATCAATTTTTTAGACTACTCTAATGCTGTTTGCCGCTGGCCTTTACAGCTTCGCCGGACGATACGGGGCGAGTGCAGACCACCCGCGGACTCCCTCCAAACCCGCGGGTTTGGAGGGGGTCATGGGGTCATGAAGGGGGGTTATGAAGCTACTGAAGGCCAACTCCCACCTGACGGATACGACTTCAGTCAGAGGGCACCGCTAGGGGTTCGAGCTTTGATCCACGTTTGAATTGAACGGCGATCAATCGGAGGGGATCTACCATCAGATGGGCCGTGTGCTTGTGTTCCACCAACGTAGTATAAAAAAATTCATTCTACCAAGGCTCTGGCGGATTAGTGAGAACCCTAACCGTTTCTTCGTTTTTAGACATAAAATCTATTATCATCAAGAGTAATTCTGTGTGCCTACGTTTTAATTGAAATCGTTTTGCGAAGATAATTACTTTATTTATCATTAACAACATTTTAACGAACGATATTAGTAAATAATTTGAGTTAATAATTATAATAACGGAAATAGATGAAAAGGAGATAATACCAGTTACACAATAAGTACACACACACACACACACTCTGCACTTAGATGGTTTCGGCCCGTAAGTGTAGTAAAAAACCAACAAAAGCTGAGAAAATGCGACAATAGTGAAGATAATAATAACAATCACAAGATAATTCACACATCGCCATCTAGACCCAAGTTAAGCTAGCTAAAGCTTGTTTAATAACCTAACAATAATATAATAAATAATCCTAACTAAATCTTAAACTAAAATCTATGAACATAGGGTTGAAAATTGCAAAACAACTATATTAGTAGTCGTATTGTGATCGATAATAAATCATTTACATAATCAATCGAAAACAGTCCCTGTTGTTACACAGTTTATTATCGTGCATAAGTTTTAAAATAGTCAAAAACGAGGCCGCTCGGCCATTAGTCGTTTTACATCGGGACCATTTTGAAAATAGCTTTATGTGAACTCACCTGCGTATGTGCCAAAGAATAGTTTTATATCGCATAAACGACTACAAAGAATAACAGAACCGCGCTGCGCTGATGTGCCGTCGAAATTTGGCAGTTTCAATTGTGGTTGCTGCGTGTAAGTTAGCTATCGACAATATGACCATTTAATTATAAAATTTATCAGACTTACAATGATGGCTGTGTCATCCGTCATAATCGTGAACAGATGTTGCTTTTAGGGACTTGTCTGCGCAGGTTAAAGCCACTAATTGAACTATTTTCTTTTCACAATGGCGTATGTTGGTGGTCACTCTATTCGCCCAAATTTGAATTTAAAAACGAATTTGTACTTTTATAAAGGTTCAGAAAGGTATGGTATATCGGTCCTACCGTGGCAGATTACCGTCTTCAGTACCGTGATCACACAGACGATATCAATGTATTAGTTTTTAAGTATTATAGTATATGTATGTTAGTCTATAAGGTATTTATAATATGGGCCTAGTTGCCTGAAATAAATAAATAAAATAAACATATACAAGCTCATTTGAAAAGAATAAGAGCTGAATTTCTTGTCAGTTCTTCTTAGCTTGAAAGCGCTTCTCACTGATGATAGATTTGACATATCATAAGGATCTGTAATAGAGCTACATGAATAAAGACATTTTGATTCTAAGGCTGGAACGCTTGTTGAACAAAGTAGTATGTGAATTATATCTTAAAGTAAACGGAATATGTTTTTAATAAAATATTACTTTTTATTTATATTACCAATGAAATCTGTTAGAGCTATGTAGACCACTTTTTCTTTTCAGAAAATTGGAGGTCCTTACTCCCTTCGCTTCAATAAACATACATCCTTGAGGTTGAAATTTTCGTTAATAGTCATCTGGAATTCTATACTACGACTGTATCAATAGTAGGCTAAAGAACCATAAAACCCTTTGAGTTAGCATTTATTAACGGTTATTGGAAAAATGCTTTTATAATATACAGAAATATTTTGACGACCTCGGTGGTCTAGCGGTCTAGCACACCGCTTTACGACCGATGGTCGCAGGTTCGATTCCTCGCACGGCACAAACATTTGTTTTCATGAGTATGATTGTTTGTATCGGTCTGGTTGTTTTCTATGTATAATATGTATTTATTTACAAAAAAAATATCTATGTATATGTATCAGTTATCTAGTATTCATAACACAAGCTTTAGCTAGCTTAACTTGGGTCTAGATGGCGATGTGTTAATTGTCCTGAGAATCTGAGAGATTAAATATTTGGTAGCTGAATAAATTATTTTGTATACCTAAATTTTGATATCCATGAAATGTGTCTGATTCTTGATGGAGGGATGGGGATTGTTGATCGAGTATATGTCTCCTACCTTCTCTCCCTATGTAAATAGTACCTGTCAATACCAGGTTGTCTGTAAGAAATTGCTGATAGCGATAAGGCTGCCTTTTGCCTTTTGAAAAACAAATTTATTGTACTTTATTGTTCTTTATTGATCTGTGCGCAATAAGAAATTATTATTATTATTATTGTTAGTAATGTGGACTAATGATCCCATTGCTAGCAATTTGCCATGTAAGGTTGGGTTCGCGATAATTCATCCACGATGGGCTAACTGCTCTGACTTCATGCTCATCTTATCATTCTCCACTGGTGCTCCGCCAGCGCAAACCGTAAGCGCAGTCAGATGCACCATTTCATTATCATTCATAAGATTCTCGATGAGTTACATATATTTGCATGTCTACTATGGCTGTATGGTGTTTTAAGTTTCTTATATTAATTACTAATAAAGTATTCAATCATCACCTGGTTTCTTCCTTATCTCATATATTTGTGGTCGGCGTAATATGTTTTTCTCTTTACTTCATCCCTGTTCACAGCATCTCGTTATTTAGACCCTTTCTTATTATATCATCTTTTACACAGTCCATATATCTCTTTTTCGGCCTTCCTCTGCACTTACCATCCACATTCATATGTAACACCATCCTTAAAATATTATCTTCATTCCTACGCATTACATGCCCATACCATGATAGACGATTACTCTTCAACCTCTCTGACACCGGCGCCACTTTCATACTTCCTCTAATGTATTCATTCCCTATCTTATCCATTCTTGTCACACCACACATCCATCTCACCATTCACATTTCAGTTGCATCTTATCTTTCATCCGTCGCCTTTACAGGCTAGCACTCTGATCCATACAAGACAACAGGCCGGATCATGGTCTTGTAATTTTTCCCTTAAGCTTAAGGGAAACACGTGAGTTATACGTCAATAAAGTATTCAATATTTAATGCAATTAATATAGATAGGAACTAGATGGCGCTGTGTATATTGTCGAGTGTTATTACTATTATAAATTTATCATCTTTTAAAGTCTACACTTGTGATCTAATTATTACTACAGTTGCAAACAGCACTGAGTTGAAACGAGATGTATTATTACTTTTTATTCTCACCAATCTACCTAATCTACATTCTCATTAGGATCTTCATGAGTGTAGTATTTATAATAAAAATAGTTTTTTTCATTAGAATTTGACTAATCTAATATATTAGTTCAATTAGAAATAAACATATAGTTTAAAACATTGAGATATCAACAATATCATTAATTTTCCTATACAAACATACCATCACAGAGGCCAGATACGAGCAGGGTTACACAAATATTTAATGTTTAGCGTTTAGCGTTTAGCGAAGCTATCCACTTGTAGTTTTAATAAATCTTTTATTTGTTATTCTTGAGTTGTGTCCCAATGGCTCGGCCGATATTTTGTTATGAGCGTTTGCATCGCCTAACTTGTTATTATTACTGGGCAACGTACTCTCAACTGTATATACAAATAATGGAATGTTAACATGAGAATTAGAATGTTTCGAGCTACATATAATAGTTCTTACTAGAGGAAAACTTTGTACTAAATCAACAGCGGTATGGGTTCTAGGGAGTCTTTGTGTGAATGTTTTAAAGAATCAGATATCCTCACCGTTGCTTCTTAATATATCTACGAAAATATTATGTATGCCAGGAAAGACATTAACAGTTTTTAAAAAAGTAGGTGATTACACTAACAAAAGCTTACGTAATGTCAACAAACTAGTTTTACCTAAGTGCCGTTTGACGAAAGTCAGTAATTCGTTTTATGGAAATTGCGTAAGGTTTTACAATAAACTCTCTGAGTCTGTAGTCAATTTGCCAGAAAAAAATTCAAATGTGTCATATAAAATATTTTCTTTTTAAAAAAACTTATTATAAAATTGAAGAATTTATAAATGATAATAATGTTTTTGTAGAAAATATCTAACTTAAAATTCATAGCGCTGACAATGTTATCTGATTGAACAGAGATTAAGTGCGTAGCGGTTTCTATGTTGATTGCCGCATGCCTAATCCTTGTTGTTAATTAAATATAAGTAAATCAATATTTATTTAAAAGAGCAACACACAAGTTTCTTGCTTATGAGTCTGCATTCCGAATAAGCGGTAGAATAAAAAAACTTGACTATTCAAAAGTGCTTATATTAAGTTTATTTGAATAAAGATTATTTCTATTTCTATTTCTATTACAGCGTGGTCACCGCTCACATATTCTCTCTATACTCTACTAGCTACACTCCCCGCCTTGGTCCGGATATACATGTATTATACATATAAAACTTCCTCGTGAATCACTCTATGTATCGCTAAAAACTGCATTAAAATTCGTTGCGTAATTTGAATGATATAAGTGAACAGCAGCGAAAGCGACATAATTTTATACTATGCAAATATACATACGTGTCACATGCAGAAGTGGCAAAATAATTTACTAGCGAGTTATTGAAGTCGCTGGCGGAAGACCCAAAAAAAACCAATTTTTATAAGTAAACTAAATTTAATTCTAAAAATTAATTATTACAATTATATAGGTGTCTTCGGATCGATGTGTGATCCGTAAGTGCAATTATATAAAATTAAAAATCAGCCGTTGAGGATGTGTCGTAATACTTGCTAGGTATCTACTATAACAAGCGTAGAATTGCAAGCAGATTGTTATTTTGCAAGTACAGCAACGGTGTTGCCACATGATGATAGCAAATTCGCCACATCACCTTGTTAATACTTTTTTATATATTTCGTCATATATCTTGAATGTTCCTGTCGCTGTTCTTTTGTTTTTTCATTGCAATTGATCTTTTCACAATATACGGAAGCAAATTATTTTCATTCATCCACAATTACATTAGAATTACCATAATAACCAACTGAGAAATCCATAATACTCCCCAACAACAGGGTCTATAATTTATTATTAATTTAATTGATTTTGAATGCTTTATAATTAGATTACAGTGAGAAACACAAACAGTTACTCTTTACAGCTAGTGTATGATAATTATAAAACTTGTACATCAACTAAAATTCTAAATTTGTATAATTAATCATAGAGTTATTAATTACGTATTTATACCCACAACTAGCTTTTGCTCGCGGCTTCGCTCGCGTTAATTTATCCCTATAAGGGTGGAATTTATCAAAATCCTTCCTTAGGGGATGCCTACGTCATAGTAGCTTTATGCATGCAAAATCTCAGCCCGATCGGTTTTAAATTGACAAACTTTCATCCCCTATTTAATCCCCTTGGGGGTAGAATTAATCAAAATCCTTTCTTAGCGGATGCCTACGTCATAGCATCTACTTGCATGCCAAATTTCCGCCCGATCCGTCCAGTGGTTTGGGCTGTGCGTTGATAGATCACTATATCAGTCAGCTAACCTTTAGTTATATATATTTAGATACGTATAATACGTGTACACCCGTGCGCAACCGGGGCGAGTAGCTAGTGTAAATATAAAGTACTAGTATCGTAAACAATGTTGGTTGTCAACTGCATTTCAACATTTCAACTGAAGCGACACGCGTCCACCAGCCAAAGAAATTTCGCAATGTTATTTATCTTAATAATCTTCTATGACGAATTATCGCGAATTGCTGATGATTCATATGATCTAGACAAGTCGGACATCAAAGTACCTACGTTTATATTCACAGCTGGCCTTACAACTACTTATGATGAGTTTTTTTTTATTTATGCATAATGTGTAACATGTTAAACAGAACTTAAAAGTAGACGTTTATTTCTTCTTACTTCCTTAATCTTATATATAAAATTTAAAAGAGCAACACACAAGTTTCCTGCTTGTTCTTCTTGTGATGAGACAGCATTCCGAATGAGCGGTAGATTAAAAAAAAATGTTATGACTATTCAAAAGTGCTTCAATGTAAGTTTATTTGAATAAATGATTTTCCATTTCTCTATAAAATTCTCGTGTCACAGTTTTCGTTCCCATACTCCTCCGAAACGGCTTGACCGATTCTCATGAAATTTTGTAAGCGTATTGTGTAGGTCTGAGAATCGGCCAACATCTATTTTTCATCCCCCTAAATGTTAGGGGTAGTCCACCCCTAAATATTTTATTTTTATTTTAAGGCAAAACAACGTTTGCCGGGACAGCTAGTTAAATTATAAATGCGAATGTAACTCTGTCTGTCTGTCTCGCTTTCACACTGAAACCACTGAACCGATTTAAATGAAATTTGGTACACAGATAGTCTAGACCCTGACAAAGGACATAGGCTACATTTTAATGCGAAAAAAGATTTGTAAGGGGTTGAAGGGGGATATAAAAGGGTATATGGAAATATTGTCATTTTATGCGGACGCAGTCGCGGGCGCAGTTTATAATCATTTATTGCACCACCATAGAAAGGACATTAACAAAATCAAAACATTTATACATATAAATTCAATTCAAAATATCTTTATTCATGTAGGTCTATTACAGACTCTTATGATATGTCAAATCTACCGTCAGTTTGGAATGATTTCGAGATGAGAACTGACAAGAAACTAAGCTCTTATTTTTTTTAATGTTGTACATATTTACAATAATACAATTTCATTTTAATTCAAATTTGGGAGAATAGAGTGACCACCAGCATATGCTATATAAAAATAATCTAATCAGTGGTCGCAACCTGAACTAACTAAAATAAAATTGGAGTGTCTGTTTGTAAAATTGAAATATCCGTTTTTTACTACATGCATATGAATATAAATACGGTACATGTATATGTGCCGGAGCAAACAGACAGACAGACAAAAATTGTAAAAAATGTTATTTTCATATCTCTGAAATGGCTGGACCGATTTTGACGGGACTCCTTTTGGCAGGTAGGTGATGTAATAAGTAACTTAGACTACTTTTATTTTAGAAAATAAAGTTAAATTCCAAGCGGATGAAGTTGCAGGAACAGGTATTGTTTAAAAAGAATAAAATTGTAGAGGTGGTATGTTGAAAATGTCAGGAAAAAACAAGTATAAAATTAAACTAAGCTTAAAATAAATCCTAGCTTAAGTTCTAATCCTATATTTGGATTGCTTTTTTGTTTTGTTCTAATTGAAAAGATGTGACATTTTTTGTTCTTTTCATAAATTGGACACTTTGATGTATTGTTTTAACACAGGGCTCGTATCCAAACACCTGTCGACTTCTGTCACAGTACTTCTGTGACAAACATATTCTGAAAACAAATTATATTGATATATTTGGTGACGACCTCGGTGGTCTGGCGGTTAAGCACACCGCTTCACGACCGATGGTCGCGGGTTCGATTCCTCGCACGGCACAAACATTTGTATTCATGAGTATGATTGTTTGTATCGGTCTGGGTGTTTTCTATGTATAATATGTATGTATTTAGAAAAATAAAATATCTATGTATATGTAACAGTTATCTAGTACGCATAACACAAGCTTTAGCTAACTTAACTTGGGTCTAGATGGCGCTGTGTGAATTGTCATGAGATTATTATAATTATTAATATTATTTGGTGAACTTCTATTTTTGACTACTGACAAAAATAAACGTATAAATATTTATTTAAGACTAGCTGACCTCGCGAACTGCATACCGCCTCAAAATTGAATATTGCAATGGTTTTTTGAAGTTTAGTTACACCATAAATTTCTGGACGCACCCTGTTTGACAGGTATCAGCAGTTTGTATGGGAAAATATAATTGTTATTTTTACTCTTTTACATGCATTTTTCATTTTTTATCACCGTTTAAACATTCCCTGGACTTCAATTAATATTTCAAGACAAAAATTAGCCAAATCGGTTCAGCCGTTCTCGAGTTTTAGTGAGACTAACGAACAGCAATTTTTTACTAATTTCTAATTACTTTTCTATAATAAAAGTAGCCTAAGTTCCTCATTATTATATTAGCTACCTGCCAAAAAAGTCCCGTCAAAATCGGCCCAGCCATTTCAGAGATTAGCCGGAACAAACAGACAGATAGACAAAAATTGTAAAAATGTTATTCTGGTATATGTACCGTATTTATATTCATATGCATGCATGTATATGCATGCACGGTTATTTCAATATTACAAACAGACACTCCAATTTTATGTGTATGTAGTAAATAAATAAATATGACCTGATTGTTTTCCAGGTCCTCGCCAGGTCTGCTGCTATGAACCATCAGACGTGCGAGGGTTGATGAGCACACGACGGCGGACCTGGCCTCCGCCACGGTGACGTGACGATGTCGTGACGATGCCGCGACGGAGGCGCCCCCTAGCGTCCCGAATACGAGGCTACATCAGGCAACTGCTCGCGTTCCTCTTCAGCAACGTGGGGATCGTCGTGCTAGTGGTCGCCTATACCATTGCTGGTGAGATTTATACTCTTCTATAGATATCTTGTTTCTAATAGATTAAGTTGAGCAGCAGTTACGTAGGCTTGCGGGTACTAACTGGATGTGAAGGGCTGAAGATCGTGCCCAGTGGCAGGCATTGAGAGAGGCCTATGTCCAGCAGTGGACTGCAGTGAGCTGATGATGATGAAGTTAAGCAGCATAAGGAACTTCAACTTCTTAACAGACACAAATTTTATTTATTTGTATACTAGCTTCCTACCCCGGCATCGCACGGGTGTACGTGTATTATACATATAACCCTTCTATTAAAAACCGCTTCAAAATCCGTTGCGTAGTTTTAAAGATTTAAGCATGTATAGGGACGGAGAGACAGCGACAGCGACTTTGTTTTATACTATGTAATGATAGACTAGTCTTATATATAAAATTCTCGTGTCACAGTTTTCGTTCCCATACTCCTCCGAAACGGCTTGACCGAGTCTCATGAAATTTTGTGAGCGTATTGAGTAGGTCTGAGAATCGGCCAACATCTATTTTTCATCCCCCTAAATGTTAGGGGTAGTCCACCCATAATTTTTTTTTTTTGTTAAAACCAGCTGCTGAGTTTCACCACCGTACCACCCGCCAGAAACTGAAATACCATCCTGATCATCTGGATGAATGGCGGTCTTTCACAGTGCGGTTTTCTAGAAACTTTTTGCCTCGCACAACCACATTGTGGAATCACCTTCCAGCAATGGTATTGAACCGAATACGATATTGAAACCTTCAGGAAAGGGCTTATTCATTTTTAAAAGGCCGACAACGTACTTGCAATTCCCCTGTAGTTGCGGGTGTTCATGGGCAGCGGTAATCACTTACCATCAGGTGAGCCGCAAGCTCGTTTGTCCCCTGTGTTATAAAAAAAAAGGCAAAACAACGTTTGCGGGACAGCTAGTATACTATAAAAAAAAATTAAATGTATGTTGGTACCTTTAATCTAACGAGTTTTCACTAACTGCGTATGAAAGTATATACGGTACTTACATAAAAAAAACTATGGACTTTCATTCAGAGATAGCTAATGTTATAAGGAATAACTCAGGCTACTTTTATTTTAGATTTGTTTGTTTAATGAAATCACAACTTCAATTCTGCTGACGAACTCGCGGTAAATAGCTAGTATTACATATTTTCGGATGCTTTTTGTAACATTTAAAAAATCTCATCAATCACAAAGACTAAACCTTTGCTTTACATGGAAAGAAGTGGAGGCGAAGGTACGGCCTATGGATGGTGCTTGCCTTTCCGATCGATTCCCCGTTCAGTTCAAACAGGGATCAAATTTACGATGGCCTGACCGAGTTCAAACCCTTAGCGGTGCCCTAAACTGAAGGTCAGCTCGTATCCGTCAGGCGGGAGTTGGCCTTCAGCCGCTCCATAAGTCCTTCCGCGGGTTTGGAATGCCATCTGCACTCGTCCCCTATCGTCCTGCGAAGCTGTAAAGGCCAGCTGCGGTCAACAGCATTAGAGTCCGAAAAAAAAGGTAGTGTAGGGCGGTCCCATCTCGTTGTTAGGGCGACCTATCACGCCCTACTAAATTATGGAAACATATACGCGTACGTGTACAAGACTGTTTCATTAGAGCGCTATCTGAATTTGTAACCCAAATATCTTATAATACTGATATCGCAGTATAAGGACCAAGCAATTAATGTTGAACAGTATTTGTACTGTATGTATAATCGTGTTGCAGAAACTGAGATATCTAACATTTGAGATCAGTCGGAATAGACTCCGAGCAAAGCTATATCGGAAAACTTGTTTCCAAAGTTTAACTGGAAATCCTAACTTTGGTATGAAATTAATAGTTGTACCTACTCATGAACTGGTGCTGCTTGTAGGGACTGGTCTGCTCTGATAACTGTGTCTGATTTATTTTGTTATTCAAGTTACTATTCGTTACTGCTTCATCTGTCGTCCGTTTATCTTATACAACGATCTTGCAGAGAAAAATCAGGATGTGTGAAAGTGATTGTAAAAAGTAGTAATAATAATCTCAGGACAATTCACACAGAGCCATCTACTCCCAAGTTAAACTATATAAAGCTTGTGTTACGGGTACTAGATAACTGATACAAATACATACATATTTTTTTTTCGTAAATACATAATAATAATAATAATAAACTCTTTATTGTGCACATAGAAGAAATACAATAAGAAAAAGAAAAACAATAAATAGAAAATTATGAACAAAAGGCGGTCTTATCGCTATAAGCAATTTCTTACAGACAACCTGCAAGATAGGACTAACATACACAGAAGAGGTAGATGGCACACACATGGTACATGATAAGATGGTACATGATGGTACATACATATTATACATAGAAAACACCCGATACAAACAATCATACTCATGAATACAAATGTTTGTACCGTGCGAGGAATCGAACCCGCGACCATCGGACGTAAAGCGGTGTGCTAGACCGCTAGACCACCGAGGTCGTCGGTCAACAATCACTTCAAGTTCATAACTAAACATTGTTATATGTATGTTTTATTGTATTATTATTATTAGCATTCAACTATATATATAGAAATTAAATAACATCCCAATTTCAACAGAGAGGATGGCTTAAAATTATCATCTGCGTGGAATCCAGTCATAAATAAATTCAAGCAAAGTTCAGTAGCAACAATAGTCAATAAGTGTACGGATACCGTGAGTGCTGTGTCTGATACCTGAAGTCCAGGGTGTGTGTTATTATTATTATTATTGTATTATGTTGTAAAAGTTATACTTTATCTATACGTACATCATTCGCTGTATTCTGGCTTGACAGGATGGGCAATAATTTGTGTAAAAATTAACTTCCAATTCGCGCCGCGGTCAGTCCAATTTGGGAATTAAACTTGTAAATTGCAGCCGGTCCTGGGCACCAAGTGGTTGGTTTGTTTATTTAACCGATTTCTAAAAAAGGGAGAGTGTTCTAGAGTATATGGACTTTCAGTTTTTTTAACGTGTGATAATAGAATGGTGCTCGTGCCTGTATTACCGGCTTACACAGATGGGGCACCATGGACTGTATCGTCGTCCAGATGAGCAGGAAATTAGGTCAGTTAGCCCATCATGATGAATTCACCAGAAAGCACGATCGTTTCCAGATAGTGTTATGTAGAGGTCAACCTAATTGATTATATTGTATACTACGCCAGTAGTGTAAAAGAATAGAATAGAATAGAAAATCATTTATTCAAATAAACTTACATTGAAGCACTTTTGAATAGTCATTACATTTTTTTTAATCTACCGCACGTTCGGAAAGCTGTCTCATCACAAGAAGAACGAGCAAGAAACTTGCGTGTTGCTCTTTTAAATAATTTTATTATTACTTTACATTTTTAAGTTTAAGTGTGTGAATACAAACCACCAATTAGCACTAATTCAATTAAATACTGAAATAGAAAAAATATTGAATATATAATCAACTGGTTAAACAATTAATAAGAGGAAATCAGTCATAGTGATTAGAGCAGACCAGTCCCTACAAGCAGCACCCGTTCACGAGTATGACGGATGAGCCAGCCATCACTGCGCTCGACCATATTTTAGGGAGCCCAATGACCCGGCCCACCACGCCGCCACAAGTCTGGACATTTTAGTGAGCATGACTACTCAAAACACTAGACCACGTCAAAGCTACTCACAATTGCCATGTGATAGTTATAGTATTCACATTTTACATAAGAATGCATGCGGCAATCAATACAAAAACCGCTACGCTTTCATATTTCTAAAATCAATCAATTAAATCAAGAAAGCAATGAGAAAATTAAATTATAACGTTGTATGCTAATAAACTAATTATTTACTTGATATGTTGTCATCTATGAATTCGTCTATCCTGTAATAGGCTTTCTTACATAAAAATTGTTTAATATAAGATTTGAATTGCCTCTCTGTCAGATTTAATCCAGATTCTGGCAGTTTATTATAAAATCTTATGCAAAAAAATCCTTTATTACACTACTGGCGTAGTAATTTTTTTTTTTATTCCTGAAATTATATTGTCTAAAATTTTATAATGATGACTGTTTGATAACTAACAACTGGTTTAAATACGTTTAAAGACTCAATCGTACTAAATCGGTACTTCAGAATTTATAAACATGTTTAGCGATATTTGTAGTGGTGAAATGCAAAATTCACCGCTACACGGCTTTGAACACGTTTGAACGTTTTAATGGCGTTCAGTTCGAACTAAACGCGATCAGTTTCTTCGGTGAAACCCCAGCCTTAGTCATCAGAGCAGACCAGTCCCTACATCACTTAAGATTAGGTTAATTGTCGTTTCATGTAGGCACATGTTCAAAGAAACTCATTGTGAACTCGCAAAATCTTTTACGGTTACAAAAACGATATCAATATTGTGTTCCACAAAAATAGAATTAGGTTTGTGTTCACCTCATTAGAGAAAATGAATAAGAGCCCGGCCACAGTTCGTTGGAGTCTCACAACGTCTTTATGGGGCCTTCTTTGTGATTCTTACGCGGAGGGAGGCAATAGCCTACCAGTAGGTGACAACCCTACTGGTAGGGTTGTCACCTACTTTACAATAAAATATCCTACTTTATTTTTGGTAATTATACTCACCTGATGGTAAGTGATTACCGCCGCCCATGAGCACCCGCAGCAACAGGGGAATTGCAAGTACGTTGTCGGCCTTTTAAAAAGGAATAAGCTCTTTTCTTGAAGGTTTCAATATCGTATCGGTTCGGAAATACCATTGCTGGAAGGTGATTCTAGAATGTGGTTGTGCGTGGCAAAAGTTTCTAGAAAACCGCATTGTGGAGGACCGCCATTCGTCCAGATGATCAGGATGGTATTTTAGTTTCTGGCGGGTGGTATGGTGGTGAAACTCAGCAGCTGGTATTATTGTATATTAATTAATACGTTTTCTTTTTGTCAAAATAAGTTGGCAACCCTACCTATCAGCCACCCCGCAATTTGCGGTAACGCGTAGTACAAGCTTTTTAAATTTTCTGACATGTATGGTATAGCGATTATTTATTTATTTATTTTAATATGTATGTTATATATAAAATTCTCGTCTTATATATAAAATTCTCGTGTCACAGTTTTCGTTCCCATACTCCTCCGAAACGGCTTCACCGATTCTCATGAAATTTTGTGGGCGTATCGAGACGGTCTGAGAATCGGCCAACACCATTTTTCATCCCCCTAAATGTTAGGGGTAGTCCACCACAATTTTTATTTTTTTATTTTTTAGACAAAATTTTTAGTTTCTATTTTTTTATGATACAACATACAAAAATACATACAATCCTAAATTTTCACCCTTCTATCATCAACCCCTATTTTTTATAGTGTTATTAATTTATATGGCAAAACAACGTTTGCCGGGACAGCTAGTATATATATATAACTCAAAGGTGACTGACATAGTGATCTATCAACGCACAGTCCAAACCACTGGACGGATCGGGCTGAAATTTGGCATACAGGTAGATGTTATGACGTAGGCATCTAAGAAAGGATTTTGATTAATTCTACGTATTCTCTAAGTTAAGCTAGATAAAGCTTGTGTTACGGGTACTAGACAACTGATACAAATACATAGATTTTTTTGTAAACACATACATATTATACATAGTAAAGACCCAGACCGATACAAACAATCATACTCATGAATACAAATGTTTGTGCTGTGCGAGGATTCAACCCGCGACCATCGGTCGTAAAGCGGCGTGCTAGATCGCTAGACCACCGAGGTCGTCATACTATTAGTAAGATAGCTGATATACTATAAAAAGATACTGATGTCAAAAGTTAAAACTCAGTCTCTATCACAGGTGGGTTGTCAGCTTATTGACCTTTCAAATTACGTTAAAAAAAACGAGGTGGGAATAAAACAATCATGAATTTCGTCATCAATCACGTAATTCCAAAAATACAAAATGGATTATACTTAATGGATTTGTGTTATTTTGTTTAATTCCGCTGCAATTAGCATGTATGTGTGAGACCACAAATATTCAGTGTCGAAACTTGACTACCGTTACGACCTTCTCTATTGGTGATCAAATTCCGACCATTATTGAATCTACAGTCTAGATCCATATAATATAATAATAATAATCTCAGGACAATTAACACAGCGCCATCTAGTCCCAAGTTAAGCTAGCTAAAGCTTGTGTTATGGGTACTAGATAACTGATACAGATACATAAATCATTTTTTTTTTTTCGTAATTACATACATATTATACAAGAGAAAACACCCAGACCGATACAAACAATTATACTCATGAATACAAATGTTTGTGCCGTGCGAGGAATAGAACCCGCGACCATCGGACGTAAAGCGGTGTGCTAAACCACATATTTCATCTCTGAACGAGTAATGAATAGAGTTCAGATATATCTTTGAAGCCTATTGTTGAAATAGAAATAGAAATATAAATAATCTTTATTCAAATAAACTTAATATAAGCACTTTGAATAATCAAGTTTTTTTATATATTTTTTCGTAAATACACAAATAATATACATAGAAATCACCCAAACGAATACAAACAATCATATTCTTGAATACATTCTGCCGTGCGAGGATCAAACCCGCGACCATCGGGAATAAAGCGGTGGTCTAAACCGCTAGACCACCGAGGCGGTCAAATAAGAGAAACAAAACACAAACAAACTACAAATTACAGACTCTTATGATATGTCAAATCTACCGTCAGTTCAGACTACTGTCGAGTTAAGAAGAAATGACAAGAAACTTAGCTCTTATTCTTTTCAAATGAGCATGCAACATGATTACAGAAATAGAAATAGAAATAAAAATAATCTTCATTCAAATAAACTCATTACAAGTACTTTTGAATAGTCATATTTTGATTCTACATACTCATTCGGAATGCAGATTCATCACAAGAAGAATGAGCAAGAAACTTGTGTGTTGCTCTTTTGAATAGATATTTTTTTAATATAAATAATTACAGTATAACATGTAAGAGGCATGCGATAATCAACATAAAAATCGCTACGCATTCATTATTATTGTAATCAGATAATATTGCCAGTGCTATGGATTTTAAATTTTTCTATATAAAACATTATTGTCGTTAACGAATTCTTCAATTTTATAGTAAGCTTTTTTGCAAAGGAAGTGTTTTATTTGACATTTAAATCTTTTTTCAGGCAGATTTATAACAGACTCTGGTATTTTGTTGTAAAACCTTATGCAATTGCCATAAAACGAATTACTAACTGTAATTAAACTACATTTAGGTAAAATCAGTTTGTTATTGTTACGGAAGCTTTTATTAGTGTAATCACTAACTCTTTTGAAATTGTCTATATTCTTCCTGGCATACTTGATTATTTCATAAATGTATTGAGAAGCAACGGTGAGGATATTTGAATCCTTAAAGCACTCTCGTAAAGACTTCCTGGAACCCATACTATAAATGGGCAATAAAAAATATAAGGCAATATAATAATCTGGATCAGTTTACCCGTGATCATGATGGTTGAAACACTGCCGAAATATCGGGAACTCAGCAAATAAATATAAAACGTGGTAAGATCCCGTGATTTTTACTAATTATACGTATAAATAATGACCGAGTCAAATTAAAAAAAGCAATATAACAAGTATACAAAAATACAAATCCAATTTGAGATCTAAAAGGTGAAACTAACATACAAATATTTATATAATTTTACTATTGGCGAAGATTTTTAATTGGCATAGGACAATTTGATATGACTTACATCATTAATCATCCTAAATAAATATAATATCTATTGTAATATGCTTACACTGTCGGCTGTAATCACTATTTCATTGTCAGATTATTGGTCATATATTTATGTGTGTATGGTATATTTTTGTATATGTATATGTATTTTTGTGTATATTTGTAGGAATATTTATGTAGTTACATGTGTATATATAATATATATATTTATTCATGTATATTCTATAAAATAATATATTATTGTTTGCACCGCCAACAACTTATCTCTGCACAACTCATGGTTGACTGGTAGAAAATGCCATTAGGTGTTAAGTCCGCCACATGTACTTTTTACCTGTGTATGACGTGCATTAATGTTATTTAAATAAAAAAAAAATATTATTTAAATAGATTATAATAACTTACAGTCATAGATGAATAATTACCAACCTTTTATTCATAACGACATCAAAGCTGAATATCTAAATATGAGTTTCTATTTTCTCCCGGCGACATCGTAAAAATGCGAGTAATTTATGTTCAGTCGGTGTTTTAATTTAAAAAGGAATCTGTCTACCCTCATTTGCTTTATAAATGTGTACAGTTTTAATTAGGTCCGTTATGTTACGAGTTTATAAAGGTGAGGTTGTATTGCGAGTTACAAATCACAAATAAAATATTTACGGCTTTATTTTGTGGCTTACGTTTTAAGGGTTGTTGGTGGGAGTTTTAAAAATAAAATTCTAATTCTAATTCTAAATATTCATGTAGGTCTATTAAAGACTCTTATGGTATGTCAAATCTACCGTCAGTTCGGAATGATTTCGAGATGAGAAGAACTGACAAGAAACTCACAGACTCTTATGGTATGTCAAATCTACCGTCAGTTCGGAATGATTTCGAGATGAGAAGAACTGACAAGAAACTCACAGACTCTTATGGTATGTCAAATCTACCGTCAGTTCGGAATGATTTCGAGATGAGAAGAACTGACATGAAACTCATCTCGTAGTCTTTTCAAATAAATGTTACAATAAAACAGATTCATTTTTAAATTCAAATTTGGGAGAATAGTGACCACCAGAATATGTTACTGCAAAAGCAGAAAGTCTAATCAGTGTTCGTAACCTGAACAGAGCAGAGGACTGCTAGGGGACAAGCAGCACCCGTTCACGAGTATGACGGATACTCGTAAAGTTATATATCATAGTATAAAAAACAGAGGGCAAACGAGATTGCAGCTCACCTGATGGTAAATGATGACACTCACCCATAAGCACCCGAAACACCAGAGAAATCGCAAGGGTAGTCTGTACTTCAGTTTACCGCTGCTTAAGGCTAGCGGTAGAATAGAGACAAAAAAAATTACATGCTGAAGTGGAATAAAAATTAACTTTGACTTAGAAATCAGGAGAACCAAGTGCTCATGTACCTCTAAAAGATTGTCAAGTCTCAGGATCTACTATGTGTACACGTTTGCGCATCTTCTAAAAACGTAAAAATAAAAAAAAAAGTTTGTAAGTCGCCACACTACTTTTTCCCGCCTCCTTCCCTGCACAATATGGACATTATTATTCACAGCCAACTAACGAGTGAAACAACCTACGCATTCATCAATAAACAAAACGAGCTCTTTAAATATTAAAACCAAAACAAACTATATTTGTGTCGCGAGTCGCCGATACAGTTCATCTAAAATGTATAAAAAAAAATCAGTTGAGTTTCTTACCAGTTCTTCTCAGTTGAATATATGGATAGACAGATAAATTCTTTATTCACAATTACAGACACATAAATTACATGAGATACAGAAAAACACGAATTAATAAAAGAAATGTAGGTGGCTTTATGTGCCGCGAAAGTGAAAAGGTAGCCAACTCAGCATAATGCTACAGATAACTCTGGAGCGCTGATATTCTGTTTGCTACTTAATTATACAATACTTATTAATAAAAAAATTACATAATTATTAAACTTCGAGCTCTTTATCAAAATATATAAAGTATGAATGAACTGTAAATAATGTGATGAATTATGTGATTAAACTACTTATACTACATAAATACTATAACAAGGATTACACATATATTGATATGGTGATAGGCTCCGCGAGACTGACGATGGCGAAGATGATGCAAGAATACAAGTACACAGAACTGGACAATAGGAAAAAAATATTACAAAAATCTTGACGCTCATAAACGGCTAAAATGTCATCTATACATATAAATAAAATTGTAGTGTATGTTTGTAATATTGAAATAACCGTTTTTTACTACATGCATATGAATATAAATTCGGTACATACACCAAAATAACATTTTTTACAATTTTTATCTATCTGTCTGTTTGTTCCGGCTAATCTCTGTAATGGCTGGACCGATTTTGACGGGACTTTTTTTGGCAAGTCGCTGATGTAATAAAAATTAACTTAGGCTACTTTCCTTTTTTTACTAAGACGAAGTCGCGGGTACAGCTAGTACATGCATCAAAATGAACTTGGGAGAAGATGCCACAAGGTGTTAAATCTACCATATGCATCTGTATGTTTGTATTTGTACATGATTTTGTACATTTTGATTTTGCAAAAATCTAGCTTGAACATACAATATCTAAACATACAGTATAGTACTGATATGAGTTGTGAAAACATACAGATATATCTGTTTCCAGGTGCTTTCATGTTTCAAGCCATAGAGGGTGCGAGCGAGATGGAACGAGTGAATCACATGGCGCGAGAAAGGAACAACACAGCCCAGTACCTCTGGCAGAACGTCACCCTGGCGCTCAACCTCTTCAATGAAACCGCATTAAAAGACAAGTGAGGTTATTGACCTTTTTACCGACTTCGAAAAATATATTCTTGAGTGGATGACAATGGTATGATGCACCCGCCTGCTCTTTACGCTGGCGGCACCAGTGGAGGATGATAAGATGAGCATGAGGTCAGGTCAGTTAGGCCATCGTGACGAATTCACCAAGAATTTGAAGGCAACCTTACATGGTACATTACCCCCCGAAATTACACGCACAATGGCCCGAATGAGAGGCCAATTGCGGAAAATGGAGTCCAACCTACTACCCCCGAAATTTACATTCAATTGGTCGTTTTTTACTTTCTTCATGACTATGACTACAAAAGGTTGGATTAGATAGGAAATGTGAAATTGTATTCAAATTTTTTTTTTTTCAATCTCCGGACAATTCACACAACGCCATCTAGACCCAAGTTAAGCTAAAGCTTGTGTTATGGGTACTGATACAAATACATAGATTATTTTTTCGTAAATAAATACATATTATACATAGAAAACACCCAGACCGATACAAACAATCATACTCATGAATACAAATGTTTGTCCCGTGCGAGGAATCGAACCTGCGACCAACGGTCGTAAAGCGGTGTGCTAAACCGCTAGACCACCGAGGTCGTCAAATTATATCCGATACTTAGACTACAAAAAAATATCTAAAATATTAATAAACCACAAGGTTGGCAACCCTGAGATCAATCAACCCATGCAAGTGCGCGTCTATCGAGAGGAACGGGTAATTTCTGGTCGATTGTTTTTGGTCGGTGTAATTTTTTAGTTGAACAATATAATTAGGAAGGCCCCTAAGTATATTTAGCCCAGGGCCCCAGAAATTCACGATCCGCCCCTGGATCCATGGGTGATCATCCACGGGTGAAATAAATGCTGTTTTTTTCTAATTCCAGAATTAGCTTCGAGCTGCACCACTATCAGAGGAAGGTGGTGGTGGCTGTCCGTCGCGGCTGGGACGGTGGCAGGTCATCCAGACAGTGGAGTTTCTCCTCCGCCTTCCTGTACTCCCTCACCGTCATCACCACCATAGGTATCTACAATCTTATCGTTTATTTGTTTGTAACACTTTATTGCTTGTATGATGACTAGGGCCCTCACAGGATACTGCAAATCGATCAAACATATGGCAAACCTAGGCCTATGCACGACAAAAATCTGCAGATTTTGCCAAACTGAAGAGGAAACGCCGTTACACATCCTATGTGGTTAGCCCACTCATGCATAAACGAAATATCTCCTTTGTAAAGCTTACACTCTTTTCTGAGGAGATAAAAAATCGCTCCTAAGAATATCCTTCAATTCTTGTCCCTGACGGGTTATGTATTTCTATCGAAGGATTTGAGAGAAAAAACTTAACTATTCAAAAGATCTTATATTAAGTTTAATTGTTTCTATTTCTATTTGTATCAGTTGTCTAGTACCCATAACACAAGTTTTAACTAGCTTAACTCTGATCTAGATGGCGCTGTGTGAATTGTCCTGAGATTATTATTCGTTTAAGGTCATAGAAACTATATACTTACATGAATTGCAAAATATGAACCGTTTTATCTTATTACGAATCACTAAAGCGGCCATTTTAGGATCCATAGCGGTTCCCTGTTATGGAGGTTTACAACCAATTTGAAGCCAATCTTCTCTAATGTTTGGAAACGGCAAATGGCCGAAATCTGGGCCATTTTGCCAACGTTAAACAGACTTTGAACGTTGGGTTATGCATTTTAAGCAGGTGTTTTGGTTAACGATTAGGATGGAGGTGATTAATTAGCAAAATTGCTTATGTGTACATTACATTTAGGTGTTATTATGCTATCGTTATTTTCAGCGAATTATTTTGCTGCTAAATTATCTGATGGGTTTTTTAAAAGCAAAGAAAGTTCAGTTAAGTTTTTTAATTCTAAATTACAATTAGGTATATTATGTATGGATCAGAGTGCTGGCCAATAAAGGCGACGGATGAGAGACGACTGCATGCAACTGAAATGCGAATGTTGAGATGGATGTGTGGTGTGACGAGGATAGACAAGATAAAGAATGAATACATCAGAGGAAGTATGAAAGTGGCACCGATGTCGGAGAGGTTAAAGAGTAATCGTCTATCGTGGTATGGACATGTAATGCGTAGGAATGAAGATCATATCCTAAGGACGGTGTTACATATGTAACACCGTCCTTAGGACATGATCTTTGACCCTTATAACCAACCACATTCATCACCATATCATCTTTCACACAGTCCATCCATCTCTTTTTCGGTCTTCCTCTACCCAGAGGAAGACCGAAAAAGAGATGGATGGACTGTGTGAATGATGATATGGTAAGAAAGGGAGTAAATAACGGGATGACTGCGAACAGGGATGAATGGAAGAGAAAAACATATTACGACGACCACAAATAAATGGGATAAGGAAGAAGCAGATGATGATGAATTAGGTATTTTGATTCATATATGTCAAATCTACTCTACTCGCTGATCTGTAATAGTTAAGAATCATCTAACAATACTTTTGTGGACTCCCGCGATACAGTTTCGCCTATTGCGGGTTCAATGTATAATCAACTTTTTAATATTTGCATGATTGAAGATGAATAAATAAATAAATGTTTTTTTTTCAGGTTATGGTCATTTATCACCAAGAACGAACTGGGGGAAGGTGACCACTATACTCTATACTCTGCTGGGAATGCCTTTATTTTTATTATACCTCAGTAACGTTGGTAAGTATACTATATAAGGTACTGGGGCATTAGATAGGTAGAAGTTGTTTATTAGAGAATCTTCTATAATTACAATGAAAAGTGTAATCACTAAACATACTATATCTTTATTTTGTAGCTTTAAATATACAAGTACTTCCAATCATTACATCACTTCAGAACTGTTATTATAAAGTTCCCTTCAATCTCTATAATATTATGTTTTTTTTTAATTTAGTTTTTATATTTTTGCGCCAAAATATTTTTTACTTTTTATATGGATTTATGCACACTAAGGAACATCCTATACAGCTATATTGGTATTATAAATTCTTATTATTTTTATTTATCAATATATAAATCGTAGGACATGTAACAAATTATTTAAACCTTAGTCATGCTATGTGTCTGTAATTAGTGAAATTCTATACCTTATACATCGAGGCATTAGATAGATCTATAATTGATGTAATTCCCCCTAATTTTAGTTCAAAAAAATAATCTGTAGTTTTGTAAAAATTGTACTGGTTCATTTTAAAAGAAGAAGAGCTAAGTTTCTTTACAATTCTTAGCTCGTAAGCTCTCCGAACTGACGGTAGATTTGACATATAAGAGTCTGTAATAGACCTACATGAATAAAGATATTTTCAATGTTGAATTACAGATGCAAATCATAATTGAGGTACAGAAACATTAATTTATTAATAAATTAAAACTACCACCATTTATTTTATAAATTATGTCCCGCAAAACGTGAATCATATTAATATTATAAATGCGAAAGTTTGTGAGTTTGTTACTCCTTCACCATTTACCGTCCGATGGGCCGTATGCTTGTTTGCCACTTTGTAGTTTAACAAAAATGAGGCGGACGATGGCGGAGGGGTTGGGAATTGAGAGAAACCGCGTGACACAGCTAGTTATATTATATTTACAGGTGAACTGCTGGCACGCTGGTTCAAGTGCTTGTACGCGCTGGTATGTCTATGCCGTGGATGTCCAGGGTTCACCAGACGAAGAGTAGCCAGATTCCGTCCTCAGGTTTGTACTTTAACGCTGAAATAAAATCGCTTCTTTATTTTGAGTCACTATCACCATCTCAGCCAGGAAGACGTCCACTGCTGAACAAAGGCCTCCCCCAAAGATCTTCACGACGATCGGTCCTGCGCTGCTCGCAGACAATGCCTTCCAGCGATCTTGACCAGATCGTCGGTCCACCTTGGAGGCCTTCCCACGCTGCGTCTTCCGATCCGCGGTCGCCACTCGAGGACTTTGCCCCAACGGCCATCTGTCCTACAAGCTATGTGCCCTGCCCATTGTATTATTGTAGCCATAACAAAATTATCAATAATAATAGAGATCGTAATAAAGAAGAAGACAAGATTTTGTCATATGCTAACTCAACTAAGGATTATTTATTATTATTCAAGACTAAAACCTTGGTCACTGCAAATTAAATAAACACATGGTAAAGTTAGGCATTTGCTTAAAGATTTGTAGATTTTACAAGTGGATGGCAAACGCCATTACACATCTCAGATCCCCCGCCCAATTCAAACAAGGATCGAAATTACGACGGCCTGAGCCGAGGTTCGAACCCCTAGCGGTGCACTCAGACTAAAGTCGTATCCGTCAGGCGGGAGTTGGCCTTCAGCCGCTCCATAAGTCCTTCCTTTGGTTTGGAGTGCCATCTGCACTCGTCCCTATCGCCCGGTGAAACTGTAAAGGCCAGCTGCGGCCAACAGCATTAGAGTAGTCAGAAAAAAAGCATCTCATGCGGTTGTAGTAAGAAATAACACCTTTGGAAAGTATACACTGTATCCTGAGGAGATAACAACCATCGCTCCTAGTTCTTGTCCCTGGCGGGTCTAGGCCGTGAACTCTGAAAAAAAAGGGCAAGCACAATAGATCTCTATAGGTCACAATACAACAATACCGAATAATAGCTGAAATTCAAATCAAATTCAAAAATAATTTATTCATGTAGGATATTTTAGCCTCTTATAACAATAATAAAATAATAATAATCATTTCACACAGCGCCATCTAGTCCCAAGTTAAGCTATCTAAAGCTTGTGTTACGGGTACTAGGTAACTGATACAAGTACATAGATAATTTTTTTTTTCGTAAATACATACATATTACCTATACATAAAAACACCCAGACCGATACAAACAATGATACTCATGAATACAAATGTTTGTGCCGTGCGAGGAATCGAACCCGCGTCCATCGGACGTAAAGCGGTGTGCTAGACCGCTAGACCACCGAGCACATCCTCTTATGAATATATTTTTTTTATAATTAATATTTTATTCATTTCTAACATAAACTTTAGTACACCTCAATAGCAACGTTTGAATGAGTTCAATATATTTTGTGACATCATGTTTTACCATCAGGTGGGCCGTAAGCCATCCATTCCAATTAAATAAAAAATCTACTTATAAATGTTATAACATAATCAAAGGTCAATACTGCGTAATATTGAGATGTTTAACTAGCAAAAAACATATTCAGGATCTATATCTGGCATGAATAAAGTTACCTAAGGCTAGGGTTGCCAGGCCCAAATTTAAAAAATCAGGATTGATAATCCCACTAACCAGGACTATCCAGTTTAACAACAGAACGCAGCAATAGTGTTGCCATAGTTATATTAATATGTAGTAAAATTCAAGTAATTAATATAATTAGGTTTTTAATAAAAAGTATTTGATAAAATTCATCATCACCATCATCGCAGCCCGGAAGACGTCCACTGCTGGACATAGGCGTCCCCCAAAGATCTCCACGACGATCGGTCCTGCGCTGCTCGCATCCAATGCCTTCCAGCGATCTTGACCAGATCGTCGGTCCACCTTGCTGGAGGCCTACCACGCTGCGTCTTCCGGTCCGTGGTCGCCACTCGAGGACTTTACTGCCCCAACGGCCATCTGTCCTACGAGCTATATGCCCTGCCCATTGCCACTTCAGAGTCGCAATTCTTCGGGCTATGTCGGTCACTCTGGTTCTTCTGCGGATCTCCTCATTTCTGATTCGATCACGCAGAGTAACTCCGAGCATAGCTCTCTCCATTGCTCTCTGAGTGACTCTGAGCTTGTTCATGAGGCTTTTGATAAAATTATACTGTTGAAATGAAATGAAATATATTTATTTGCGTATTATACAGTTAGATATTATAATATGTCCAGGTAATAATATTATTGGCAACTGTTTAATTGCCCCAATTTACGGGCATGCAAATTTTGGGTATATTAAAATGGAATAATCTATAATATTATAATTTAAAATTAATGTCTTATGTACCATTCTAATTATATAGTAATAAAAAAAAAAAAAAGTCAACAATCATCACATAAATATTCTTTGATGTCATAAAAACACTTGTCCAGCAACCAGTAATATAATCGATTTTTTAATTTGTTTAAGGGCATTTTTCTCAAGTCCGGTGGTAATTTATTAAAAATTTTTTGTGCCATAAATGATACATTCCTTTGGTAAAGCGTCAAATTGCTCTTTGGTACCAATATTTGAAAATGAGTATTCAGGACTTCCTGTCCTGGGAAATCCTGAACTTTGATAACTAGGACTTGTCCTGGGAAAATAGGACGTTTGGCAACTCTACCTGAGGCTTAATGGATGAGTCCTAAATAAACAGTAATATTAATTTTCAGTCCATATTTGTTTCAGGTAGAAACC
Source organism: Achroia grisella (assembly GCF_030625045.1). NCBI lineage: Eukaryota > Metazoa > Arthropoda > Insecta > Lepidoptera > Pyralidae > Achroia > Achroia grisella. Next base: position 255,936 of record NW_026712718.1, read on the forward strand.
AGCGAGGCTGAAAGTATAGAGCGTCCCGAGGATTGGAGGTGGAGGTATTCAGAGTCGGATGTGACCCCAGAATATGGGCCCTCTCACCGGATCCACAATTATGTCCTCAGGTATGGACTATTACTAATTTTCTTTCCATATTAATCCTAAAACTGTAACTTAATGAACATCATCATCATAAAATAAAGTCGCTGTCTGTCCGTCCCTATGTATGCTTAAATCTTTAAAACTACGCAACGGATTTTGAAGCGGTTTTTAGATAGAGTGATTCTAGAGGAAGGTTTATATATATAATACATGTGTACCCGTGCGAAGCCGGGGCGAGTAGCTAGTATAGTATAAAACAAAGTCCCTATCGCTGTCTATCCGTCCCTATGTATGCTTAAATCTTTAAAACTACGCAACGGATTTTGAAGCGGTTTTTTAATGGATAGAGTGATTCAAAAGGGAGTTTTATATGTATAATACATGTACTGCCGTATGAAGCCGGGGCGAGTAGTTAGTATAGTATAAAACAAAGTCGCTGTCGCTGTCTATCGGTCCCTATGTATGCTTAAATCTTTAAAACTACGCAACGGATTTTAAAGCGGTTTTTTAATGGATAGAGTGATTCAAAAGGGAGTTTTATATGTATAATACATGTACTGCCGTATGAAGCCGGGGCGAGTAGCTAGTATAGTATAAAGAGACAATATTTATTTTTTTAATTTTGATTTTTTTTATTTTAAACTCTATTTGCAGAAGACCAGAGTACGGACGCAGTGTTTCCATGCCACAACCGTGGGGTCCGCCCCGGTACCCGCATCGTTTAGACCCAAGACTGCGGGGCTGGTCAGAACCCTGGACCCGGGGTACTCCAGAAACCAGCGAGTTCAGCTACCTGACCTTCGATGCTCAATCCATTACCGTTCCACTAAGTGTCTGCGTGTTTATACTAGTTGGGTATGTGTTTAGACATCTATACATATAAATAAAATTGGAGTGTCTGTATGTAATATTGAAATAACTGTTTTTTACTACATGCATATGAATATATCAAAATAACATTTTTTATAATTTTTGTCTGTCTGTCTGCTTGTTCTGGCTAATTTGGTTGGACCGATTTTGACGGGACTTTTTTTGCCAGGTAACTAATGTAATAACGAGTAACTTAGGCTACTTATATTTTAGAAAAATAAAGTTAAATTCCACGCGGACGAAGTCGCGTGTACAGCTAGTTCAGTATATAAATACAACTAATCGTTATATTAATAGGTGAAGCAAAAACTTTGTACCCCTGTAGAATACTATATAAAAACTAAATTGTAACTGGCAGCCTACAAATATATGCGTTGCTATGTCCCCAAAACATAATAAAAAAGAAATTTGAAAAAAAGAACAAAATTGAAAAAAAAAACAAATTAACAGACATTAACGTAAACTTGGATTTTTATTTCATAAATATATTTTTTTATTGTTATTTATTTATTTATTTAGACTTTCATCGGTGTGTGTGATGCAGTCCTGACTCCCAAATAGCGTGAGCTGTATATCAGTATTTTAAATCTATCTTATCGACCATACCTCAAATCCTCGACCAAGTTTAAACAACCCCTTTTTACGATAATTGCTCCGACCAAGGAGTATGAAATTTCGCACACTTATAGTTTATATAGAAGAGTGCAGAATGCTAGTATTTTTAATTATGCATAAACACATCAATTGGAAGTAGCTATGACGTGGTCTAGTGTTTTGAGTAGTCATGCTCACTGAAATGTGCAGACTTGTGGCGGCGTGGTGGGCCGGGTTATTGGGCTCCCTAAAATATGGTCGAGCGTAGTGGCTGGCTCATCCGTCATACTCGTGAACGGGTGCTGCTTGTAGGGACTGGTCTGCACTAATCTATGACTGATTTCCTCTTATTAATTGTTTAACCAGTTGGTTATATATTCAATATTTTTTTCTATTTGAGTATTTAATTGAATTAGTGCTAATTGGTGGTTTGTATTGTGTGAATACACTTAAAAATGTAAAGTAATAATAAAATTATTTAAAACAGCAACACGCAAGTTTCTTGCTTGTTCTTCTTGTGATGAGACAGCTTTCCGAATGAGCGGTAGATTAAAAAAATGTAATGACTATTCAAAAGTACTTCAATGTAAGTTTATTTGAATAAATGATTTTCTATTCTATTCTATTCTATTATTCTAATCAATAACAAAAAGAACTTTATACACAGTACCCATTAGCAAGCTAAGCTTCTAATATAGGACTAGATGGCGCTGCGTGCATTGTCCTGAGACAAAAAATAAATTTAGATAAAGCCAACTGATAAAGCCAAAGCACTCATTGACAGCATCAGTGGTCTAGCGGTTTAGCACACCGCCTTACTTCCGATTGTCGCGGTTCGATTCCTCGGCAGGCACAAACATTTGTATTCATGAGTATGATTGTTTGTGTCGGTCTGGGTGTTTTCTATGTGTAATTGGTATCGATATGTTTTCTATGTGTAATTGTAATGACTTATATTATATCGCATGCCTAATCCTTGTTAATGTAAATCTAATTAAAACAATATTTATTTAAAAGAGCAACACACAAGTTTCTAGATCATTCTTCTTGTGACGAGACTGCATTCCGAATGAGCGGCAGAATAAAAAAAATGTGACTATTCAAAAGTTCTTATGTTAAGTTTGTTTTAATAAAGATTGTTTCTATTTCCATTTCTATTACACCTTCATTTCAGTTACATAATGTTCGGCTCAATGATATTCGGGATGTGGGAACAGTGGGATCAACTGGATGGTGCATACTTCTGTTTCATATCTCTCAGTAGGTGAGTTTGATAATCAGTTACCAAAAATATATGTTTATTAAAATTTAAAACTTACATCAGAAATTGTAAATATTATAAGAAGAGAAGGAGCTCTCGAGAGATCCTCAACCATAGAGAACGCGTCCCCGGGTGGCGGATAGGGAAACGCTCATCAGATAGTCCTGCAAATGATCACCTTGATGGAGGATAAGGTTGAAATGAAAGCCCTCGTAGATCAACAGGCCGGAGAAGGTTACTTCATAATTAAACCCCTACCATAGGGCTTCTTTGAGGTAACCAAAGCAGAGGCCGCAGTGCTGCACGATTAGGTTGGGCCGCGCAGAAAGGATAGCGGAAGACCTCAATAAGAGTCAACGGCGGCGCCCAGAACTCTCCTGGTTGAAGTACAAACTTGGAGTTAGTTGGCAACCGGCCGTAAAACACAAAGCCAAATCTTTCCTCCTGCACATGATGAAGCACAAAACAGAGTTCTCTGGCGCAAATGTATGTAGACCCGACCCCAGATAAACTGGGAACATGGTTTAAGTGAATGATGATAAGAAGAGAAAGAACTGACTCATTTCTGAAAGATATAAATCATAGATGGTATTGCCAAATGGGTGGGCAACTGTTGATATTGGTGAACGTAAGGGGACTGTAGGGATAGTAGTTGATGACTGCATTTCGCTTGATAGTTCGGAAGAAGATATTTTCAATGAAAAGCAGTTTTATTAGAGGTACACCTTAAAAATGCTTACTGAGCACTTAAGTATCACCTATTTCAGCCGCTAAGCAGCTTGTTTTGTACGCTTTATTTATACTGTAGGTTGCAGATTAAACAGTGAAATTACAGAATATGTATTACGATACCTTAGTTTTCTGGAACGGCAATGTATAAGTTCAATCTCAGTTGTCACATGATAACGTAATATCTAATAATTTATGTGATTTTAAATAAAAAAATATGGATTCCTGGCAACTATAGTACACCAAAAATAAAAAATTGCCAGCAGCTGTAGAAGACTGAGTTTGTGATGACAGCATAAGTATATAATGTCATGATAGTAGACTAATATCACCTTCATTTCTTTCAGTATTGGGTTTGGTGATTTCGTGCCTGGAGAGAGAGTCTACACGCCCCGTATTGAGACTTCCTTCATCGTGTGCTCAATGTATCTGATGCTGGGCATGGCACTAGCTGCCATGTGCTTCAATCTTATGCAGGTTACTATATATTACACGTTTATCCTATATTATAAAAGAAATCATTAATATACACTACAAATAAATTGGGACCTAAAATACACCCTTGAGGTACAATCTTTCTCAAAAAAGAAGTATTACATATTAAGGTATATAGATTGCAATTTTAACAGTAAATTTCTAAAATGAAATCATAGTGGCCTATATTACTCCGTATGATATGAAACGGCGTAATTTAGGCTACTTTTATTTAGCTATCTGCGAATGAAAGTTCCGTCATAATTGGTCCATCCATTTCAGAGATGAACGAGAACAAATAGACAGACAGTCAGGTTTTTTTTTAATTAGTCTTTTATTGTACGTATGTACCGTATAGACTTTCATATGCATTTAGTTAAAAAATGTTAATTACAAATGGACACTACAATTTTATTTGTTTATCATCTATGGTAGATAAAAAACAAATTGTTATGACTATTCAAAAGTGCTTAAATTAAGTTTATTTGAATAAATGATTTTCTATTCTATTCTATTCTATTCTACAAATCCAAAATACCCAGAATCGCGGGATATTTAAGGAAATTATTATTATAGTTAAACTCAGAGCTGTTTAACAATTAATAGCTGTTCTACTATTAATAATGTATATAATAATAATAATAATGTATATATGTACGGAATGAGGTCTAAAGTGACTCTGAAAGTTACCCCTATGTGTACAAAGTCTGCTGACCGTGACGATGATGGTTTTGTCACGGTACGAAAGAAGAGGCGCAAAGAGGGTCATTCTAAACCATTGTGGCACAGCACTGACAGGGCCCAACTTCTTATTACGTGCCGCAACACCGACCACGTCAATGTACCTATCCCGCCTACACTACGCTACCAAGGAACAGGACATTGTTGACGACAGTAACCTGACATTGAGGGTAACGCAGCTGGAATCGAGTCAAAACGCGAGCTTCAAAGCGTTCGTGGCTCCTGTCCCCACCAACATGCTGCCCACCTTCATGAAGGAGGACTACTGGCCGAAGGGAGTGGTGTATCGGCGCTACCGTGGCAGATTGCCGTCGTCAGTGCCGTGACCAAAGAGACAATTTTATTTACATATTTTATTATTATATCTTATGTATGTTAGTCTATAAGGTATTTATAATATGGGCCATGTAGCCTGAATTAAATAAATAAATAATGTGTATAAAAGGCGAAATTTTAAAAATATGAATTTAAGGAAATCTGATAGGAACGAAAACATCGAGTTTAAAGTTCCTTAAACAGCCAGTTTTTCTTATAGCTGCTTTTTCAAAACGCTTATACATAGAAAAAATTCCTTATATTCCACTATCCCACAGATCATCAATCATGTAATTTCACGTGTATGTACTCATACAAAAACTCAAGACATGTTAATGTAATATTTTGTTCGCAGGAACAAGTGATACATTACGTGGCAGGCTTCAAGAGGGCCGCAGTAAGGATATGTCGTTGTAAAAGATAACATATGTGTATATAGTTGAATTTCGTATACGAATGTTTATGTATTGTTGTACAATAAAGACGGTTAATATTTACATTGGTTTATTTTTATAATTCCCAATCTTGCGTTATAAATTTAAATCCTAACTCACTAAACGATTACTTGAATGACGAGTGTGCATGGCAATAGTTGTTCATGCACGGGATTTTCATTTAATGTTAGACATAGACACCTATACAAATATACATTGTAAATAAAGTGGATTTTAAAAAAAAAGTAATTAAATCAGAGGTGAATTTGGGCCCTGGGGCAAAGTAAAAAATGCCCCTACATTACAGATTTATTAAGACGCACATATCGCTATCCGATAACCCACAGAAAGAATTTAGGGAAATTCCGAGGTATAACTTTCTAATTTTTCTCAACTGAGTTGCCATGATTGAGGTCGGGTTTCAACCTGTCATATTTATTTTGAAAATGGGAGAAATTTTGAAAAATTCAGTTCGATCGAGATTTTCTGGTAAGGGTTCGAGGACCCCCTGAGCTTGATGTCCCTGGGCCACTACCCGCCTAGCCCCTAGGTAGCTACGCCACTGCCCTGGGCTAAAACTTAGGGCCTACCAAATTATATTATTTCCATTTACGGTATGTTAAGTGCCGTTTGACGAAAGTTAGTTATTCGTTTTACAACAAACTGCCAGAGTCTGTACTTAATTTGCCAGAAAAATGATACAAATGTCTTATAAAATATTTTCTTTGTAAAAAAGCTTATTATAAAATTGAGTATAAGAATTTATAAATGTTAATAATGTTTTTGTAGAAAATATGTAACTTAAAATTCATAGCGCTGACACTGGTTGAACAGAGATTAAGTGCGTAGCGGTTTCTATCTTAATTGATGATGATGATTTACATTAACTAGGACTAGGCCTAATGCCTATGCGCCTAATCCTTGTTAATGTAAATCAAACTAAAACAATATTTATTTAAAAGAGCAACACACAAGTTTCTTGTTCATTCTTCTTGTGATGAGTCTGCATTCCGAATGAGCGGTAGAATAACAAAAATGTGACTTTTCAGAAGTACTAATATTAAGTTTATTTGAATAAATATTCTGTTAGAAAGACATCCATGGGTTGACATCTCAGGGTTGTGAACCTTATGATAGGTTATTAATATTTCATTTTTCTAAATTTAAATATTGCTATTATATTCAGTTGGGGCTGGGGGCCCTTTGTATTCACGGGGCCCTGGGCTATAGCCCAAAAAGCCCATATGTAAATCCGCCCCTAAATTAAATTGAGTTTCTTGCCATTTCTTCTCGATTGGATCTATATACCGAACTGGACGGTAGAGAGAGAATTAACATTGTAATCTTGTATATAAAATTCTCGTGTCACAGTTTTCGTTCCCATACTCCTTCGAAACGGCTTGACCGATTCTCATGAAATTTTGTGAGCGTATTGAGTAGGTCTGAGAATCGGCCAACATCTATTTTTCATCCCCCTAAATGTTAGGTGTAGTTCACCCCTAAATTTTTTTTTTTATTTTAAGGCAAAACAACGTTTGCCGGGACAGCTAGTGTAAAATAAATTTGACGCTCATAAGCGACAAAAATTTAAAATTATAATGTAAAATGAATCCCATCAAAAACATAAATGTGAAATGATAGCCGAGTTTAATATTATGATATATACCTTGATTGTTGACTTCTACGACAAAAGAGATGAGATCTAAATGGGTGCCAAGTTCAATGGTCTGTCCTGAAATGTATTTATAACAATATAAAATATCATTTCTTCTTATAATTTAGGATAATATACTGTAGCCTAAGGTCTAACTTGGCCAGTTCTCATATACCAATTATTACTTTCGATTGCTAGTTACTATTAATATTAAAATAGGAACCGACAAGTAACATGTTTAGAACTTGCGAAGGCTACAGTAAATTTTGTATATGAAAACTAGCCAAGTTAGACCTTAGGCTACAGTATATTATCCTAAATTATAAGAAGAAATGATATTTTATATTGTTATAAATACATTTCAGGACAGACCATTGAACTTGGCACCCATTTAGATCTCATCTCTTTTGTCGTAGAAGTCAACAATCAAGGTATATATCATAATATTAAACTCGGCTATCATTTCACATTTATGTTTTTGATGGGATATCATTACTTTTTGTACATAAATTATACGAGGTACTTATTTATAACTAAATTAATACCAAATTATTTTTGATAAATTACTGTATTTTCGTATATTTACGGGGTATAATTGTCTTTTTTTTGTGTTATTTTCTATATTTTCTTGTAACTTTTAAATGTTCAAGTGCAATGCCAATTCAGTATCAGGAATTTTTGGGCAAATCGGGGCGGTATAACGTCCACAGATGGTTGTACTCTACAATAGAGCTCTCGTGACTTGGATCTAAATTGTTAAGACGTACTCCATCTAAGGTTTTAACTCTGGAGAGTCCAACGTAAACCTGCCCTTTATTAAATATAGAGGAGGCTATGTTGAGAAGAGGACTGCCAAAACTAAGGCCTTGTGATTTGTGGATAGTAATAGCATATGTTAAGCAAATACGGAATTGTTCTCTTTCAACATATACATTATTTAATATCTGAAACTTTGTATTGACTGTTATAGTTCGTAAAGACGATTATGTAACAAATTGACTGTTATCTATTGAATTCTCAAGAAAACAATTTGTTACCAATGAGTTCTCATTCTCGAGTTAACTATACATTCCTACTTATAACTATACTAAAATTGTTATTAATTTTTGGTTTAAACTATTGTCTATACCATACGTATTTACTAAAATAATGTAATAATAATATAATCACAAATATATAATTTAAGAAAGCTATAAATTTCGTAGCATAAATCGCAACCTTATAGGTTAGATATCGAGAAACAAAACATTGAGTTTTATCGCACCGCTCCCACACGGCGCTGCCGCGGCGCCCTATACCGAAATGCCTATTATTTAATAATTATTTATAAAAATAATGATTTTACACTATCGATGTGCGCTAAATACGAAATTCGACTATACTCCTAGTTATAAGTACGAGTATATTTTAGACAGAATCTAAATTATAGCAACTAGTGTTTACCGCTCAATGCAATATTTGAAGTTTGCTAGTTATCGACACTGATGTGAAGGGGTCAACGTAAATTGGTAATGATCGACGTTTTCATACAATATTACTTTCCGTCCAGTACAAGATGAGATTTTTCGCCAGGGATCAATGTCAATTGGTGGCTATCGACGTTTTCATAGAATTTTAGTATACGTCCAGTATAAGTTGAAATAGAATCAATTAAAGTGAAAAATTGTAGTAAAATGATAACAATTTACCAGTTTCAGATTTTTTCCTTTATATTCACCTAATTACCTATCTGCATACCAAATTTGAACTTCCTAGGTCATCTGGAAGTGGGTTATAATTTTGATCTATAGTTGATCAGTGATAAAAATGACGATTTTTGGACATTAATATCTAAATAACAGTTTGAGATATGTTTATGAAATTTGGAACACATATTTATCTCGCAAGTCTCAATATATGAACCAAATATGACAGGTTTGTGCGAAAGAGTTTTTGAGTTATGAGGGGGTCAAAAGTGGCTCCAAATGGTTCGTGTAAATATACACACGGTGCTGCTCGCCAGTTTACTTGAAACTCGGCTTGACACGCTGCCGCGTGTCTAGATTTCGTAAGCAGCTAAAATGTCCTACATGAATAAATGATTTTTTTAATTTGAATTTGAGTTTGAACATATCACAGATAATATAATATTGCATATGTGTAACATATGATAATGAAACTTCTTATTCAGACACTTAATGTACTATTAGAAATAAAACCACTTACGTATTTGTTTATGTTTATTCAATCAATAAATTAGTTTATTGTAAATAAATGAAATTCTATCGTATTCTGTGAAATTTATTTCAAATAAGGACCTTTATGATTATTACGATTGCACACTCCACATTGTTTTGAGTGGCTTCTGTCTAACATAAATCAGTTATAAGCCATTCAAAGTACTCTCATTATATCGTTATTCCATATTTTCGTTTGTTGATTCGCTATCAACAATATTCCCATTGTTATCAAGTAGTATTATTACTTCAATTCAATTGTAGTTATAGAAAACATGTTTAGAGATCGATACAGCTTTGTCTACCGTTCAATTAAATATCTACATATGTTGAAATAAGGTGATCAACTATTTTTTGTTCAAAGAGAGTATAGGGATGTGAAATTAATGGAAAAGAATCGATTAAATAAATCGATTTTTATTTATTTAATATTAATCGATTTTATGTAATTGAATAATATATTTTTGCGAGGAAATATATTTTTTCTATTATTTAAAAATCTCATGTAGATTTTCATATTCCATATACTTCTAACATTATCATATTAACTATTTATTAGATTAAAAATCAAATAAAATGGTATAAATAAAAAATTAATCGATTCAAATCTAAAAATCGAAGCTAATGGTACTTTAATCTTTCAAGGTAAGGAATAAGGAAATGAAATATCATTATTTATACAAATTTTTATTACTTAAATATTACTTTTTATCGGAGTGGATTTTTTTTTTGCTAAATGCGCATGTCCGTCTAATAATGTAGCCAGATTTGAACAACTTTCATTTTGCATATTAATTTTGACTGTTAAGACGGCAAATAATGTTTTTACAGAAACTTGCGAATCACTGCTCAAATAATAATATAGCATAAGGAAATTTCTATTGAAACTTTTTGAAATAGAAATAGAAATAGAAAATCATTTATTCAAATAAACTTACATTGAAGCACTTTTGAATAGTCATTACATTTTTTTAATCTACCGCTCATTCGGAAAGCTGTCTCATCACAAGAAGAACGAGCAAGAAACTTGCGTGTTGCTCGTTTAAATAATTTTATTATTACTTTACATTTTTAAGTTTTCATGTGAGATATGTTCTGCTCTAAAATGCCGTAAGATTTCTATCAATCTTTTGTCAAGTTCTATTTTCTCGTCGTTCCATTTCTTTACTTTTCTCCATTTAAATATAAGTTCACTCTTACTACAAATTGTAATTTATATGTACAAGGTTGGAAGAAGTGATGTGCAGGACCCACATACGTGCGTTACTTTTACGCCTGCAGACTCTTGCCGTATGATATTTGCTGGCAGGAAACGAGCAGGCGTTAGTGATGTTTGTATGTGGGTACGCACATCAGGGATGTTAAGGAGATCCGTAACCGTTCCCGAAACTAGCGGATATCCGATATAAAAAAATATCCGTAACCGTAACCGAATCCGAAATAAGTTTCGGACAATATCAGATAGGGACGGAGCCTAATTGAGACACGTTATGTAACCATTTTATTAGCTATTTGTATTTTACTTTTGAAATTCCTTAAAAAAATATTATCCGAAACAAACGGATAATCCGAAATCGTTTCATATCCGTATCCGTATCCGTATCTGGTATAATAATCATTCCAGTATCCGAAAGCTATCCGTATCCGAAATTTCATATCCATAACATCCCTGATACACATCACACGACCTTCTCAATATACGAGTTAACGAGTGCAATTGTCTTTTAGTTATTTTGGTGGTTTTTCAAATTCTAAATAATCTGTGCTAATATAAAACACAAATGAGTATAAAATTATACAAATGAGTACTGTCAGAGTACAGGATTTTAAAATGAGTACGGTTTGCAAAAAAGAGTACGAAACTCAGTAAATGAGTATAGCTGGTCAGTAGTATGCTCAGAATAGTGTCCAAATTTGTTGATTTTAAATGTTTTAATAAATACATAGCGAATTTATTATTATCACGCAGCACAGTTGCCTGGTTACGAGGAACAATACAATAACTGGCATGTCTTTTTAAAACGTCTCAAATCCATCCGTAGCCCTTTCCCTACCTCTATTACTACTCTTCTTTTGTCCTATGATCCTATTATTTATAAAATTTTAGCTGAATTTATATATTACCATCCCCAGGGAATTCATTCTCACTCGCTGGAACCTAAGTGGTCTCGAACAGCGCGGTTTCAGAGGAGCTTCCTCCCGCGTACACTTAGGTTGTGGAATGAACTTCCTGCCGAGGTTTTCTCACGAGACTACAGCATAGGGTTCTTCAAGAAGGGTATATTAAGGTTTCTTAAGGGTCGGCAACGCGTATGTGACAAGTCTGGTGTTTCAGGCGTCTATAGCCTACGGTAACCATTTACCATCAGATGGGCCGTATGCCTGTTTGCCACCATAGTAGTATAAAAAAAAAATATTTAAATAGTATTAAAATTTAATGTAATGTGTTCTGTATTGTATATATATTATTTGTAAATATATATAACTCAAAGGTGACTGACTGACATAGTGATCTATCAACGCACAGCCCAAACCACTGGATGGATCGGGCTGAAATTTGGCATGCAGGTAGATGTTATGACGTAGGCATCCGCTAAGGACGGATTTTGATTAATTCCACCCCTAAGGGGATAAATTAACGCGAGCGAACCCGCGGGCAAAAGCTAGTCCTATATAATTTCCTAACCTAATCCTTATCCCTATTCCACAAAATTTTCGTTGCTAGATATAAATTAATGACGTTTCCCCGTTTTGTTTTTGGCGAAATACCCTAAAATCGGGGTGAATGCCATACCACAATAAAAAAAAATAGGCCTGTCATTCGAGACCGAATCGCCTCTTGTAAATATATTCCTTATGTATCTATTGTAAATACTTTGTTAATATATATATGTAAACAGTCACAACTTGGACTCATCATACCATCCTCTGCTGTTGCTACATGAACACATACAATACATAAATAAATATAACTCAATGGTGACTGACGTAGTGATCTATCAACGTACAGCCCAACTGCCCACTGGTCGGATCGGGCTGAAATTTTGGAATGCAGGTAGATGTTATGACGTAGTGATCCGCTAAGAAAGGATTTTGATTAATTCTACCCCCAAGGGGATAAAATAGGGGATGAAAGTTTGTATGAAACTTTGTCAATTTTAAACCGATCGGACTGAGACTTTGCATGCATAAAGCTACTATAATGTAGGCATCCACTAAGAAAGGATTTTGATAAATTCCACCCCTAAGGGGATAAATAAACGCGAGCGAAGCCGCAGGCAAAAGCTAGTACATAAATAATAGCGGTTCCAACTTAGCCGTTAAAAATAGTTTCCCTCTCTACCCGAGTCCTATCACATGATTTAGCAGTACCTAGAACCTATTGATAGGTTCTAGGTACTGCTAAATCATGAATGAATATACAAATTTCACAATTTACAAACACCTGGATAAAATCGTGGCATGCTACCAGTGTGAATATAAAAATTTTGTTTTTAAATTACACTCTGGCTGCCACAGAATAATAAAAAGGTCATTAAAATTGGGCACATTTACCTCAGCAGCCCCGCAGTCCTACCACCGTTTGCATAAGGTTGTTATTAGATTAATTTCAGGGTAGGCTCGTTAACGAAGTATGGCGACTAGATTGTTTACTGGCAGGTAAGAGATATTTTTTACAGTGTCTTGTTTTAGCTTCAATATATATAATATTCTATGTTTTGTTTGTAAAAAATATCAACTCTTGGACTGTTAAGCGGCTCGCATAATTTTATATTTCACTAGCTGTCCCGGCAAACGTTGTTTTGCCTTAAAATAAAAAAAAATTAAGGGTGGACTACCCCTAACATTTAGGGTGATGAAAAATAGATGTTGGCCGATTCTCAGACCTACTCAATACGCTCACAAAATTTAATGAGAATCGGTCAAGCCGTTTCGGAGGAGTATGGGAACGAAAACTGTGACACGAGAATTTTATATATAAGAAATAAATGAGAGGGACTGACTGAAAATCAGCGCTGTGCAGCGTACGTGTAAACGTAACGTTCACAGCATCAGCTGAGTCAGCTCCTTTTGCCCAGAATACGCAGTATGAGGTTTTTTTTCGGACTACTCTAATGCTGTTTGCCGCAGCTGGCCTTTACAGCTTCACTGGACGATAGGGGGCGAGTGCAGATGGCACTCCAAACCCGCGGAAAGACTTATGGAGCGGTTGGAGGCCAACTCCCGCCTAACGCATACGACTTTAGTCTGAGGGCACCACTAGGGGTTCGAACCTGGGTTCAGGCCGTCGATCATCACATCGATCCCGTTGTTGAATTGGATGGGGGGATCGATAATTGGGGGAACGGGGGAGCGCCCGGGCGCGAACAGGCGCCCGGTTGAATGCGCGATATGAGGTGTATGAGGTCGTCGTCTTCGCCGGCGAGGACGGTGTCGTGTGTGTGTATAAAAGTGTGGTCGGGGTGGGCAGTATGAGGTACTACTGTTGCTATTTTATACGTAGTTGAAGAGGTTTTTTTTATAGTTTTTGTTCAACCAACAGTGTACGAACTCAAATGTATATCTATCTTGTGTTCTGGCAATAAATAGATATTATTATTATTATTATCACTAACGTCTCACTCTCTCAGCTTTTGCTGGTTTTTTCCACAGTTATTATTGTTATTTTTTTATTATTATACAAATGAGTTTATAGAAAAGTTGCGAGGTAACAGATTGAGCTGGTATGGACATGTTATGCGGAGGAACGAGGATCATGTGTTATGGAAAGTGTATAATATGAATGTGTATGGATGTAAAGGGAGGGGACGTCCTAAGAAAAGATGGATGGATTGTGTGGAAGATGATATGAATAAAAGAAGAGTATGCTCAGATATGACGACCGATAGAGAGCAGTGGAAGAGAATGACATACTGCGGCGACCACAAATAGTGGTATAAAGGCAAGGCAATAATGAAATAAAAGAGTACTTCAACTAACTTTAGTAATTGATTAATTTGTAATGTCACGAAATATCGCATATAAATATGGCCTCAGGGCAGGTCAGAACATCTAGCGATGTCCTCAGACTAAAGTCGTATCAGTCAGGCGGGAGTTAAGGGAATTTAAAAGCACTCCCAACTCCGAACTGATGGTAGATTTGACATATCTATCTATATATGTGTTAGAATAGTAACAGTCAGTCGGCTATAAAATTAGCCCAAAATCCAGTCCGTCATAATCGAACTAAGCATATTTTATTTAAATTTATTTATTCAAATAACAAAGATCCAATTTGTTAGTAACAATAATTGTACTTAGCCTATGTTAATATATATAAATATACATATTATCATTTAAGTAACAATTTGGATCCAAAAACAAAGTATTGGGCTGTCAAATTTATTGCACAGCATATTTAGAATTCATTTTATCCGAGAAAAGATAGTGGAAGAGATAATCAATATACAGTTTGCTCCAACAGAAAAAATGTGGGCAGATATGCTTACCAAACCTCTATGCAATATAAAATTTAAAAATCGTTTAACGAATATAGGCATTGTATAACTTTTATTATTGTTAATCTCCAATCTCTTGTTTATTGTTTATATTGCTGTTACACTGTAGATTAAGTGGTGTATGTTTTTTTTATACTACTGTGGTGGCAAACAGGCAAACGGCCCATCTGATGGTAAATGATTACCGTAGACTATTGACGCCTGAAACACCAGGAGTGTCACGTGCGCGTTGCCGACCCTTAAGAAACCTTAATATACCCTTCTTGAAGAACCCCATGCTGTAGTCTCGTGAGAAAACCTCGGCAGGAAGTTCATTCCACAACCTAAGTGTACGCGGGAGGAAGCTCCTCTGAAACCGCGTTGTTCGAGACCACTTAGGTTCCAGCGTGTGAGAATGAAATCCCTGTCGACGGCGAGCAGTGCGATGGTAAAAGGTAACCGTCGGTATCATGTCGAACAATTCATCAGAACACAGTCCGTTGTATAATCGGTAGAACATACAAAGCGAAGCGAAGTCTCATCTCAAACTAAGTAGTTCGATACCACTAGAGAGATTGGGATCATCGACAATTCTCATAGCACGTTTCTGAACCGAGTAAGCTGGTATCCAGGTGCTCCTGCCCAAAGATGAGAGCAGTACTCCATGTGCGGCCGAACTTGAGACTTATATAAGAGGAGTCTCTGCTCCGCAGTGAAGTACCGCTACTAGTGTATGTAGATAATAATGTCTGGAAAGATTTCAGACTTTTTATATATATTTTGACATTAATTTAAATTTCTTACTTTATTGCTTTCCATCTATCTAACAATATGTCAAATCTAAGAAAAAAACAAGAAATAACAACAGACAAAATACAATGTTTATAAAAAGAATGGTAGACCAGCTGCCAGCAACATTTGCTGTTGGTGATCGATTCTTCTCAACCGTGCACCAAACTGACTTTTACCGTAATTAATCTCTGACACGTTTTCTTTGAAATAGAAATAGAAATAGAAATAATCTTTATTCAAATAAACTCATTACAAGCACTTTTGAATAGTCATATTTTGATTCTACCACTCATTCGGAATGCAGATTCATCACAAGAACAATGAGCAAGAAACTTGTGTGTTGCCCTTCTTAATAGACGTTTTTTTTATTTAAATAATTACAGTATAACAAGTAAGAGGCATGCGATAATCAACATAGAAGTCGCTACGCACTCATTATTAATGTAATCAGATAATATTGTCAGTGCTATAGATTTAAAGTTTTTCTATAAAAACATTATTATCGTTAACGAATTCTTCAATTTTATAGTAAGCTTTTTTGCAAAGGAACTGTTTTATTTGACATTTAAATCTTTTTTCTGGCAGATTTATAACAGACTCTGGTATTTTATTGTAAAACCTTACGCAATTGCCATAAAACGAATTACTAACTTTATCCAAACGACATTTAGGTAAAATCAGTTTGTTATTGTTACGTAAGCTTTTATTAGTGCAATCACTAACTCTTTTGAAACTGTCTATATTCCTTCTGGCATAGATGATATTTTCATAAATGTATTGAGAAGCAACGGTGAGGATATTTGATTCCTTAAAACACTCTCGCAATGACTCCCTGGAACCCATACCATAAATGGAGCGAATGGCCCTCTTTTGTAAAGTAAATATTGTATTTATATCAGCTGCTTTGCCCCATAACAAAATACCATACGACATAATGCTATGGAAATAGCTAAAATAGACAAGTTTAGCCGTTACCACGTCTGTTAATTTCTATTTATAGAGTCCGCTTCATCTCTAACTAGCACGACAGGTAATGATTTTTAACTGACTAACCTTTAAAAATATTTACTTTTATATAGTTTATACAATGTTTCTTTTTTGTGGAAATAAATATTATCATTATTATTTATGAAGTTAAAAACATTTTGACAGCAACATTTGTAATTTTTTTTGTTACATTCAGATTGCTGTACGCTCCTCTGTTCAGACTAATTACATTGCATTAATAACTGACCGTTATCTGCGAAATAATTTATCTGGATACAGTGAAGTTTTTATCTGTACCGACCATAAAATTTTCGGTATGATTTATTTGTTTCGTTAGTTTAATATCTGCGCAATTAATATTTTTAAATCTTTCTCTGCGTCAGAGATTTTTTTATTATGATTCCTTTCAGATTGATAGACTTTCTTTCTTACTTTTGCATACTGGTAATTGGACGATTTTGTTAAGTAATCTGCCGTTTTGTTTATGGCAACAACCTTTTGGTTTGTCTCGCCCTTACTTTCTTTTATACTACACTAGCTACTCGGCTCGGCTTCGCACGGATATACGTGTATTATATATATAAACCTTCCTCTAGAATCACTATATCTATTAAAAAAAAACGCTTCAAAATCCGTTACCTAGTTTTAAATTTAAAGATTTAAGCATACATAGGGACGGACAGACAGCGACAGCGACTTTGTTTTATTCTATGTAATGATACTACGGTGGCAAACAAGCATACGGCCCATCTGATGGTAAATGGTTATCGTAGCCTATGGACGCCTGAGACCAGGGGTGTTAAGTGCGCGTTGCTGACCTTTAATAAACCTTATATTATCTTGAAAAACCCCATGCTGTAGTTTCGTGAGAATTCCACAGTCTAAGTACTATTGCCACAGATAAGATAATATTTTTTTTTATAACACAGGGGACAAATGAGCATGCGTTTCACCTGATGGTAAGTGATTACCGCCGCCCATGAGCACCCGCAACACCAGGGGAATTGCAAGTACGTTGTCGGCCTTTTAAAAAGAATAATGTCTTTTCTTGAAGGTTTCAATATCGTATCGGTTCGGAAATAACATTGCTGGAAGGTGATTCCATAATGTGGTTGTGCGAGGCAAAAAGTTTCTAGAAAACCGCACTGTGGAGGACCGCCATTCATCCAGATGATCAAGATGGTATTTTTTACATTTACATATTATTATAAATTACATACATATGGTGATTGGCCTTTTTTTTTTTGTTAAGTAATCTGTCGGTTTCTTTGTTCGTTTGGTTAAACCTTCTAATCACTAAGACTTATTTTCTCTTATTAACTGTTTAACCAGTTGTTGTGTATTGAATGTTTTTTCTATTTTATTATTTCATTGAATTGGTGCTAATCGGTGGGTTGTATTCACACACTTAAACTTAAATTGTAAGTAAGAATAAATTATTTAAAAGAGCAACACGCAAGTTTCTTGCTCGTTCTTCTTGTGATGAAACAGCTTTCCGAATGAGCGGTAGATTAAAAAAAATGTTATGACTATTCAAAAGTGCTTAAATTAAGTTTATTTGAATAAATGATGTTCTATTACATTCTATTCTGGTTGTTTGTTTACGGTGACAACCTGTTGGTTTATAGTTTCGTAAAATCAGACTTTTAAGTATTTATATCTATGTATATTATTATTATCTATGTATATATATAAGTTGTCTAGTACCCGTAACATAAGCTTTGCTCAGCTTGGGATTAGATGGCGTTGCGTGAATGTCCAAGCTTATAAAAAAAAAAAAGAATAAATTTATATACATCATATCACGATGGCAGATATAGGCTATTAATTATTAAATGAAAAGGTACTTAGGTACATACTTTAAAAACTATTACTGTTAACCAGTTTATAAGTACAACCAATACTGGTTGTGTAGTATGTACTCTAGAATATTATTTTCATGCTGGTTTAAATAACAGTGAAATTGCGAGTTACAATTATAGAAAGACATTAGAATCGGCCCCCGGCTCTCATAAAATATGCACGAACATATCAAATCTTAAAACATGCTCATTAGCATAATGCTGTAAGTTTGGAATGCACTGAAATCTAAGCCAGCGTGAACGGTGGGGCGTACTTCCTAACTTACCACTCTAATTTGTGGGAAGCGATCAGTGCCGTAGCTACCTAGGGATTCGGCGGAGTAATGTCCCGGGGCCCTCATGCTTAGGGGGCCCTTGAATCCTTACCAGAAGGGCGTACTTCCTAACTCACCACTCTAATTTGTGGGGAGCGATCAGTGCCGTAGCTACCTAGGGGTTCGGCGGGGTAATGTCCCGGAGCCCTTGAATCCTTACCAGAAAATCTCGATTGAGCTGAACTTTTCAAAATTTTTCCCATTTTCAAAATAAATATGACATGTTACAACCCGACTTTATTTTTTTTTTCCCCATATTCGTCCATCTCCTTTTCAGTGATGGAACAGGCAAAGATCCTTAGACCGTACAGCCTAGTCTACGTTTAAACTTCTTCATATTTGAACAAGTGATATTATAGCAACCATTTGAAAGAAATTAGAAAGTTTTTTTTTCTTTTTTTATTTCTTCTTTATGGCTTGGCAATTCGAAAGTTATACCTTCGGAATTCCCGTAAATTCTTTTTGTGGGTTGGTAGTGTTGTCGATTTGACGGATAGCGATATGTGCGTTTTAATAAAATTGTAATGTAATAAACTGTAAAAATGCCCCATTTTTTATTTGCCCCAGGGCCCTTGGTTACCTAAGTACGTCACTGGGAGCGATTCTTCTGAGGATTAAACTAAGTATTTCCCTCAAGTTATATGGAATATGCTTTAACTTAATGGATACGGGTGCAGTTCACGGTTGAAAAACTGACTACTTTTTCACTATTTGTAGTGAAACTTCTATAATCCAGTTCATAATTTTTCATTCATCCGCGGGTCACACTATTGCTGGTAATAGAATAGAATAAAATAGAATAGAAAATCATTTATTCAAATAAACTTAATTTAAGCACTCTTAAATAGTCATTACAACTTGTTTTTTATCTACCACTCGTTCGGAAAGCTGACTCATCACAAGAAAAACGAGCAGGAAACTTGTGTGTTGCTCTTTTAAGTAATCCTTGTAAGTTTAGATTTATAAGTCGAAACGTGTGAATACAAACTACCAACCAGCACTAATTTATTTGGGTCAAATATAAATATACGATAAGATTAAATCAGTCGTAGTGATAAGAACAGACCAGTCCCTACAAGCAACACTCGTTGACGAGTATGACTGATGAGCCAGCCATCACTGGTGGCTGGTGGTCATACTATTCTCTCAAATTTGAATTTAAATGACTGTGTATTATTGTAAACATGTACAACATTTATTTGAAAAGAATACGAGCTGAGTTTCTTGTCAGTTCTTCTCATCTCGAAAACATTCCGAACTGACGGTAGATTTGACATATCATAAGAGTCTGTAATAAACCTACATGAATAAAGATATTTTGAATTTCAATTTCAATTTGCAGGCACTTATAAACCGACCCCTATGGACCTTATAGGCCTCCGGCGATTGGTTGCTTGGTAGAGTCATAGTTTTCGACAGAAACATAGAATCTCCGGCCAGAGAGCAAAAGACGGTGTATTAGCATTTTTCGGTCATGAAAAAACAAATATGAATAATATCAAATATATTGTATCTTTATCATCTTTACATAGTATAAAACAAAGTCGCTGTCGCTGTCTGTCCGTCCGTGCGCTTAAATTTTTAAAATTACGCAACGCATTTTGAAGCGGTTTTTTTTATGATAGTGTGATTCACCCGTGACCTGTGTGAAGCCGGGACGAGTAGCTAGTATACTATAAAATCAAGTCGATTCTGCTGAATGCTCTTTTTGGTCTTTTAAACTACGCAACGGATTTTAATGCAGGTTTTAGCAACAAATAGTGTAATTCATGAGGAATGTTTATATGTATAATACGTGTACAGTTACACACGTACGAAGCCGGGGCAGGTTAATATAAGCACTGATATAAGTATAAGTATCACTGCTTCGATTGTAGTTCAAAAAACAATCATTATCATATTTTAATAAAACAACCTGCTAAAGTGGGCACCTAATTATGTGATTTATTTTTAGCAAGCAGCGCAGTTACTTCGCATTGTGTATTAGTTATTATTAATAATTAAAAAAACAAATTAGAAAAATAAAGTGTTTTTTTTTTAATTTTATATTTTAAAACTTAAAATAAAAAAAAAAACACCGCATCAGTAGACCGACCCACGCATTTTAGATAAAATAGATACCACCCTGTACTGTGAACATTCAATAAATTTTAGTTTTAAGCTGTGAATAATGAGAAAAACATTTTTTTATTCATTACAAAATTCTGTTCGGCGAACTATTTAAAACTCTCAACATATCTATAAAAAAATAATACGGGTTTAAATGTTATTCGCAGATAAATTAGATTTAATCCTAGTGAAAATCGACTTATAGATATTATTTTAAGTACGGGCAACCCTTCACGTCAGTGTTGTTATGACGTAACCATGTTAGAAGTCAATGTCATTATGATGCACGCAGACGTCAACTTCTGTGCGCCATATGTAGCGTATTTTTGCCATTTTGGCAATATTTTTATACGATACAAAAAACAATGCCTGAACATGACAGATGTTATTAAAATTAGCAAATTTTTAAACACTTATTGACATGATTTTCGAGGTCTAACAGTAAGGAAAATGGAAAAAATTGAGATATTATTAAACGAAAATGTATGTTCTACTGCTGCATGCCTTTTAGATTTGGTTATTTATTTTTCGACTAATACTTTATGTATTAACTTAATTAGAAAACTATTGCGTTTTTAATTTGAATTAGAAGTAACATTTATTATCCATTATCTAGCAAGTGTACATAAACATGACTATCTACATCTGTTTTCTAAATATATAAATAAACGCATTAAAAATAAATACTATTTTTTTAACACTAAATATTATTCTTACAAATTATACTTACTAAAAATGTCCGCTACTTCCTGCAATAAATATATGAATTTACCCGAAAATAAAAACCAAATTGGCAACACTGAGCGTGTTTTAAAAAAATGTCTTCTTTCTCTTGACTTTGTTCTTGAAGAACGTATCGGCATAACACGTTTCGTGTCAAATACGACTTAAAAGTAAGTTTTTATTTAAAAATATTATTTTAACTGTATTATACAATTACCATTGCATTGATTACTGGCATTTTAATTTAATAATGTTATTAGAAAGTAATAGATAAACTTGGATATAAAATGTGTATGTCCAACTTGGACACATATCCATTCACTTTGTAATATTTACTCATTGATATCTGTATATATGTAACATTGAAATATGTTCATATGGTTGTGTATTTGCTGTACAAGCATTTAATTTTTAATACTAAGCTCCCAAAACCGCCAATGTCGTACATAACCTCAATGTCAACACATTGTTTTGAACAAGTTTACAACGTTTTAATTATAAACTTTGCAGTGATTTTACTTAGTCTTAGTCTAATTTAAATCATGATTTGAACATAATTTATAAATTCCATGCATTCAAAGTATAATATATATAAGCTTTAAATTTATATAAATATGTACATATTTTCGTGTGTAATGTTGTTCATATAACACATTGCTAGTTTTGTCTAAGTTAACCATATTTCATATAATTATTCAAAACCTTATTGTACTAGCTGCAATTTTGTAATATTTGAATATGTAAGTCTTTATTTTTAATAAGTAATTGTTTATTTAAAACAAAAATAGGTTATAGTATATAGATACATAACAACCTTATGCTTTTGTGTTGATATGTATTTAAATATAATACAAAACAAATGAACATCCCTTTGTGACTGCTGTACCAGATGGAATATGTTTGTATCTTAGTAAAATTTTGGTTTGTTATCGTTGTTACTTTCATCATAGTCAGAAATATAGTGTTTTGTATCTACCAAGTTTGAAGTCACAATCTTTGGCATCGATCTGGCTTATAAACTACTAGGTCATGGTATATATTACTGCTATTAATTACTTAGTTGTTTAATTATTTCAACTTCAAAAGATGTGTTGCCATTAAAACGGTTTTGGTTTGAAAGAATAGAAAATAATAGAATAGAAAATTATTTATTCAAATAAACTTACATTGAAGCATTTTTGAATAGTCATTCCATTTTTTTAATCTACCGCTCATTCGGAAAGCTGTCTCATCACAAGGAGAATGAACAAGAAACTTGCGTACTTTACATTTTTAAGTTTAAGTGTGTGAATACAAACCACCAATTAGCACTAATTCAATTTAATACTCAAATAGAAAAAATATTGAATATATAATCAACTGGTTAAACAATTAATAACAGGAAATCAGTCATAGTGATTAAAGCAGACCAGTCCCTACAAGCAGCACCCGTTCATGAATATGAAAGACGATAATACAGGGTACAAAGAATTTGGTTAAAGATTCTACTAAATTATTTATTTTTGTCTAGTACTAAATATACTTTATATTATTTAAGAGTTAATGTGCCATTTGAATGGTGTGAGAAGTATTTCAATCAGTAGAGAATCGAACCGGTGACCCTCGGAAAGTAAGGCAATGTGCTAAACTGCTATGACTGAGTCTGTCAATGAATTATTTTTTTTTGTTTATAAAAAAAGCAGGTAAAAGATTCCTCCATCTTCTGCCAACCCTCTATCCATGACAGTTGGCATCCAGTCTATTTCTGCTGGTTTTATGTCATCTGCCCATCTTTTTTTCTGCCTCCTTTGTTATCTATCAATGAATAAATATCTATAAATGTGCAGATTTTTAAAAATAAATAAAAAAAAATACTCACTCAGAAAACTGCCGTGATGTGTCTGCACTCCAAATGCAGGGTAATGCAAGGTGTCATCCTACCAGTGTCACCAGAACTTTGTTTATTTTATGTTTCAGTGTGTAGTTATGTTTGATGCTTATTTATATATGGTATTAAGTCGTAAATGTTTACTCTGTGCTATTCGCCTAGGTCTATGTATGTGAATATGAAGGTATCCGCAGAAAACCAATCGTCGTGGCACCCCATCACGACACATGCTGAGCGGAGATCTATTTGGTACTGTAAAATTAATATAAACCGATAAAATGTAAATTAAAATTTAAAAATTATTTTGAGTGTACCAAATAAGCAATTTTCTTTCTTTCTTTAAATATGTGTGCTAAGAAGAGATACAGAAAGCCTGTGGAAGATATAAACACAGATTAGCCGGCCATAAGAACCAGTTAGCTTCAAAACTACTGGATATAAATAACTGTCCATCTAGATTAAAAAGAGCTCGCCTTGCCAACATCTAAAGAAAGTAAATGAGATGGCACCTTACTGGAGGGGCCTCATCTCAAAAAGCCAATAACTTCAAAAAATCTGATTATAGCCGGAAGGGCTGATCGCAGATAGAGAGAGAGAAAAAAAAAAAAAAAAAATGTGTGCTAACAATTATTCTATTTATATTTTCAGAATGCGTTACGTGGCCGCGTATTTACTGGCTGTGCTGGGTGGGAAGGCGGCCCCAGTCGCCGCTGACGTGGAGAAGATCCTCAGCTCAGTGGGCATTGAAGCCGACGCGGAGAAACTTAAGAAAGTTATTGCCGAGCTCAATGGCAAGAGTGTGGAGGAGCTGATCGCGCAGGGTATGTACCACCACTGGTGGAGATTACTGTAGGCTGGTAGGGAATATGGTCTTTTATTGAAGAAAACTAACATACCATAATAATTGTTTATTTTAATTGATGATAATGGAATAGTGCACCTGCCTATGCTAATGGTTTTCGCTGACAGGGCACCAGTTGAAGACAATAATAATCTCAAGACAATTCACACAGTGCCATCTTGTCGCAAGTTAAGCTAGCTAAAGTTCAGGTGAATTAACTCATCCTGAGAAATTCACCAGGTATATATTACAATAGTTTCCAGATAAACCGCTTGGAGGTCAACCTGAATGTACCATACGTTGCTAGCAATGGGGAATAGTCCACATTACTGATGATCTCTCTCTGACTCTTTCCTCTTCTAACATTGTATTGTTTAAAACCTCTCTTAAAACCTCTGGCTGACTTCGTGGCTATAAGTCAGAATAGTACACCACTACAACATCCATCCCCTACTAACAACTATCAATGTTGTGTCTTCACTATGATTAAAAATAACCTTATATTAAAACCTGTAATTATTCATAAACTTTATTTTTCACTAGTTGTGCCTATGGTTTTACCTGCATTAAATTCCAATATAAAATATAACTTTTAAATTATTCTGATGCATAGGCTATATTACTGTAAAGTTGCATCAAAATCCGTTCAGTAGTTTTTGCGTTCATAACATTTATAATATTATTAAGATAATGCAATGATGATATATCAAATTACACCATCTTTCGTCTGAATGACCTTGCTGCATAAACACCTAAACTGACAGTACATATGTAAAAAAACTTGCCATTACTTTTAAGATCACACTAAACCCTCATTTTCCTCATGTATCAGGTCGTGAGAAGCTGTCTTCGATGCCTGTGGGTGGTGGAGCACCAGCAGCAGCTGGCGCCGCGCCTGCAGCCGCCGCTGCTGAGGAAAAGAAAGGTATGAAATGCTAACTAATGGTGGCTGTACAAACCTAAGCCTGTACAAAAATGTATAGATTTTGCCAAACTATACAATATAATATAATAATCTCAGGACAATTCACACAGCGCCATCTAGATCCAAGTTAAGCTAGCTAAAGCTTGTGTTATGGGTACTAGACCACTGATACTAGTACATAGATAATTTTGTTTTCATAAATACATACATATTATACATAGAAAATACCCAGACAGATACAAACAAATAATTTTTTTTTGTAAATAAATACATATTATACGTAGAAAACACCCAGACCGATACAAACAATCATACGCATGAATGCAAATGTTTGTGCCGTGCGAGGAATCGAACCCGCGACCATCGGACCTGAGGTCGTCAAACTGAAGAGGAAACGCCATCTATATGTGTTATAACCACTCATGCATGAACGTAATATCTCCTTTGGAAAGTATACACTCTATCCTGAGGAGATAAAAACCATTGCTCCTAAGAATATCCTTCAATTCTTGTCCCAGATGGGTCTAGGTAGTGAACTTTGAAAAAGAGCAAGCACAGATCTAGTGAGGTTACAAAGCTACAAGTCCAATATACCATTACCTATGGCCTCATTAGGTATCCAAAATTTTGAATAATAATTCATTGTCATAAACAATTTCCCTCAGATGAACAATTAAACATATTATTAGGTACTTAATTTATTTCTAGTAGTTTTACGTATTATGGAATGATGATTTTTACATTCACCATCTTTCGACTGACTGTCAGTGATGTGTTCACAACATATCTGATTTATCTTACTACCATCTTCTCTATTCAACTGTATAATGTCTGTTTAATAACATGCTACGTCATTTCCTATTGCAGAAGAGAAGGAAACCAAGAAGGAAGAGTCTGAATCAGAAGATGAGGACATGGGCTTCGGTCTCTTCGATTAAATGCATTTTTAAAGGTAAACACTTTTATCATTGTATATTTTATTATCAGACCTGATTTCTCTAAAGACCACAGCATGGGGTTGTTCATGAAGAACCCCTAAAATGGGTTTTTCAGGCTTCTTAAGGGTTGGCAACGCGCACTTGACACCTGGTTTTCAGGCATCCATAGGATAAGGTAACCAGTTACTGTCAGATGTGCCGTAGGCTTGATGCCATCTACTTAATATAATAAGCCTCTGTGATAACAGGAGCGGTGGTGAGAGTAAACACACACAGTAGGGTGTAACTTGTATATTAACTGTTACATCTTGAATTACTCTAGCTTACACTAATTACATAAACTATATATATGAGCTACTGCGTGACCTACGTGTCGTTAGTTAAAACGTACACTCGCACAATCTACTATCGAACATGCTGATTTGCATCACTATATCACACCTCAATTGTGTCTTTTTTTTTGACTACTCTAATGCTGTTAGCCGCAGCTGGCCTTTACAGCTTCACCGGACGATAGGGGGCGAGTGCAGATGGCACTCCAAACCCGCGGAAGGACTTATGGAGCGGCTGAAGGCCAACTCCCGCCTGACGGATACGACTTTAGTCTGAGGGCACCACTAGGGGTTCGAACCTCGGCTCAGGCCGTCGTAATATCGATCCCCGTTTGAATTGGATAGGGAATCGGTTAGAGGTATAAAAAAAAGATTATCGGAACATCCGAACTCAAAAACTTTACCTCTACCTCTTATATTATTGTGCTGTTCAAATTCCATGTAGATTTAGTTACTCAACCAGTTGGTTGTGTATTTAATATTTTGATTAACGAATCGGAGCTATTTGGTAGTTTGTACTTTAACATTTTGAAGTTGAAATGTGAGAAACATTTCAACTTAAAAATGTAAAGTTACATTTTTTTTAAATGACATCACGTCAATTTCGTGCTTGCTCTTGTGATGAGTTAGCTGTACGAATCAGTGGTAGATTAAAAAAATATATAACTATTTAAAAGTGTCTAAGTAGGTTAAGTTTATATGAATTCGAATGTCAGAACAAGTTTTATGATGAGAAAATGTTTGATACATCAAATACTAATTAAATAATTTTAATTATAAAATCGGTATCAAAAATTTTTTTTTTTTATAATTATTAATGTGAATGTATGTTTGTTTGTCCCCAGTGTACGCGGCATGCGCGGTTATTCCAGTTTGGTGTAAGCGTAACCTGACGGCAATTATGTTTCTGTGAAATATATTTGCGGAAAATTTTACTTATTGTTTCATTTACAAAATTCCCAAAAAAAAATTATAAACTTCAAATCAAATCTAAAATCATTCATGTAAGGTAAAGGGCCATATTATGAAACACCTTTTGAGTAGGAGTTGAATATTTTACATTGTTTAAAAAAAATAGAGTTGAAACATTGAATTTTTCTAAGTTAATAGTTTGCCTGATATCTACTGAAGTGATAATAATTATTATCAAGTGAGTTTTAGTTGAAAATGCTAATAAATTGAATAAAATAACAGACAAGTACATACGGCCGTATTTATGAAACAGTCTAAAGCAACACGTACGGGTGTTTGAATGTCCCAAATTATGGAACTCAAAATGAACTGAAGTCTCGCATTAAAAACATTTTTCAGTTACTAATTTATTTATTCATAGTATCAAAAGTTTTATTACTAATTATTAATACAGTTAGATTTAAAAATTATACGAATAAACAAGCAATAAATAAATATTCACTTACAAAGTAAGTATGACAAAAACAGTTTCAAATCTTAGCATTAATAAACAAGATATAAAAACCAAATATACATTAAATTAAACCAAAAATTCAACTATTTCATTTCTTCTTTGATCCTTTGTAGTAATGCGTTCTCTAGTAGCTTTTTCCGTTCATCAGATATCACTTTTTTCTCATTTAGTAATTGTTTTGTTTTATGTAGCTTTTCTTCTTTAGTTTTACGATCAGTTTCTTTTTTTAGTCATATTGCATTCATTGATCAGATGTGCCAGCAGAAGGTAGTTTGAGTTTACCTGATGACTCAGCTTTAATCTATTTTTTTTGACTTCAAATTCAACTCAAATATTAATTCATCACCAACATTATGCTTTTATATAGTTAAATTTAGTCAATTTAAATTACTACTTTCATAAATACCAGAATGAGCTTCAGTAACCATATCTAAGGTTCATTTTATACTATAATTTCATACAGTAATTACCTCAGGAATGGCTGCTTTGTTGAGACTGGGTACTGGTATTTATCAGAGGAGAATATTTATTAGAAGAATGACAATCATTGTTAAGTGTCATGTAATCATTAGTTTTATCATTCGACTTGATTATTAATCAAATTATTTTCTTACTGTTCTGTTCTTTCACTAAAAATTCAAATTTATATATCTTTGACAGTTAGTTTATTTATTTCAGGAAAACCAACCAATATCAAATTATAAAAATTATACCAAACAATCAAAAATAAAAATAACAATATAAAATAAATCTATAGAATAAAGATATCAAATTCTATAAAAAAAATGTATCTACCTACAAAAATTATTAATTTAAAAACATCTATAAAAATGTGATATGTAGGTGCTTCGTAAAAATTTTGAATTAAATAAAGTGTTATTAATTTTTTCAGGCAGGTTTTCCACTTAAGTATATGTTTTAATTAATATAAAACAATATTTATCATCCAGCTTATTCATTTTTGAGGTTAATTTTTCATTTTCATAGAATTTTACAATCTATGTACATATTTAAATGCAAATTTTTAGAAATATAATCTGTTCTAACGTAAATTGCTTTGTTGTAATTAATTAACAATGATTAACACGAAATTAACTAAATATTGTATGTTTCATAATTACGGACAACTAAGAAAATCGAATGTGAGGGGGATGTGGAACACTGAATATACTGTTCCATAAATACGGTCTGTTTAGAAATTTTTGGCAATTATGAAACACCTAAATAAAAAATAAATACCTTATTAAAGTACTTTAAATTCATTATCAATCAATAGATAATATGTCAAACTTTTGATTGACATGTTTCAAGTATTTTTGTATCATTGACAAATATTTCAAATTGTTAAAACAATTGTGATGACACGTGTCATTCTCTAACTCTAAAAGACAGTCTTTTTTCATGCAACCTGACACGGGCATTTCATCTATTTTTTTTCTATACATTTTAAGGTGTTTACAAAAATAAATTAATTTAATCAATAAATAGGTTATTAAAGATCATAAAGATAATATTATAAATACTGAATACGTTAGAAATTATTTGTAATTCGGATTTTTATCACTTGTTTCATAAAAGTACAATGTTCCATAATATGGCCCTTTACCTTAGGACATTTTACCCGCTTTCATTCATTCATTCATAATTTAAGAGCTACGCTCTTGTCGGTGGAGCTCTCGCCACTTTCCGCGATCTTCCATCATGCTCTTTAATTCTTGATACGACACGACTCCCATTTTGTCCTCAATTTGTTTGATGTAGCTATTCCTTGGTCTTCCCCTCCCCCTCTTTCCTTCTATTTTCCCCTCAATAATAATTTTCATGAAATCATCGTGCCGTATCAAGTGTCCTAACATTTTTCCTCGTCTATTTTCTATTGTGTTCAATATCTGCCTTTTTTCTTTTACCGCTTTAGCCGCTTATGAACGTCAAATTGTTTTGTATTATAATTTTTCTCTACCGTCCAGTTCCGTACAGATTCAATTGAGAACTGGCAAGAAACTCAACTAATTTTTTTTTAAAAGCCACTTAATTTACAATGTTTATTTATATAGGTGTTTATGTCTAACATTAAACGAAAATCTCATCCATGAACAACTATTATTATGCGCGCTCGTCATTCAAGTAATCGTTTAGTGAGTAATAGGCTTTGCTAAGTAAATGTGATTTAACAGATGTTTTGAATTTATTTAAAGGTAATTTAAATTATCGTCCATAAAAAAATTAATAATCCATAAAAAAATATCTACAAAGTATAGGCAATAAGTAATAAATGATAACCTGCAGTTTAGATAAGCAAAATCCAAATAATCTGAGTTTAATTTACAAAAGTCACTATCTTAATCAGAGATCATAAACTGTAATCTTTTATTTTTTAATTTATGCCAGCCATATCAGAGATTAGCCGGAACAAACAGACAGACAAAAAATGTTATGTTGTTGTATGTACCGTATTTATATTCATATGCATGTAGTAAAACCGGTTATTTCAATATTACAAACAGACTCCAATTTTATTTACATGTATAGATTAGTTCTGAGGTTACAAACATTAAAAATACAGCTGTATTGTAAGTATTTGTCGATAACTTAAATAAATAAACAAAATAAATAACCCTGGACAATTAACACAGCGCCATTTAGC
Source organism: Achroia grisella (assembly GCF_030625045.1). Classification (NCBI taxonomy): domain Eukaryota; kingdom Metazoa; phylum Arthropoda; class Insecta; order Lepidoptera; family Pyralidae; genus Achroia; species Achroia grisella. The sequence goes on from NW_026712718.1 coordinate 286,548, forward strand.
CCCAGAGTAAGCACAGCTTGTGTGTAATGTGTAAGTGAGTACTAGAAAACTGATATAAATACCTGGATTTTTTTTGTAAATTCATAGAAAACACCCAGACCGATACAAACAATCATACTCATGAATATAAATTTATTGCACCGTGCGAGGAATCGAACCCGCGACCATCGGAAGTATAGCAGTGTGCTAATCCGTAACACCGCCGAGGCCGTCATTAAAAAAATATCTACCTATTTACCTAACAACGAGGGATATAATAAAAAAAAAATTATTTTTAATTATAAACTTTATTTAGATATTTATTTTTTTATAAAGCATTCACTTGTACGCCATTCCGTTATCAACTGTATATATGGATCCCGTAATACCTTTCGCTTTATCATTTGCCAGAAACAGAATAGTATCAGCAATTTCTTCTGGCTCTGATATCCTTCCAAATGCATTTATATTTATTTTGCCTGTACGGGGCATTTGTCGTCCTAAATGCTCTGCTATACGAGTCTTCACCGCTCCCGGCCGGACAGCATTCACTCTAACCCCAGAAGGAGCTAATTCCAACGCGGTACCTCTTGTAAAGTGTTCCAGTCCAGCTTTAGAGACAGCATACGCAGCATTTTCTGGATTCATAACAATCACTGCATTAACACTGGAAACATTAACTATATTGCCTTTACTCTTCACCAGATAGGGTACAGCCAGTGTTGTTAATAAAACAACAGATCTTAAATTTATATTCATAATTTCGTTGTACGTCTGCATGATACTGCCATCTAAAACGGAGCCCATTCTTAAGATGCCAGCACAATTGACAAGGATATCAAGTTTGTTGAATTTTTTTATTGTTTCACCAATTATCTTTTGAGCATCTTCATCTTTGGACACGTCGGCTGTGACCAATAGTGGCTCAATGATGGTTTGTGTACATTGTTCACGTACACTCTTCAGTCTGGACTCATCTCTATCTACCAGGACTACGCCTGCACCTTCCTTAGCAAACTGTACCGCAGTGGCTGCCCCAATACCAGACCCAGCGCCGGTCACAATCACAATTTTGTTCTTAAAACTCATTTCTATAGGAATCTTTAAAGTACTCACCACTTACTGCCCCTTCAATAACAATATAGATTGTTTATATACCCAAATAAACGGCTTGGATTATCGGAACCCTATTTGTCACTAGCCTTATCTTTAGAAATAATAAAATCATAAAATCGTGACGTGGTAAAAACTGTTTGTTGGTCTGTTTATGTGTTAAGATTTTATGCAAAATTGGCTTTAGGAATTTGGAGGAAATTTTCAGAAAATATTTTGCAACCATTGGTTAAAACTGAGAAACTCCCAAAGGGGAGTAGTTTATGAATACACTATTTGGAATTTTATTAATGAAAAAAGGGGTAGCGTTGTAAACATGCCTGATTTATTACTAACTTAACGCTATGTAATATTTAAAGAAATAGATGAAATTCTTTATTAAAAAAATTTAAGTCATATTTTGATTGTACCACTCATTCGGAATGCAGATTCATCACAAGAAGAATGAGCAAGAAACTTGTGTGTTGCTCTTTTGAATAGATGTTTTTTTATATATACAAACTAGCTGTCCCGGCAAACGTTGTTTTGCCATATAAATTAATAACGCTATAAAGAAACAGGGGTTGATGATAGAAGGGTGAAAATTAGGGTTGTATGTATTTTTGTATGTTGTATCATAAAAATATAGAAACTAAAAATGTTGTCTAAAAAATAAAATTGAAAATTTAGGGGTTGACTATCTCTAACATTTAGGGGGATGAAAAATAGATGTTGGCCGATTCTCAGACCTACTCAATAAACTCACAAAATTTCATGAGAATCGGTCAAGCCGTTTCGGAGGAGTATGGGAACGAAAACTGACACGAGAATTTTATATATAAGATTGAAACTGACTATGAAAATAATAATAATAAAATATGTAGGTGCCAGTTGAGTTTCTTGCGGGTTATTCTCAACTGAAGTAGCTAGCAGAATTGGACGATAGGGATAAAAACAACGTGCACAAGAAACCAAAAGATCCTAAATGATGAAATGAGTTTTAATTTAATTTAATTTATTTAAAACTATTGATTTTGTACAATAAGCTGGCTTAATGCTAATAGCATTCTCTATTCTCTACCGACCTTAGGGAGTGCAGAGATACTCGAATTTTCAACAGATTGTGAAAATGTACAAACACCCGTTCGATGTCGCAGGCACCACTTGTATATTATAAATATGCGGTTTTTTGATCGTAACTCTAGATCCCCCAGAGTGCTTATCACGTGCCTATCATGTTTACAACATTAAGTACATTCTTCATGAATTTAAGGGCAACTTGAGTACTTTCTCGTGTAAAAATACAGCTGCCTTTATATACATTTCTATGAAATCAAAATTCTTTACAAACTATTTAGTGGTGTTGGCTGCAGCAGACTATTACAGCTTCACCAAACGATAGGGGGCGAGTGCAAAGTGCACTGCTGCGGAAGGACTTATGGAGCGGCTGCAGGCCAACTGTCTGATGGATACGAGTTTAGTCTGAGGGCACCGTTATGGATTTGAACTTGGTTCAGGCCGTCGTAATTTCGATCCCCCGTTTGAATTGGAAGGGTTTGATATATTAGAATATGCAAAATGCATCAATAATCTTCGATCAATGCCACTAGCATCTATTAGATAGAAATGTAATAAGATCTATGGTCGACTTTTATTAAGAATGACCAAACCAACAGTGGCCTAGCTGACCTGTACGTAAGTCTGATCCTAACGTCCAATGATGCCCCACAAGTAATTCAGTGTGGTCCAAGTTTGAACTCATGGATCTTGGTTTTATAACTAGGGTAAGTAAATATGTACAACATTTTAATGATGACCTAACAATAATATTTCTATGAATAATTAAATAATTACAATATTAATACATTTATTTTTTTATTTGCAATATATTAATACATATACGCTTGCTAAAATAGTATAATATTGATTGTAAGCAGGAGGTATTAAATTGGCGTATAGAATAACATTAAAAGCAGTAGTTAATCAAGTAAAAGCTGTGATGTTATTTATTTTGTGAGAATACCAAGTTTATAATCAGTAACTGCAGTGTGTAATTAAAAGTAGAAACATCCTCTTGTCTATGACAGGAAAGCATTTCCAGTTCTTTAATATTGTGGAACATCATATCTCAAAAGGCCTCCGTTATCTGTAATAAAATCTGATCCGGTTATTCCTTTAGCTTTATCACTGGCTAAATAAAGAATCATTTCGGCAATTTCTTCAGATTCCGAGTATCTTTTAAGTGCTACGATTGCGCCCATTTCATCCCAGTTAACACCTGGCACGCCAGCATTATCCATAAAGTCCGTTTTAACTGGACCAGGGCTGACCGTATTCGCTCTTACACCAGATGGTGCCAATTCCAAAGCAATGCAACGCGTAAAATGATCTAAAGTCGCTTTTGAGAGACTGTAGGATAGAAAACTTCCCGTTAAAACTTTCTTTCCTGCTATACTGGATACATTTACAATATTGCCCTTGGTTTCGACAATATGTGGTGCAGCTAATGCAGTTAGATGAACAACTGCACGCATATTTACAGCCATTACTTTATCATAAGTGCTCACAGCGGTGTCGCTTAATATGCCACCAAAAGCACCCATTCCGGCATTGTTTACCAAAATGTCCAGTTTACCATAATTGTCAATTGTTTCATCAATGATTTTCTTGACATCGTCATCGTTAGACATATCAGCTTTGATGACAAGTGGTGCTTTACCGTTGCAGGTACATTCTTCTGCGACAGTAGCGAGTTTAACCTCATTCCTACCAACTATCACCACGTCAGCACCTTCCTTAGCGAACAACACCGCTGTGGCAGCTCCGATACCGGAACTAGCGCCAGTTACTATTACCACTTTGCTTGCAAAACTCATTTCTGTCCGATCCTCGTTAATATTGTTGAGAAACTGTGGACACTTTGTATTGTAACTTTACTTATATGTACTAGTTAGTAATTATAGTGCCAACTTAATGTATAATTTTGTATAGTCGAATGCAAAAGTTTGTCTTATATTTACCAGACTGTGACAAATTCGTCTACCTGTGGCGGGTCAATTGTTTTCGATACACAATTTTCCTCTATAAGTCACGTTTTCAAATGATAGGTAAGATGTTACAGAAATCGCAGGTTTTAGTAACGCCTATGATATGCTATACGCAGGCATTATACCGGCGAAATGATGTGTTTGATGCCCTAATTCGTATTGATCTGGGCGTTTTTTATATGCCATTTCGTTTAATTGGTGATTATGAAATGGTGCTAACGATTTAACTGATAGGTCACCAGGGTGGATGATGGGATGACCACGACTTTAGGTTAGTTGTGACATCGTAACATATTCACCAGAAATTAGACACGATGGCTTCCACGGAAACCGCGTGGTGGTCATATGGTTTCAATAGGGTCATCAGACTACACGGCACAAACATTTGTATTTATGAGGTCAGTCAGCCCATCGTGGCAAATTCATCAGGAACTTACCAACCTGACATGGTACATGCTGGCAATGAGGTTAGCCTATACTAACGATCTATATTGCGTAAACATTTACAAAAAAATGTATTTATTTATATCTTGCAGTCGTCTAGTGTATATAACGCAAGCTCTACTTAGTTTAAAACTAGATTAATTGGACAATTACTATTAATGACAATAAAAGCTAATAGCTTCATTGTAATTGAGGTAAATTATAATTAAGTGTTTCATAACTATTTTCTACGTAGCTGTATCAGTCGACTGCTTGCAAGCACATCATGAATATGGTAGTGGTGTTCAATACAGATGAAATATTAAAACAACCTAGTTATAAACAGCTTATAATTAAATGAAATGCGCCTGCGTGGTGAGACATCTAATCAATTTTTTAAGAAGACATAATTCCTAGTGTTCCGTACTGTGTTCCACACCTTTTATGTTTATATATATATATATATATATATATATATAAAACAACAAATAGGGTAACCTATTTAGAACCTAAACTGTGTATAATTTGTTCTGACTTATTCTATGGTGTTGGCACTGAGAGAATAAAAAATTCTTTTGTTGGGCTAAAAAGGACTTGTTTCCAAAGCCGTAAAATATTAATAAATAAGAAAAAAAGAATATCATTAATAAACTTTAATTTAAGCAATTGAATTAAATACTTATTTATTTAATCCACCAGTCATTCGGAAAGCTGTCTTATCACAAGAAGAACAGCAGCTACACACGGGTATACATATAAAACTTTCTCTTGAATCACTCTATCTATTTATTGGTAAAAACTGCATTGAAATATGTTGCATAGTTTAAAAGATCTAACGGACAGACAGTGGACGTGACTTGGTTTTATAATATGTAAAGATTATTGTGTTAGTAACAGATAACTTAAAAACTATGTCAATGACACTATGACAAATTAATATACATATAGGCTATATATACATAATTTTCACTACCGTTAGTAGTTACTATGTGGTTATATCATTAACTAGCTATACACGCGACTTCGTCCGCGTGGAATTTAACATAATTTTCTAAAATAGAAGAATTCTTCTAAATTTTTTCTAAATTCTTTCGTTCGACTGCAATTTCACCTGATATTAGGTGATGATGTGGTCTAAAAATTATTTACATAAAAGTAGCCTAGGTTACTACTTATTACATCTGCTGTCTGCCAAAAAAAGTCCCGTCTAAATTGGTCCAGTCATTTCAGAGATTAGCCGGAACAAACAGACAGATAGACAGACAAAAATTCTGAGAAATGTTATTTTGGTCTGTGTACCCTATTTATAATAAAATGTAAAATGTAAGAAACGGTTATTTCAATATTTTTATATATACAGACTCTCCAATTTTATTTTATATATAAATAAAAGACTCTCCAATTTTATTTATATGTATAGATGTAGATATTATGAATGTACATTTTTAGTTTCGAAATAAAAGTGCTTGAATTTTTTATATCTTCCACTGCCTGGGAAATTACACACTGCAACCTAAGGTAATTAACACAGCGCCATCTTGTCTGCAACTAGTTATGTGGACCTTGTACTATTTTTACCCAGGTAAGACTTGTAAATGACGTCTGCAATGGGAACTTAGGTATCCCATTACTACTTCAGTCGCCAAGCAGCTTGCTTTGTAACAATAATAATCTCAGGACATTTCAGACAGCGCCATCTAGACCGAAGTTAAGCTAGCTAAACCTTGTGTTATGGGTACTAGATAACTGATACAAATACGTAGATTGTTTTTTTTCTTAAATACATTATTATGGTTCTATATGTATTATTATCCGAAATATCCCAATTGAGTCAGACAATTAAAATTATATTACGTACATATAGTTCATACATATATAAATACACAACATCAAGTAATACATACAGCAAATATTAATTTAAGAGTTATTGCTTACTAATAATCTGTAGGCGCTCCCTTGCAATGACTGATCACAATACATCTAATAGACACTGAGTAGGATCACATTTAGGGGGCGTCCATAGATTACGTGAGGTGTTTTTTTTAAATTATTTAAAAAAATAATACCAGTTATTAGCGGTACCTCGCGGCAGAATTAATTGATTAAACAAGGCGTCCATGACACACGCACTGGCCACTCTCAATAAAATAGCAGAAACAACGGATTTGTTTGTGTGTAGTCTGTGTGAATTCACAAAAACAACATTGTATGTTATATGTTATGTTAACGAATATGTATAATATAGAATTAGATACACTATTGTATTGGGCTTAGGCCTGTAATAATAGTTGTGTAAGTAAATAAATAAATAAATAAATATTCTGTCCCCCCCCCCCAGGGGGATGTCGTGAGATTTTATTCAACCCCCTCCCCCATCACCTAATCTCCCATGTGTTACACATCAAAATGTGGGTTTCTTACGTAAACGCATTGGATTGTTATTGTAAAATGAAAGAAAATTACTTCGTGCTTTTATTTACGACTAATTAAGACTAGTAATCAATATTGCTGAGAGTTGTAAGTGTAATAAGCATGTACAATCAAGATTAAATGGACCAAAATAATATAAGTTATTTTTGTTTCAATCAGAAAAATTGCGTGATATTTGCCGAGACCCCTCCTTTCTCCAACGTAAGATTAGATGAGATTTGACTCGACCCCCTCCCCCCTTACAGGGGCGTATCGTGAATTTGTGGCGCCCTGGGCTAAATCTACTTAGGGGCCTACCTAATTATATTATTCAACTAAAAAATACATCCACCAGAAATTCCTTTCTATAGACGTGCATTCGCATAGGTTGATTGATCTCAGGGTTGCCAACCTTACGATAGTTTTTTTAACATTCTAGATATTTTTTTATATTCTAAATATCGTTTCAGTGGGGACTGGGGCCTTTTGTATCCTCGGGGTCCTGGGCTGGCGCTCAAAAAGCCATTAGGTAGATCCGTCCCTGCCCCCTTAAACATCTCACGTAATTTATTGACGCCCTCTTATAGGTTAAAAGTATCAACCAATGTGTTTGGTGCTGTAAGTATTTATGAGCTATTGTACGTGTACTTGTTTTTCATACGGTGATTTCTATAATATATTGAAGCTATATATTTCAAGCATATAAATCAAAAGTTGTTTGCTATTCTACACATATGTATTTCTGTATCTATATGTTATAATTTTTTTTTTTTATACTACGATGGTGGCAATCAAGCATACGGCCCATCTGATGGTAAATGGTTACCGTAGCCTATGAACCCCTGAAACACCAGGAGTATCACTTGCGCGTTGCCGACCCTTAAGAAACCTTAATATACCCTTCTTGAAAAACCCCATGCTGTAGTCTCGTGGGAAAACCTCGGCAGGAAGTTCATTCCACAATCTAAGTGTAATCTAATATATGTATATGAAGGTGTCCATTATTGTGTGCTGAAAACCAGCGTCGTGGCACCCCGTCTAAATATACGACATATGCTGAGCGGAGACCTAGTTGGACTATTATTTATATATTATTAATATAAAAAGTAAATTAAATTTAAATTAAAAATTATTTGTAGTGTACCAAATAAACAATTTTTCAATATATTTCAATTTTATGAATCTTTCTCGGTGGTCTTCTTTCTTTACGACCTTTCTTTCATTTGTTTCATAAGTATGATTGTGTTATCGGTCTGGGTATTTTCTATGTATAATATGTATGTATTTAGGAAAAAAAAATTATCTATGTATTTGTATCAGTTGTCTAGGACCCATAACACAAGCTTTAGCTAGCTTAACTTGGGTCTAGATGGCGCTGTGTGAATTGTCCGGGGATTATTATTATTATTATTATTATTAACTACAAAGAATAAGACTATAAGAATTACAAATATTATAACAGTATCTGAATTAGAAGTTACTTGTGTGTGTGTGTGTGTGTAAGAAAGAATGTGTGTGCGTATGTGTTATTAGTTTAACATTCAGTAAGACCACAGATAACATAATATTACGTAAGACTTTTTGACAGTTATCTACTCTATATTCGACCACAGACATAAAGAGCATATAGCATATAGCCAAATATATGGTCCTTACCTACGTGTAATGTTAATTAATGTGATTAAAAAAAATATTAGCATTCTGCATTCATTTATATTTATTTATTTATTTTCGGAAAACCAAGGCTAGTTACAAACATAGTTATAAAAAAATATATACAATATATATATATAAATATAAAAAATATAATAAAATCAGGACGGCCACTGACGGTCACTCACGGATAGAAACGTAATATAAAAAAAATTGCAGTACTAACACGAGAGGCCTATGTATCATAAATACTCATAAAATCATATATCAAAAAATAACAATCTACTAAATTAAAACATATACTGAAACTATAAAAAAATAAACATTTTTAAATAATGGAAATGCATATAAGTAATATTAAATTCGATACTAATAACTCAAAGAATTGCCTACTCATCACGGCCCTCGATATACATATATAGAGTGATTGTAGAGGAAGGTTTATATCTATACATATAAATAAAATCTGTTGGAGTATCTGTTTGTAATATTGAAATATCCGTTTTTTACTACATGCATATGAATATAAATAACATTTACATACACTAAAATAATTTTTTTTACAATTTTTGTCTGTTTGTCTGTTGTCAGCGTCTATCTACATTAACACAATCCCGCATCCTTACCTTCTTTGGTCACGTCTCGCGTAGAAACAACTCGTCCATAGAGCGCCTTGTCGTACAGGGTACAGTTGACAGTATTAGACCTCGTGGACGATCACCCATGCGATGGACCAACCAAGTAAAAGCAGCAGCAGGTGGTCCACTCCACGTGTACCAGAATGGCAGCGAGTAGGGAGAAGTGGCGAGCAGTTGTACGATGGATGACATCTGCCCTCACTCTACCACATAATGACTACGACCGTTCTGACAAGATCGAATCGAATAAGAAGAAGACGTCTGTCTGTTTGTTCCGGCTAATCTCTGAAATGGCTGGACCGATTTTGATAGGACTTTTGTTAGCGGGTAGCTGTTGTAACTTAGACTACTTTTATTTTAGAACTTTTTTAGAAAAATCTCTAATTATCATTTCTGTTAAATTCCACGCGAACGAAGTTGCAGGTACCTACAGCTAGTGTATAATACATGTAGCTATGAAATTAGATAACTTTACAAAGAATGACAAAACAAAACAATTCACGGTGACACAGTATATTTAGACGTGCTTTGTATATTTTTGTTATTCAATGCATCACTTCAATTATCTCCTAATTCGGTATTCGGTGGTTATGTTTTTATAATCATGACCCTGACCTTGAGAATGATCCAGTGTTAACCAATTACAAAACTGCGAATGATATGTAGCCATAAAATTATATCAAAGTGCTTAGTATATTTACGTGCTTTGTATTTTTTTTTTTTTTGTGGATGATAATGTTTTTATAATCATGACCCTGACCTTGAGAACGATCCAGTGTTAACCAATTACAAAACTGCGAATGATATGTTCAAAGTTGTAGTAGTATTTTTTTTTTTTGAGTGAATGATAATGGAATGATGCTCCCACCTGCGCTAACGGTTTACGCTGGCGGGGCACCAGTGGAGGATGATAAGATGAGCATGAGGTCAGGTCAGTTAGTCAATCGTGACAAATTCACCAGGAATTAAACACGATGGTTTCCAGGGGGAACCGCGTGGAGGTCGACCTGACATGGTACATTGCTAGCAATGGGATCATCAGTCCACATTACTAACAATCCCCTTCCCCCCTGCGTAGTAGTATTACAGAGACCATTTTTCATTGCTAATATTTTATACAACTTCTAACTGTATACAAGTGGAGGGAAGGATTGTTAGTAATGTGGCTAACAATGTACCATGTCAGGTCGACCTCCACGCGGTCCCCCCTGGAAACCATCGTGATAAATTCCCGGTGAATTTGTCACGTTGGGCTAACTGACCTGACATCATACTCATCTTATCATCCTCCACTGGTGCCCCGCCAGCGTAAACCGTTAGCGCAGGCGGGTGAACTATTTCATCATCATCCATAAAAAAAACTGTAGACAAGTGGGTAGAACGAGATTTTTAGATATAGGATTGTTATGTAATGTGATTTTTTTTTATGGATGATAATGAGTTAATCACTGTCTAGGACCGGAAGACGTCCACTGCTGAATAAAGGCAGCCCCCAAAGATCTCCACGACGATCGGTCCTGCGCAGCTCGCAATGTATACTTATTATAGTTAATGGTTATAGACGTTTATTATATCAAATTGATCTAACAATCATGCAATTTGATCCAACTTGAAAGATAGAACAGCTTACATCTCAATTTATAGTCATAATATTGTTTTATTCAAGAACTTTATTTTTTTATTTATTCATTTATTTCAGGCAACTAGGCCCATATTATAAATACCTTATAGACTAACATACATATAATATAATATTTAAAACCTAATACAATAATATTGTCTGTGTGATCACGGCACTGAAGACGGCAATTTGCCACGGTAGCGCCGATACACCACACCTTTCGGCCAGTAGTCCTCTTTCATGAAGGTGGGCAGCAAGTCGGTGGGGACCAGGGCCACAAACGCTTTGAAACTCGCGTTGTGACTCGACTTCAGCTGCGTTACCCTCAATGTCAGGTTACTCTTGGTACGAATATAATCGACAATGTCCTGCTCCTTAGTACTTTAGCCACAGCAACACGTGGTCAGGTCTGCCAGTCATATTAAGTATAAAAAAAATCGCTGGCACTATCTGTCCGTTCCTATGTACCCTTAAATCTTTAAAACTACGCAACGGAGTTTGAAGTCGTTTTTTAATAGATAGAGTGATTCAAGAGGAAGGTTTATATATATATATATGTACATGTACACTTATGCAAAGCCAGGGCTAGTAGCTAGTATATTTATATAATGTTATCTATTTTAAACTTGTATAATAAAGTACTATTACTTTAATGATTAAAACCACATATAATCAACCACACGATTATTTTGAAGCCTCTATTTCAAATGGAATTAAAATGTTTCATTTGAAACAGAGATTCATAACTGAAATAGTTATTTCAATATAGATTTGACGTAATCTATACAAGTAAATAAAATTGAAGTGTATTTTTGTCACGTTTCAAATAAAAATAATTTCAATATGTGCATATGAAAGTGTATACGATACTTACATTAAAAAAAATGTAATTTTCTTTATATGTCCACTTGCCTATCCGTTTGTTTGTTCTAAACTCAAAAATGGCTAGTCTGATTTTGAAGGGAAGTTCGCTCGTAAATAGCTATGTTATAAGAAGTAACTTGCTTACTTTCAACGTTACTTGGAAACAATTATTTTAGAAATTTTATTTACTTTAAAGTAAGTTTATTTCTCCTCGGAAGAAGTCGCTAAAGCTAGTCATAAAATATTAAGTTCCTTCAAAATCGGTATAGCCATTTCAGAGGTTACCTAATTCAGAAAGAGAAGACTGACAAAAATTTCTAACATTAATATTTTGGTGTACCTAAGTGCCGTAATTTCATATGAGTTTAATGAGAAGCTGGTAATTTGGGAAATCAAAGTCCTTGTAGGCATGCGGAGTCGTGGGCAGAATATTGTTATTATATTTTATAAAAAAATAACAAAAGTATGTATATTTAGTAGTATAGTTATTAGTGTCTTATATGTGCCACCTACTATGTACATAAGTCCTCTCTTCTATATTGTCTGTAAGAGATTGCTTTTAGCGATAAGACCGCCTTTTGTAATTAAAGAAGAATTAAAGAATTATTTTACTATTACCTGTAATTTCTTATTATTTCATTTGTGTACACAATGAAGAAGAAGAAACTTATTATTACTATTTATTATTAATAAAGAGTTACTAGTAGGTACATTGTATCAGTCTCTCTATAAATACAATAAAACAAATTACATACAAAGTCTACGCTATAATTAGATAACGTATGTATACCTCTGTAATAACAACTCACTTCCAGTATCGTTACATCTTTAGACCGGCTCATACAATATGGGTTTTATTAACAAAGTGGTTATAGTGACTGGCGCTAGTTCAGGTATTGGCGCCGCTACTGCGCTACTGTTTGCTAAAAACGGTGCAAACGTGGTAATGATCGGAAGGAACGAGACAAAGCTCAAGAATGTAGCTGAACAATGCGTCCGAGCTGGTAACACGCCTTTTGTCATCAAAGCCGATATGAGTAAAGATGACGATGTCAAAAGAATCATCAATGAAACTGTAAAGAAATTTAACAAAATAGACGTTTTGGTTAACAACGCTGGAATGGGTGTTTTTGGTTTCATTCTGGATGGAAGTATACTAAAGGCGTACGATAATATAATGGCTGTAAATGCGCGAGGAATAGTGCATCTGACAGCTTTAGCTGCACCTTATCTTGTTAAAACTAAAGGTAATATTGTGAACATATCGAGTATAGCAGGGAAGATGACCAGTCCCCTTGGAGGATATCTCGCATATAGTGTTTCCAAAGCTGCATTAGACCACTTCACTCGTGGTGCTGCTTTGGAGTTAGCACCTTCGGGTGTAAGAGTGAATTCTATAAGTCCTGGACCGGTGAAAACTGACTTTCTAGAAAACGCAGGTGTTCCAGGAATGTCCTGGGATGACCTGGCTTTATCACTACCACTTAAGAGATGCTCAGAGCCTTCAGAAATTGCAGAAATTGTCCTTTACTTATCAAGTGAGAAGGCGAAGGGTGTGACGGGTTCGGATTTTGTTTCTGACAACGGGGCGCTATTGCAATTGAATGTTCCACAATAAATGACTTTACTACACGAAGTTTTATTTAACACACTTTTAAAAATTGTATATATTTTTTTAATCTCAGGACAATTCACACAGCGCCATCTAGATCCAAGCTAAGGGTTATGGGTACTAGACAACTGATACATATATACATAGAATTTTTTTTTGTAAATACATACATATTATACATAGAAAACACCCAGACCGATACAAACAATCATACTCACGAATACAATTGTTTGTGCCGTGCGAGGAATCGAACCCGCGACCATCGGTCGTAAAGCGGTGTACTAGACCGCTAGACCACCGAGGTCGTCAAAATATATGTAGTTTTTTTTTATGGTTGATAATGGAATAGTGCTCCCGTCTGCGCTAACGGTTTATTTATTTATTTATTTATTCATTAACAATGTACATTGTATTTGAATGTTGATAAAATTAATAAATTTACACATTGTCATCAGAATGTCATTAATAACAAAAAAAATAATAACATCAAAAATCGTCAATTGAGTACAGGCATTTCTCTATTAGTAGTGACTTAAATTTTTTTGTAAAGCAACTCAATTTATTTAATAATTTAGGATCCTTCGGTAACTTATTAATGTGTACCAGGCCTTCTGATAACACGTTAAAAATATCACGCCTTTTTAATGATTTTTGTTGAATAGTGTTTAACGCAACAATTGGACATTCGCAGAAAACGCCATTCTTATTAGTCTCTAGTAGTAGTGGTATATTTTAACCACAAGTGGATATTTATTAGTCTCTATATAATGCCAAATCATACTCTATTTTGACAATGACAATTATAGATCAATGTGTCAAACTTGACATTGACACGCGGGTGTAAATACATCACACTTATTATAAAGTAACATCGCTTGCGGCTGTATGGGCTTAGACTCTTTGCCTTTCCATTACGGATAAATAAAACAAACAAAAAAAAAAGTAACCAGGTGGTGATTACGGTGCCTCACCGTAATACAATATAAATAATAACTGGTTAACAGGCCATTTAGTCCCAAGCTAAGCAGAGCTTGTGTACTAGATTAGAGTACTAGATAACTAATATAATAAATACTTAGATATTTTTGTTTTCTTAAATACATACATAATATACATAGAAAACAGCCAAACCTATACAAACAATCATACTTATGAATCCAAATGTTTGTATCGTGCGAGGAATCGAACCCGCGACCATCGGATTGTAAAGCGATATGCTAAACCACTAGACCGATGCTGTATAGTGGTTTAGCATATATATTTATCATATGGTAATAATGTCTGTAGTGCTGTTCATTCTGATAGGTTAGTTTGCTGTTTTGGTTACACCACCGATAATATAATATTACACACGAAAAATCAAGTAATATATTTGTTAATTCAAAGGATACATTTATATGTATTTAATAGTGGTGATAATTTATTTATTTCAGGCTACTATGCCCATATTATAAATACCTTATAGACTAACATACATATGAAATAACTAGCTTTTGACCGCCGCTTCGCTCGCGTTATTTTATCCCCTTAGCGGTGGAATTTATGAAAATCCTTTCTTAGGGGATGCCTATGTCATAGTAGCTTTATGCATGCAAAGTCTCAGTCCGATTAGTTTAAAATTGACAAAGTTTCATATAAACTTTCATCCCCTATTTTATCCCTTTGGGGGTAGAATTTATCAAAATCCTTTCTTAGCGGATGACTACGTCATAACATCTACCTGCATGCCAAATTTCAGCCCGATCCGTCCAGTGGTTTAGGCTGTGCGTTGATAGATCACTACGTCAGTCACCTTTGAGTTATATATATTTAGATATTATAAAATATTATATATTTCTAGTGGCGTAGTGAAATCATGTGATCTCTGGGATGATAATATTGACCTATATATATTCCGGATCGTCAATTTGTTTACAGTTTTTTTAAATAGTAAATGGATGCTCTATCCTGCGCTATCGGTTTAGGCTGGCGGGGCACCAGTGGTGGAGAATACGAACTTGAGCTTAGCTTCGTTAGCCCCTCCTGAATCACAATAAACTTATCATGTATATTAAGAAAACGTCCGTTGCTTATTTTTAAAGATTTAAGCATATATAGGGACGGACAGACAGCTACAGCGATTTTGTTTTATAGCTGGTCTGTTGTTTGAAGTCAAGGTTTGTATATTTGTAATTTAGTGGGTAAGTATGTACCTGTAAAGGGGCGCCTCTGTCGCATCACTGCGAGTGCAATTGTGCATCTATTCACTTCGAAAAAGAAAAAAACTGTCTGATTTGTGCAATCAACCGCCGTGATCCTAAAAGTTAATCTCGAATTTGAACAATATTTTTGTGTTTTGTGCTTATATCATTGTGATCTGTGCGACAGCTGTTTAGAGGTGGTCTCCAGGAGTACGAGCCCAATATTGCAGGTAACAAGCCTTGAATGTTTTAATCAGTCAGTGAATTAACATCATATTTCTGAACCAGCGACCGCACCCTACCGCATGGTGGTGAAACCTTATTATATTTTTACGCAATTTCCCAGCACTATGTAATGATTAAAACTTTTATTTTCATCTAAACCTGTCTACCCCACTAGAGGTAATAGTCGTGGTAATAAAACTTAAATTTGTTTTTGTTAATTCTCTCGCATACTTACACGTATAGGTGTGTATGTTTGTTTTTGTATTTATATACACATGTACATTATTTTACAGAAAACTACGCGTAAATTGTTCTAAATAATTTAAACAGTTGCGCATTATACTTTTATTATATAACACAAGCAATGCGTACTATTGACATAAATATATATATATATATTGAAACAGTATATTTTATTTTTATTGTAAATGCGAACGTAAGTCTGTCTGTCTCGCTTTCACGTTAAAACTACAGAAATGATTAAAACGAATTTTGGTACACAGATAGTCTAGATTCCAAATTCCAATCAGAGGAAGTATGAAAGTGGCACCGATGTTAGAGAAGTTAAAGAGTAATCGTCTATCGTGGTATGGGCATGTAATGCGTAGGAATGAAGATCATATCCTAAGGACGGTGTTACATATGAATGTGGATGGTTATAAGGGTAGAGGAAGACCGAAAAAGAGATGGATGGACTGTGTGAAAGATGATATGGTGAGAAAGGGAGTAAATAACGGAATGACTGCGAACAGAGATGAATGGAAGAGAAAAACATATTACGCCGACCCCAAATAAATGGGATAAGGAAGAAGCAGATGATGATGATAGTCTAGATTCCAAAGTAGTCTATATCCATCCCCAGGGGTCTATGACAAACTGCAAGGGGTCTTCAGCGGTCATCTTGATGTTTTTAGCACTAAACTTTACTACAGTTAGAAATTTACAAAAAAACAATAGCAGGTACCAAATACCGAAAAATATGGCAAGGGTAGACCCCGATACAAAAAAGTTTGGGAACCTCTGGTCTAGACCCTGAGAAAGGACATAAGCTACTTTTCAATATGAAAAAAGGGTTGTAATAGGTCTCCTTTGAAAGGAGATATGTATGGAAGTACTGTGATTTTTAAACCTAGACTTATCTTGCTTGAAACTTATGTATTGTTTGTTATTGTTGATTAAATATAAATAAATATGTTATTGAAAGTTTCTAAAAATGTTACCCTTCAGGGGGTTAAATGAGAGTATGTTTGGACATTTCGCCATTTTGAAAATCTTACTTTTTCGCTGCCTTTTTTGTGTTAGATATTTTAATATTATTCTTTATTTGATCAAGGTCATGGACGATGTCGCGGGCACAGCTAGTATATATACATATAAACCTACTCACGCGCAAATCTACATTTTTATTGTCTCATAAACCTGTGTACACTGTGGCCTCTTTATTCTTAAAACGATCAATGTCTGACAGGGTTGCCAGCTCAAATCTTTTTAGTAATAACAAGAAGTTAAAAAAATATTTTATTTGTACACTTTTTATTAATATATTTTATATATAAAATATTTTAACAACGTTTGCGTTGCAATGCAAGCCTTTAGCTTAGTGCTGGGACTGAAGTTAAAATATTTTATCTAAGCGTCGCAGGAATCAGATATCTTATAAATTTAGATTTATGTTTTTATAATATTTCAGATTGTTTTCATATTTATTTTTATTGTTGCAGGAGTTAGATTTCTTTTACATAAACTTTTTTACAGTCTCTAGTTCAATTAGGTACTAAAACAAACAAGTTATGGCAACACTGGACACGCTCAAATATTGCTTCGTATATTTGTGTTCAATATGGCAGGATGCTACTCGTTTCTCTAGGATTAATTTTTGATTTGACATCGTTATTTAAATTATGTTACACTATTATGTATATTTTTTAAATATGATAAGGACAATAGCGACCACACTCTCTCTTAAACAAACACTTGTACACACTAGGTGCTACAGACAGTTCTATTGGTCGAGACTGTTTTGAAGCCGTAGAAACGGCCGCTCATGTAGTCCTAGAGTGCTAGAAGTGGCCACACAATAAATATAAATCCTCGGAACGGTGAGGTCGCTCTATGAAGCATGTGAAGACACTAGAAGGCTAAGAAACGATCCCTCACGTAGTCCTTGAGTGCTTGGTGTGGCCACATATTAAACACAAATCCTGGGAAAGGTCGCTCCGTGAAGCATGTGAAGACACTAGGAGGCTAAGAAACGATCCCTCACGTAGTTCTGGAGTGCTTGCTGTGGCCACATATTAAACACAAATCCTCGGAACGGTGAGGTCGCTCTATGAAGCATGTGAAGACACTAGAAGGCTAAGAAACGATCCCTCACGTAGTCCTTGAGTGCTTGGTGTGGCCACATATTAAACACAAATCCTCGGAACGGTGAGGTCGCTCCGTGAAGCATGTGAAGACACTAGGAGGCTAAGAAACGATCCCTCACGTAGTTCTGGAGTGCTTGCTGTGGCCACATATTAAACACAAATCCTCGGAACGGTGAGGTCGCTCTATGAAGCATGTATAGAATAAGAAACGATCCCTCACGTAGTCCTTGAGTGCTTGCTGTGGCCACATATTAAACACAAATCCTCGGAACGGTGAGGTCGCTCCGTGAAGCATGTGAAGACACTAGGAGGCTCAGAAACGATCGCTCACGTAGTCCTGGAGTGCTTGCTGTGGCTACATATTAAACACAAATCCTCGGAACGGTGAGGTCGCTCCTTGAATCATGTGAAGACACTAGAAGGCTAAGAAACGATCCCTCACGTAGTCCTGGAGTGCTTGCTGTGGCCACATATTAAACACAAATCCTCGGAACGGTGAGGTCGCTCCGTGAAGCATGTGAAGACACTAGGAGGCTAAGAAACGATCCCTCACGTAGTCCTGGAGTGCTTGCTGTAGCCACATATTAAACACAAATCCTCGGAACGGTGAGGTCGCTTCGCGAAATCTGTGAAGATACTAGGAGACTTCTGCGCTTCTGGGAGCAGCTTTTCTGGCTACGTTAGAAGTCTCGGCTCTACACGCACAACGGCCGGATGAGAGGCTAATTACAGAGAGTGGAGTCCAATTTACGTAGAGCAAATCAGTCAGTTGAAATTTAGCTTTGGTATATATTCATTTATATTGTGCGCTTTCCTAATGCTTTATTAGAAATGTTAAATATTGACAGTGTTCATAACGTCTATATGACAGACTCGACCCATTGGCTTTGCGGCGAGATATTGCATCTCTGTGCAATTTCTACCGCATATATCAGGGAGTGGGGAGGGAGGGGAGTGTTCTGAGGAATTGTTCGGATTAATACCAGCTGCTGAGTTTTACCACCGTACCACCCGCCAGAAGCTAATATACTATTGATCATCTGGATGAATGGCGGTCCTCCACAGTGCGGTTTTCTAGAAATTTTTTGCCACGCACAACTACATTGTGGAATCACGTTCCAGCAATGACAACAACTTGCAATTATCCTTGTGTTGCGGGTGCTCATAGGCGGCGGTAATCACTTACCATCACGTTTGTCCCCTGTGTTACAAAAAAAAAGTTATATTTAACTTCTATACAGGTCTCCAATATTCTGTTGTCTGCATTTTTCTTCTTTCTTCTGACTGTAAACTGATAGACAAAGTAGTAAGATTTTTATGTAGTTGACCGGATTTAAACTAACTACCTCTTGCGTATATGACTAGACTACGACGCTATCACATCGTACATCCTTGACACGACTCCAACTTTTTCTTTAACTTGTTTGATATAGCTATGTCTTGGTCTTCCCCTTCCTCTTTTTCCATCTATTTTTCTTTCAATAATGTTATTAATTAGTTCGTCGTGTCGTATCAAATGCCCCAACATTTTTCCCCGCCTATTCTCAATAATATCTACGATCTGTCTCTTGTCTTTAATTCTCACAAGCACTTCTTCATTCCTTATTTTATCTTTCCAGCTAATTATTTCCATCCTTCTCCAACACCACATTTCAAAGGCTTCCAGTTTGTCTCTTTATATCTCACGTAATACTATGTGCATTATTTAAAACTATTTTCTTGATTTGATAAAAAGTGAAAAATACTGTTATTGGCAATCTAAAGCATTTTAAAGTATCCAATTATTTTTTAACTATTTTAATGCTGGCCGCAGTTGGCCTTTACAGCGTCACGTTAGGGGGCGAGTGCAGATGGCACTCCAAACCAAAGCAAGTACTTATGGAGCCTGCTAAAGACCTTCCTTCCTGACGGATACTGTCTGACGGTACCTCTAGGGGTTCAAATTCGATTCTGCCCATCGCAATTTCGATTCACGTTTGAATTGACGGTGGATCGATCGGATATACGAATTATGTATTATATTATATTATGCGTGTATAGTCCACACGCATAATGATTACGTTTTATGTTTTTGTTTTAGAACTCCAATGGTACAGTCAAATTGAAAAGAATCCATGGTACAGTCTCTCAATCCTTTTTGCATTCTGCAAAAAATATTTCCACATTTTGATATGGTCCTTCAATGAGATTAACTATATTAATGATGTGACCAAAATGATTGAGTATTAGACATAAACTTATCTTCAATTGACGAATATCAGTGTAGTTTTAGTTACCATGTAAAACTTTGTTGCGCAATATTATGTAATTTTTCTAATCTATGCTACAAACTCGTCGATCATACAATCACACATACAAGTGTTATATATATACGACTAGGTGAAGCCCTCGTCATTGTCCGCGTAGTATTTGTTATTACTTCCATTATGATTTTTCACCTTCTTCTTCTAGCTGTTCCGGCGAACTTTATTTTGCCATATCCATTAAAATTCTAATACAAAATGGAGGTTGATGGTAGAAGGGTGTAAATTTGAAGTTACATCTATTTTTAATGCTAAATCATAATAAATAAAAAAATATAAAATGATACTTTTCCTACAAAATAATATAAAGGGTAGGGTCATCCAATTTGCTTCCAAATTTGCAAATCTTTTATGTAATTGAAGTCATAAATACTTAAACAGTACTACGTATATCACGTTATCATTTGGCGCCCGAGATATCCAAACGTTGTCATTCCTGCGAACTAAGATATCATGCGTCTCATACAGTAATTACCTATCAATCAGGTAATTTCAGCCTTTAAACAAAACACAGTTTAAAAGGCAAGATGTTTAGTGGCTGAAATAGCTAGACAGAGGAAAACATTGATTACATTAAAATATACGTCGAATTGGTTAACAAAATCAACATTAAAGTGGGTGATGCTGCGGGTGACTATAGTAGAGAAACAAATAAATTTGTTATTTCAATCAGTAACGATCAAACAGACAAAGTTGATGAGACAACAAAACTTTTGCATTCGACTATACTTGCTATGTTGCCATGACTCTATAACTATTGCTATCACAGAATAGATCGGTTGTGTGCTTGCTATAAATATAGGTGAGCTAACAAATCACTGTTATTGTATTCAATATAATTAATCCATCATGAGTTTTTCAAGTAAAGTGGTGATAGTGACTGGTGCTAGTGCCGGCATTGGGGTATCCACCGCGGTGCTCTTTACTAAAGAAGGTGCTAATGTAGTAATAGTTGGCTGAAATGAGAGAAAACTGAAGAATGTAGCAGAGCAATGCAGTCGCAATGGTAACACTCCATTTGTCATCAAAGCCGATGTAAGTAATGATGACGATGCTAAAAGAATAGTCAATGAAACCATCGAGAAATTTGGTAAAATAGACGTTTTGGTTAACAACGCTGGATTGTTTCATGCTGGTTCTATAATAGAAAATACCATATTGGAAGCACACGATAAAGTGATGGCTGTGAATCTGCGTGCAGTAGTTAATCTTACAGCTATAGCTGCACCACACCTTATCAAGACTAAGGGTAATATTGTAAATGTCTCTAGTATGGCAGGAAAAACTAACACATTAGCAGGATTCACACCGTATAATGTCTCCAAAGCTGCATTAGATCATTTCACTCGCGGTGCTGCTCTAGAATTGGCTTCTTCGGGCGTAAGAGTGAACGGCGTCAGCCCAGGACCAGTGAAAACAGATTTTATAGAAAATAATGAAATGTCAGAAATAACATGGGAAGAATTAGCTCGAAAGGTACCTCTAAAAAGGGTTTCTGAACCGGAAGAGATTGCTGAAATTATTCTATATCTAGCAAGTGAGAAGGCAAAAGTTTACAGTGGTACAGGATCAGATTTCATTTCTGACAATGGCGGACTCTTACAGTTTACACAATAAATAAATTTAAGTTATAATGTTTTTTAATTCACCCATATCAATCAATCATACAATTATACAATAATAAATTCCGCTGTATAGATACTTATACAATGTAATTAAATAGGCTTTAAAAAAAAAGAAATTTACTTTAGTTTATTACCAGTTCTTCTCAATTAAACTGGACGGTAGAGAAAAATGTTATACAAAAACTTGACGTTTATAAGCGGCTAAAAGCTCATATATGAATAAATGATTTCTGTATTGATTTGATTTATTTTTATCATTTGTTAATCGCCAGGAAATGGTCTCTATAATAAAATCATCTTCAATTGATTGGTATCATATACTTTTTATCATAATTTGTTTGTAAAATATTTTGTCTAATCATTATGATAATTTTCATTTATACAACAATACCGACAAGTGTTATATATTCCATATAATAGAAATTGAATTGGTCGTTGTCTGTATACATGTAATATATGCGAGAAAAAATTTCATTGTAAAAAAATTGGTCCGTCTGTTTATTCGTACAAATCTCATAAACGGCTTAGCAGATACGGTTGCGATTTTCACTAATGTATTATGGTACACGTTACACAAAATATTTTGTTTGTCTTATGTCAGTATCAAGGAAGGCTTGTGACTGCGGAGCGCTATCCCAGACTATGGCCCATCTATTGACCAGTCCTTAGTGCCCAACATCCTGCACAAAGGAAGATCTAAAAATGTGATAGAATTAAAAAGAAATGCGCAAAAGTCGTCGCAACATTCTGAGGAAAATACATTTAGTTGCCACTGAAACGAAAGAAGAATTAGCTTTATAAACAAAATAGTTATATGGGTACAAAGTCGCGTTATCACCTAGTGGAATATTCTTTTTTGTATTGGAATAGCAATTTCTCATTACCTTGACAGGAATGCGCAGTCGTAAGAGGATCCTGCTCATCCATGGAGTTCCAGCACACAGACATTCTCAGTTGTTAAAAACGTAGTTATTGACCAGCTGAAAATGGCTGATTTCACAGCTGACAGCATTAGCCGATGCCACAGGATGGGGCGAGTGAATTCAGAGAAATCTCGTCCTATATATTATTATTTAATAATGTTGATTAATTATAAGAAATATGACATTCAAAGTTTGTAAAACTTTTACCCTTAAAGAAGAAGTAAAATAAAATATAAAATAATACCATCCAGATCATCTGGATGAATGGCGGTCTTCCACAGTGTGGTTTTGTAGAAACTTTTTGCCTCGCACAACCACATTGTGGAATCACCTTCCAGCAATATTATTTCCGAACCGATACGATATTGAAATCTTCAAGAAAAGAGCTTATTCCTTTTTAAAAAGGAAGTAGGCCGACAACGTACTTGCAATTCCCCTGGTGTTGCGGGTGCTCATGGGCGGCGGTAATCACTTACCATCCGGTGAGCTGCATGCTCGTTTGTCCCCTATGTTATAAAAAAAAACGGGATGATGATGATGACGATTGTATGGAAATTCATCATTTTCTAAGCCAGGACAATGAAATTTCTTCTTTGGGTTTTGGGTTACATTATTAAATATTATTTCTTTATTTAGTCATGACTATATTCCACGCAGACGAAGTCGCGAGCATAGTTAGTATTACAATAAATAGAACCCAGCAAGTATCAATGATGATCACGTAATAATAGAATAGATCAATAATAGAACAAAACTTTTGTTTTCGATTACCCTTAATATGATTCTTAATCACGCTTGTTATAAATACAGGTGTCTTATCAGATCATTGTTATTGTGTTTAGAATAATTAATCCGTCATGAGTTTTGCAAGTAAAGTGGTCATAGTAACTGGCGCTAGTTCCGGCATTGGAGCCGCTACAGCAGTGTTATTCACCAAAGAAAGCGCCGACGTAGTAATAGTTGGCAGGAATGAGAGCAAACTGAAGAATGTAGCAGATAAATGCGCACTCAGTGGTAACACTCCATTTGTCATCAACGCAGATGTAAGTAATGATGACGATGCAAAGAGAATAGTCAATGAAACCATCGACAAATTTGGTAAAATAGATGTTTTAGTTAACAACGCTGGATTATTTCACGCTGGTTCTATAATTGAAAATAATATATTGGAAGCATACGATAAAGTAATGGCTGTGAATCTGCGTGCAGTAGTACATCTTACAGCTGTAGCTGCACCTCATATTATCAAAACTAAGGGCAATATTGTGAATGTGTCCAGTAATGCAGGAAAAACCCATTCATTGCCAGAATTCATAGCATATAATGTCTCAAAAGCTGCATTAGATCATTTCACTCGCGGTGCTGCTCTAGAATTAGCTTCTTCGGGTGTAAGAGTAAACGGTGTCAGTCCAGGACCAGTGAAGACAGATTTTATAGAAAATAATGCTATGGCAGACGTATCCTGGGATAAAATGGCGCCATTGGTTCCTCTAAAAAGGGTATCTGAACCTGAAGAGATTGCTGAACTTATTCTATATCTAGCGAGTGAGAAAGCAAAAGGTGTTACAGGATCAGATTTCATTTGTGATAATGGTGGACTTTTATAGTGTTGAACAACGGAACTGATTTAAGTTATGAAGCTATTTAATTATATACATAGACATAAACATAATGTGTTTCTGTGTCTACATAGTAAAGTGAATCCTTACTAATGTTATAAATGGGAAAGTAACTATGTCTGTTTACACCGTGACGCCTAAACTACTGAACCGATGCAGTCTCAGTCCGATCAGTTTAAAATTGACAAAGTTTCATATAAACTTTCTTCCTATATTTTTTCCCTTTGGGGGTAGAATTAATCAAAATGCTTTCTCAGCGGATGCCTACGTCATAACATCTATAAAATTTGCCATGCAGGTAGATGTTATGACGTAGGCATCCGCTAAGAAAGGATTTTGATTAATTCTACCCCAAGGGGATAAAATAGAGGATGAAAGTTTGTATGAAACTTTGTCAATTTTAAATCGATCGGGCTGAGACTTTGCATGCATAAAGCTACTATAACGTAGGCATCCCCTAAGAAAGGATTTTGATAAATTCCACCCCAAGGGGATAAATTAACGCGAGCGAAGCCGCGGGGAAAAGCTAGTACTATATAAAATAGAGAGTGGACTGTATATTACAAAAAGAAAATAATTAATGGAAAAGGATGCAGAAATACGATTTCGACCTGGAAGAACGTCTTTCACACTCCAAACTCCCCAAAGTAGGCAATGTAACACCAAACTTACTCACCTTTGCTCAGGAACGTCCCGATGTGTAGTACTGTTTAGTGGCCACGCACTCTACAGTGTATATTTTCATAAAAACATGAAATCTATAATTTTCTTGTTTTATATAGTTAAAAATACGGAGCGTCCTTTTTATTACAGTTCTTATTTTTAAAATGTTTTTTATTCTATTCTAAATTCGAAATTTAAGTGGCCACTTGTTTTTATTTGTGGCCAGTACTACTATATAATATTATGTTATCTGTGGTATTACCAAGCGCCCTTTGCTCCAGTAAGCAAGCCGGTGATATAAACTGCTTAGACTAAGGAAGTTCAGAACACGGAACAGGTAGGTATTCAAAATTCAAAATTCAAAATATCTTTATTCATGTAGGTCTATTACAGACTGTTATGATATGTCAAATCTACCGTCAGTTCGGAATGATATCGAGATGAGAAGAACTGACAAGAAACTCAGTATGTTTTTAAGTTTGTCTATTAATATATTTATTTGATATCTACTGTACATTACCTATATTTTATCTGCTCATATATCTTTCCGGCTGTCTGTAGAGAGAGATTGATTTCAGCGATAAGGCTACGGATTATTATATAAGGGTTATTTTCATACTTTTGAAATGCGTAATATACAAAATATTACGCATTTCAAAAGTATTAGTTTAATTATTATTAAAAGATTCTTACAAGTGAGAAAATAATTAAGTTACCGACCGGAGTTGGCCTTCAGCCGCTTCCTAAGGTTTGGAGTACCATCTGCACGCGCCTTCTATCCTCCGGTGAAGCAGTTAAGGCCAGCTACGACGAACAGCATTAGAGTAGTCTGAAAAGAAACACCACTAAAATGGTGAAATCAAGGAAGCTGGGGTGGTTCAACAAAGCATGCCCGGATATGGTGGGAAGAGAATTGGTAGTAATGTGGACTGATGACCAAATAGCTAGCAAAATACCATGTCAGGTTGACCTCCCGCCTGGAAACCATCGTGATAAATTCGTGGTGAATTTATCAGGATGGGCTAACTGACCTGACCTTATTCTCTATCATCCTCCACTGGTGCCCCGCCAGTGTACATCGGTAGCGCAGGTGGGTGAACCATACTGTTGCGGGTGAGTAATTCTGTGTTGTTGGTCGAGACGATGTATATTACAGATGATAATAAACTGACCATATGTACATAGAAATAATGATCTTATACACTAAATAACAATAGAAAAATGTAAGGTAGGGTGACACAGTTTAGACACAGCAGTGCTTAGTAGACAATATTGAATTTGTCTTACTAGACATTATTAAACGCAATTATTATTTTGATGTATCTAGGTGACTGTGTCCCATACATACCATTATCATATATTTAAAAAAATGGCCGGGTAAGCAGCAAATGCTCGAGGCCCATACCCGGCGGCCAATTTTAATGACTCCTAAGACTACAATCAACCGCTAGCAACAGTGAACAACATCACGTCGTCATATGATAGGCCTGATACCAAAAATGTAAATAAACAGATCTCACAATCCCTAAGGTAAATTTACTGATAGATATGGACAACAATCTGGTGATAACATACATTTATTTTTAGGATAACAAACATTCAGGCAATATTCACAACACACGTGATTGTGTAAAATTTTGTCAAAACATCGTGATACAAACGCTAGCAACATTACAAGTACAAAAGTGTTTTAAATACAATTGCGAGTCGGCTAGTTCTCATTATAGAATAGAATAGAAAATCATTTATTCAAATAAACTTAATTTAAGCACTTTCTAATAGTCAACAATTTTTTTTAAATCTACCGCTTATTCGGAAAGCTGCGGCATCACAAGAAGAATAAGCAAAAAACTTGTGTGTTGCTCTTTTAAACAATCCTTCACATTTTACAAGTCGAAACGTGTGAATACAAACTACCAACCAGCACTAATTTCTTTAGGCTCAAATATAAAAACACAATAAGATTAAATCAGTCGTAGTGCTAAGAGCAGCACCCGTTAAGTCGTTAAGCACACAGCTATACACACAGACAGACTAAACATTATGCCATCATCAATTATTTAAAAAAGACTCGCGCCTGACTGATTTTATTATAGGACATATTATAACAAAACCAAATTTTGTTTATATTGTCACACTGTTTAAAAGCCCTGAAAGATGTTTTTTCTTCTATTTGAACATGTTACTTTTAAACGTGTTTTAAACGTGATTACATTGTTAACTGGGTCTTAACACGAATCATTTTGATGTTAAAATTTTATAGTACAGTACTCGTAGGTTGCACTAGCAGTCAACTCGTGACCACGGCTAGTAAAAAAATAGTAAAATTTTCATCTTCGTTTGAAATTACCACTCTGTCTATAACTTTTCTATCAATTTTAGTCAAAATTGAAATAAAATAGATTGGGTAAATTATTTATTTGCTTCCTCAGCACTCATGGAACAAAATAATTGTGGCAATGTTATTAATAAATGAGGAAACTTAAAACCAATATTAATTCTGAGTGACCTAATCTTGTAGATTGCTAAATGCGGTGTCATAAAGTTTTACATAATCTACAAGACTAACACAAAGACAAACTACATTACCAATTATACAAATAAGATATTTACCATAATAATATTATTGTGAGCTACCGATATTTCGATGCTGTTCATAAAGCGTAAAAAAGTGTTTATTTCAATCGATTTAATTCGATTGAACCATTTCAATAGAAACGTGGATTATATCCAATTAATACAGACTACCAAATAGCAGCAATTCACAAAAAATATACATTCTTGCTTAATTCTTAAACCTACACCCTGGTCACAAGGTTCGGAACTGCTCGGAGTTTCACTCTCTACCACAATGAACCCGGTATCCACACGGTGGCGGGTCCATCCAGGGCATATATAAAAGTATTACGTTATTTAAGTGAACAAAAATGCGCTTGAGTAACGTTCTCTTCTTTAAGGATGCATTGATTTTTTCTAATAACTTTACCATCACCTACGGCATGCAGGTAATGGTAAGAATAAGAGGACACAGTTTATAGGAAGTTGGGAGTGAATAAATGAATACATTGAGTAGAAAAGTAGGTACCTACATTGGTGCTATAGAGAGGATATCAGATCCAATAGAAACTTGGTAGGCTGAAGTGGCACCCGTCTATGGCTTTACTCTAGGGCCCAAATGAATACGAGCAAATATTTAAACATAACAAATAGTACAAGTAACTGAGTATGAATGTGGATGGATATAAAGGGAGGGGACGCCCTAAGAAAAGATGGATGGATTGTGTGAAAGATGATATGAATAAAAGAAGAGTGTTTAGATATGACGACCGATAGAGAGCAGTGGAAGAGAATGACATACTCCGCCGACCCCAAATAATGGGATAAAGGCAAGGCAATGATGAAATAATACAAGTAACTGATGGCGTAGGTTTTACGGTTATTATTATTACACTTTATAAAATTTCAATTACAACTGAAATATTGCCATATTTGTGGAAATCAGACTAGATTGACTTTTGTTATTATAATGAAAGCCTCAAGTCATTTCAATTTATAACATCAGTTCCTAAAACTTTTGTACTCGGCTACACTCAACGCCGCATTACTTATCACGATTGCTATATATAGAGGTGTGTTATCAATTTCTTGTTATTTGTTTATTAGAATCATTTCAACCATGAGTTTCTCTAATAAAGTGGTTATAGTGACCGGCGCTAGTTCGGGTATCGGCGCCGTTACAGCGGTGCAGTTCGCTAAAGAAGGTGCTAAGGTGGTGATAGTCGGCAGGAAAGAGAGTAAGTTGAAGAACGTGGCAGAGCAATGCGCCCGCAGTGGTAACAAGCCGCTTGTTGTGAAAGCTGACGTAAGTAACGATGACGAAGTTAAAAGAATCGTCACTGAAACCATCAACGAGTTTGGACAAATAGACGTTTTGATTAACAATGCTGGCATGGCAGTCTATGGTAACATTCTAAGCGGTAATATACTTGAAGCGTATGACAAAACATTGGCTGTGAATACGCGAGCTATTGTTCTTCTTACTAGCTTAGTTGTACCGCATCTTGTGAAAACTAAGGGAAATATTGTGAATATATCCAGTATTGCAGGGAAAAAAACAATAATGCCTGGATTCATACCATATGCAGTTTCTAAAGCTGCATTAGACCATTTCACTCGTGGTGCTGCTCTTGAGTTAGCTCCTTTAGGAGTGAGAGTGAATACAATGAGTCCTGGACCGGTGAGAACAGATTTTATGGCCAATAACCCAGGTAAAGCAGATATATCCTGGGATATTATGGGTGCCAGTCTTCCCCTAAAAAGGGTATCTGAGTCAGAAGAAATCGCTGAAATTATTCTATATTTAGCAAGTGAGAAGGCAAAAGGCGTCACAGGGTCAGATTTCATTTCTGATAACGGAGGTCTATTACGATTTACTGTGTAATAATAAATTAATTTCAACTACAGTATTGTTTCATTCACACAATATTTATATAATACTGACTACTGTTTTACCGTATCAATTAATATCGCTATTAAAAAATAAGGGTTGCTGATAGAAGGGTAGTATGTATTTAATAATTTAGGGTACTATGTATTTTTAATGCCACATTATCATCATCATCATCATCGCAGCCCGGAAGACGTCCACTGCTGGACATAGGCCTCCCCAAAGATCTCCACGACGATCGGTCCTGCGCTGCTCGCATCCAATGCCTTCCAGCGATCTTGACCAGATCGTCGGTCCACCTTGCTGGAGGCCTTCCCACGCTGCGTCTTCCGGTCCGTGGTCGCCACTCGAGGACTTTACTGCCCCAACGGCCATCTGTCCTACGAGCTATGTGCCACATTATAAAAAAATAAAATATATAATAAATGGTTTAAACAGACAGTTTGTAGTAGACACCGTGAAGCGGTGGAATTCGATCGTCTGCCACACTTTGGTATCTGCAGGAGCGATTACAACAAATAAGAAGGATACAAGCTGGATAGAGTCTTGTGCGATGTTCTGGTTCCCCCTTAATTCCAATGAGATGCTTCGAAGAGTATTCTCCTGGATTTATCTTGGTAATTCGGTAATTTCACGACTTGCGAGACGATAGACTGCGCGTACGTCAAGTGCATGCGTTCATCGCGCAAACCAACTTACTTTTGAAAATAAGAGAAAGCAGCAGCAGATTAAATATTAATATATATATAAATGGTAAAATTTATATGTTGACATTACAAACATTACAGAGATATTTTAAAGTGACATATTCTATAAAAATGTACAAACACCTAATTCTACGATGGCCAGCATTATATTTTCAACACTTACGATTGCATCCGCTCCAAACATTACGCGCGGTAAGCGAATCAAAAATCCACAATTTATGATTGGGACGGTACATATAAACATAAAATGTTAGGGGTGGACAAAGCAACATAGTACAAAAGAGTTTTAATACAGTCGCGAATCGGGTAGTTGCCATTATAGTGTTACATACACAGACAGACTAGACAAATAGGAGGAAACATTATGCTATCATCATCTATACATAAATAAAAGTAGCCTAAGTTACTGCTTATTACATCAGCTATCTGGCAAAAAAAGTCCCGTCAAAATCGGTCCAGCCATTTCAGAGATTAGCCTGAACAAACAAACCGACCGACAGACAGACAAAAATGGTAAAAAGATTTATTTTGGTGTATGTACACACCCGGAACCTGATTGGAGGTCCCTTTCTGCCACATGATGGATCCGGTTTACGCACGGTGAATCCACGGGATGTTAAAAAATTCGTCTCTCTCAGTAGACTTGGTAATAAAATGTTTTAACTTGAATTATATGGTGCTGTGTAATTGCCAAGTCATCGCAATTATAATAGAAATAATGATGTCTAATATCGATATTATAAATGTTTATAGGTATTATTATATATAATTAAATCAATTGTCTTCTATAGAATTATAAATAATTATTATTATAAAATAAATTATTATTTTTTAAAAAACTTAATACAAGCATTTGAATAGTCACCAATTATTTGAATTATATGGTGCTGTGTAATTCGGAATGCAGACTTATCGCAAGAAGAATGAGCAATAACTTGTGTGTTTCTTGTATCGATGAATAATAAGATGTTGCTGGTATTATTATATATAATTAATGATGATGATAAACTGACAATGTGTACATAGAAATAATGATCTTATATATAAAAAAAGTAGGAAAATTTTTGACACAGTTTAGATACATACAGTGCCTATTTGAATATATTGAATTTGTCTTACTAGACATTATTAAATGCATTTATTATTTTAAGAATATCAAGTGACTGTGTGTGTTTATCTTTTAAATAAATGTCGTTTTAAGTAGATTTACATTAACAAGGATTAGGCATGCGACAATCAATATAGTAACCGCTACACACTTAATTTCTGTTCGATCAGATAACATTGTTAACGCTACGAATTTTAAGTTAGTTATTATCTACAAAAACATTTTTATCATTTATAAATTCTTCATTTTTATAATTAGCGTTTTTACAAAGATATGAGATTCTATAACTGCACTCAAGAACTCGTTTCAGAGATGTGCTATGAGAATTGTCGATGATTCCGATCTCTCGGGTGGTATCGAACTACTAGTCTTGAGGTAAGACTTCGTATCGCTTGTTTGTTCTACATACCATGGACTCTGTTCTGAAGAACTGTTCGATATAGTCCATAAGGCTATCTTTTATCATCGTACCGCTCGACATCGACAGGGAATTCATCCCCACACACTGGAATTTAAGTCCCTGACAGTGCGGTTTCAGAGGAACTTCCGCTAGCTTATTTAAATCGTGGAATGATCTCCCTCCGTGAATACAATATAGGGTTTTTCAAGAACATAAAGGTTTTTGGAATCGAAAGATCGATCGGGGGTTTTTTGATGGGATTAAAACTAATACGGTCTATTTTGCATACGCAATCTTCTAGGAATGGGGAAAAAATATATATAACTAATGACAATTTTGCATAAGGATAAATATATTATCGGCAAATATTTCTTCCATATTACTGAAGAATTCTGCTTAAATATATTCAAATTCAAATTTAAATTCAGAAATCATTTATTCATGTAGAACATTTTAGCCGCTTATAAACGTCAAGTTTTTTATATTAAATTTTAATTTTGTTCCCTACCGTCCAGTTTGGTATATAGATCCAATTGAGAAGAACTGGCAAGAAACTCAATTGAATTACTTTTTTTTAAAGGCCACTTTATTTACAATGTATATTTATATAGGTGTCTATGTCTAACATTAAATGAAAATCCCGTGCATGAACAACCATTGCCATGCACGCTCGTCATACAAGTAATTCATAATCGTCATTTAAAATTGTTCATATTCATACTGTCACCACACGCTGGTAATTGTAATGATAAAAGTACATAAGCTATAGCAAGTTGGGAGTGAATAAATGAATACATAGAGTGGAAAAATAATAATAAAATAACCAACAGAAGTTGTGGGATTGTGCATAACAAAACAAATATTCACAAAAAAAGATCTTAGTATAGATATGCTAAAAAAGGTGTCCTTATCGTTCAACTCAATCTCTTATGGACAACCTTGGAGATAGAAGTTTTGGGTAATGGAAAGGTAGATGGCGCACTATAAAAATAGAATTAGATAATGTATGAATAATAAATATATATACACATACAAATAACTAAAGGTATTAAAATATACCTATCTAAATAGATAAAATAATGTACACATATATAAATGTATACATGTATAACAAAAGAAATCAATACAAAAAGATTTTTAGTCGGAGGCAAAGTGACAGCGTACTAGGTTATTGCAAATAGAATGGGATTGAGCAGATTTAATAGGAAGAGCATATTTATTAGATAGTGGCAAGGAGTTTAAAAGATGCATACCCTGTACAATAGGTAGCAATACTGCAGTTATAGAGAGGATCTACTACAAGGTTGGTGATAGGGCCCGAATAAATACGAGCAATTATTTAAACATAGCAAACAATACAAGCAACAGATAACGTCGGTCTAACACTTACTATAATTATACTTTCTAAAATAACAATATTTGATAATATTCCTATATGTAAGAATAACTTATTGCGATACTTGTGGAAATCAAACTAGAAAGAAAAACTAGTTTCACTTTTGTCATGATATACAAAACGTCAAGTCATTCCACTTTGCAAAATCTGTTCCTAAAACTTTTGTACTCGACTACACTCAACGTAGTATTACTTATCATGATTGCTATGTGTATATATATAGGTGTGCTATAAAATTGTTGTTATTTGTTTAGTAAAATCAATCCAACAATGAGTTTCTCAAATAAAGTCGTTATAGTGACTGGCGCTAGTTCCGGTATCGGCGCCGCTACAGCGGTGCAGTTCGCTAAAGAAGGTGCTAAGGTGGTGATAGTTGGCAGGAATGAGAGTAAGTTGAAGAACGTGGCAGAGCAATGTGCCCGCAGTGGTAACAAGCCGCTTGTTGTGAAAGCTGACGTAAGTAACGATGACGAAGTTAAAAGAATCGTTACTGAAACCATCAACGAGTTTGGACAAATAGACGTTTTGGTTAACAACGCTGGCATGGCTTTCTATGGTAACATTCTAAGCGGTGATATACTTCAAGCGTATGATAAGACTTTGGCTGTGAATATGCGAGCTGTTGTTCTTCTTACCAGCTTAGTAGCTCCGCATCTTGTCAAAACTAAGGGAAATATTGTGAATATATCCAGTATTGCAGGGAAAAAGGCAACAATGAGTGGATTCATACCATATGAAGTTTCTAAAGCTGCATTAGATCACTTCACTCGTGGTGCTGCTCTTGAGCTGGCTCCTTCAGGAGTGAGAGTGAATACCGTGAGTCCTGGACCAGTGAGAACTGATTTTATAGACAATAACACAGGCAAATCAGAAATATCCTGGGATGCTATGGGTGCCATTGTTCCCCTAAAAAGGGTATCTGATCCTATAGAAATTGCTGAAATTATTTTATATCTAGCAAGCGAGAAGGCAAAAGGTGTAACAGGATCGGATTTCGTTTCAGATAACGGAGGTCTATTATAATTTAATGTGTAGTAATAAATTAATTAAAATTACGATGTTGTTTTATTCACAGTATTTAGATTATAATGGCTGCCCCTTCAAACGTTTATTTGCTATATAATATAAAATGAATTCAAAATCAATTTTTAGGGTTGTAGTTTTAATGCCACATTTTGAAAATAAAAAAATATCTAAACAATAATAATAAAATATTATAGGTGGACAATCATTGTGACTTAGAGGTATGAAAAATAGATAGTAGCCGATTCGCAGACCTACTGAATGTGCATATAAAATTTCATAAAATCGGTCAAGGCATTTCGGAGGAGTATGGTAACTATAAATGTGACACGAAAATTTTATGTATATGTAAGATTATCAAACGTGATTGTGTACGATTTTGTCTAATCATCGTGATATAAACGGTAGCAACATAGCACAAAAGTGTTTGAATACAGTTGCTAGTCGGCTAGTTCCCGAGATATTGTTACACACACAGACAAACTAGACAGATAGGTAGAAATTTAAACCATCATCGTTTATTAAAAATGACACTCATTTGATTGAATTTATTATTGCTATATATATGAATATATTCGAAGATATGTTTATATAGTTAAAAGCTATTGTCAATTTCCCTATTACATAGTAACCTCCGCTACATGAAATACTACTAATTATCAGAACATATTCACTGTATAAAATGACGATGATAACGGAATTACACATCTTTGTAACAATAAATTTTCAAAAACTAAATTCATACCAAATTTTCATCGTTTTAAGAAAATAGGTTATTGTACACGTTATTGTGCATAAAAAATAAATATTTACAAAAAAAGAACTTAATATAAAAGATATGCCAATAAAAGTAGACTAAACTATCCCTCAAAGCAATCTCTTACAGACAACCTGGGAGATAGAAGTTTTGAATAAAGGAAAAGTAGATGGCGCAATATAAAATACAATTAGATAATATATGAATAATAAATATACACATACTAAAGGTATTAAGTATAAAACTGAAGGTAGGCACACATAAATAAAATATAAATACATGTATAATAAAACAAAACAATAAAGAAAGATTTTTAGTTGGAGAGAAAATGAGATCGTACTAGATTTTTGAAGATACAATGGGATTGAGCAGATCTAATAGAAAGTGGCAAGAAATTGCAAAGACGAATAGCCTGTACAATAAGTATGTACATTGTAGTTATGGAGAGCATATCAGATATACTTCAAGGTAGGATAGTGTTGCATACCTTTATACCTTCACTCTAGGGTCCGAATAAATACGAGCAATTATTTAAACAATACAAGTAACTGATGGCGTCGCGTCGGTCCAACGGTTATTATTATCGCACTTTATAAGATTTTAAAGACAATTAAAATATTTAAAAATATTACTACATGTAAGAATAATTTACGTTGTGAAATATGTGGAAATCAAACTAGTTTGACTTTTGTCATTATATACAAAACGCCAAGTCATTCTACTTTGTAATATCAGTTCCTAAAACTTTTGTACTCGACTACACTCAACGCGTATTACTCATCACGATTGCTATATATATAGGTGTGCTATAAAATTGTTCTTATTTGTTTAGTAGAATCATTTCAACCATGAGTTTCTCAAATAAAGTGGTTATAGTGACTGGCGCTAGTTCCGGTATCGGCGCTGCTACAGCGGTGCAGTTCGCTAAAGAAGGTGCTAAGGTGGTGATAGTTGGCAGGAATGAGAGTAAGTTGAAGAACGTGGCAGAGCAATGCGCCCGCAGTGGTAACAAGCCACTTGTTGTTAAAGCTGACGTAAGTAACGATGACGAAGTTAAAAGAATCGTTACTGAAACCATCAACGAGTTTGGACAAATAGACGTTTTGGTTAACAACGCTGGCATGGCTTTCTATAGTAACATTCTAAGCGGTAATATACTTGAAGCGTATGATAAAACATTGGCTGTGAATATGCGAGCTGTTGTTCTTCTTACCAGTTTAGCTGTACCGCATCTTGTGAAAACTAAGGGAAATATTGTGAATATATCCAGTATCGCAGGGAAAAAGACAACAATGCCTGGATTATTACCATATGAAATTTCTAAAGCTGCATTAGACCATTTCACTCGTGGTGCTGCTCTTGAGCTGGCTCCTTCAGGAGTGAGAGTGAATACCGTGAGTCCTGGACCGGTGAGAACTGATTTTATAGACAATAACACAGGCAATTCAGAAATGACCTGGGATTCTGTAAGTGACACGGTTCCCCTAAAAAGAGTATCTGAGCCTGAAGAAATCGGTGAAATTATTCTATATCTAGCAAGTGAGAAGGCAAAAGGTGTAACAGGATCGGATTTCGTTTCTGATAACGGAGGTTTATTACAATTTAAAGTGTAGTAATAAATTAATTTAAATTATAATATAGTTTTATTTATACAATATTTATAACTAAGCAGTATTGTTGGGATCACTAGTATTAACAAACAAATAAAAGAATTTTTAACGCACTATAATATTGCTAGTATAA
Source organism: Achroia grisella (assembly GCF_030625045.1). Classification (NCBI taxonomy): domain Eukaryota; kingdom Metazoa; phylum Arthropoda; class Insecta; order Lepidoptera; family Pyralidae; genus Achroia; species Achroia grisella. The sequence goes on from NW_026712718.1 coordinate 323,371, forward strand.
AGTAGAACTAGAAAAAAAATGTTTTATTCACTTAATATTTATAACTAAGCAGTATTGTTGGGATCACTAGTATTTTAAATGAAATGAACATATTTTTCTTTGAGCATGTAGGTAAAATATTTTTTTAAATAAATATTTTTTTAGGTTATTTAATACTAACAAACAAATAAATGAATTTTTACCGTCAATAACATTGGTAATAGAAAATAGAAATAGAAAAATAACTTATGAAAATAAACTTAATGTTTTTGAAAGTAAGTGTTTTTGAAAAGTCGATATTTTTTAAATAGTTTTATGGATTTTAATTATATGTTACGATATTGTACTATTTTATTTTAATAAATAATATAAGATAACTTACTATATAGTTATAATAAAGCAAATGTTAAATGATATAAATATATATACTCAACAATTATTTAACTGAGGTTGCCATTTTGGGAAACAATCTAAATTATTCTGAACTGTAGTTTTTCGCTACTTGTTGCCATGGTAAACAATAAACATAATCTCCATCCGTCTTTAAAATGTTTAGTTCAGAAGACAGGAACAAATCAATTCATATATATCGTGATATACATATACTATAACACAGATATTTATATATCAGCGAACCCTGATTCGTAGTGCCCATATTTTAAAATTTAATTGTATTTTATATACAGAAATAAACTAATATATCAGTTTTATATATTTACATATACTATTAATAAATAAATTACAATAATATGCAAATGTTATTTGGATGTTATGATTACCTTATATAGTCGAATAGCACACAGAGTAGAAGTACACAGAGTAAAGTAGTACACAGAGTTTTGGGTACTTCTCAAGGGCAGACTCATACGTGAGAACAATAATACATTATACATACAGGTACATTATACTTCAGCCAGAATCATTGGTAATCAACGTCTATGTGACAGACTCGACCCATTGGCTTTGCGGCGAGATATTGCATCTCTGTGCATTTTCTACCGCATATATCACGGGGAGTGTTCTGAGGAATTGTTCGGATTAATACCAGCTGCTGAGTTTCACCACCGTACCACCTGACAGAAACTGAAATACCATCCTGATCATCTGGATGAATGGCGGTCTTCCACAGTGCGGTTTTCTAGAAACTTTTTGCCTCGCACAACCACATTGTGGAATCGCCTTTCAGCAATGGTATTTCCGAACCGATACGAAATTGAAACCTTCAAGAAAAGAGCTTATTCCTTTTTAAAAGGCCGACAACGTACTTGCAATTCCCCTGGTGTTCCGGGTGCTTATGGGCGGCGGTAATCACTTACCATCAGGTGAGCCGCACGCTCGTTTGTCCCCTGTGTTATAAAAAAAAAGTACATAGACTATTGTTGTCATCATAATCAGCCCACTGAAGTCCACTGCTGGACATAGCCCTCTCTCAAGACACGCCACTGCGCACGATCTTCAGCCCTTCTCATTCAGTTACAACTCGCAACCCTACGTGTGTCGTCGCTCCTCCTAGCTGCGGGGCGTCCTACACTACATTTGCCAATTCACGGTCTCCACTCTAGAATCCGCCGACTCCAGTTATGTTGTTATATTGTTATAAATGTCGGTATATCTGTTTGTTTGTTTGTTACTATTTCACGTGAAAAGGTTGAAAGGATATTAAAGGTAAAGGGAAATTGTGTATCGTGGACTAACGTAGAATGTCTTTTGTCTAAAAGAAAAGTAATCTGTTTGCAACACTGTATTCTGTTAATAAATGAATGATTAAATTATTAAAAGTTGACTAATATAAATAGAAATAGAAATGATATTTATTCAAATAAACTTATTATAAGAAATTTTAAACAGTCATATATTTTTATTCTACCACTCATTCGGAATATCACAAGTCTCATCACAAGAAGTGCAAGGAGTCGAACCCGCGACTTTCGGAATTAAAGCGGTGTCCTAAACCGCTAGACCAACGAGGGCATAAAATAAAAAAAAAAACTTTAAGTCTTAAACTACAGATAAAAAATAGCCTAATTTTAGTCAACATTTTTTAGCTGTATATGTCATAATGTTAGATTTGTTTATATAATAACAATCTACATATATAAATAAAATTAAAGTGTCTGTTTGTAATATTGAAATAACCGTTTTTTCCTACATGTATATGAATATAATTATCGGTATGTACACCAAAATAACATTTCTTACAATTTTTGTCTGTCTGTCTGTCTGTTTGTTCCGGCTAATCTCTGAAATGGCTGGATCGATTTTGACGGAATTTTTTCGCAGGTAGCTGATGTAATATGAAGTAACTTACGCTACTTATATTTTAGAAAAATAAGTTAAATTCCACGCGGACGAAGTCGCGTATACAGCTAGTATAAATTAAAAAAGCTATTAAAATAGGGAATGGTGATAGAAGATCAAAATCCTATTTATAATTATTATAATTAAAATAATATTTCCTAAAAATAAAGAAATGAGCCAAAGAAGTCAAAGATCTAGAGTAGGAACGAAGCTGTACATACATGGAACGAAATTAAGTATGGTCAAAAGTAATGTCTTCCATATGGCGATAAAAATTTATAATAAAATACCAGATGATATAAAGACACTTCCACGAGGACGATTGACATATAAATTAAATAGTTGGTTACTCGACAAATGTTTTTACTCCGTAAACGAGTTTTTAAATTAATAATAGTGTAATAATAATAATATGTATTTATAATTCTCTGATGACAATTGATTTAATAATTAAATAATATTTATATATTTTGCATGCCTAATGAGGCAAAACATAATGGGACATTATATTACAATAACAACCAATGTAAACCTATGTTTAGTGCAAATAAATTTGATTTGATTTGATTTGATTTGAAGGGTAAAAATTTATATTTATAGGTATTTTTAATGCCACATTACGAAAAATAAAATCTAGATTATCTGTGCACTAAATTTTAATTTAATCGGTGCAGTAGTTTTAGCGTGAAAGCGATATAGACAGACAGACAGTAAGGAGGTAAGGATGTTAGTAAGAATCATTATTAATCTATACTTATAATAAATCTGTAGAGATACTGATGCCAAAAGACAGTAAAATTTTTGTCTGTCTGTATGTTCGTCATAAAACAAAAACTACTCGATGGATTTTGACGAAACTTGGTACAATTATTCTTCATACTCCCGGGCAGGTTATAGTACACTTGTCATTACGCTACGATCAATAGGAGCAGAGCAGTGAACGGAAATGTTAGGAAAACACATCAAAACCATTGCTTTACGAAAAACGACGGAAACGCAGACGAAATCGCAGGCAATAGCTAGTATAACATACATTTAAAATAGCTTTTTATTAAATGACGTTTTAAAATCAAAATGAAATTAATCTACAGATAAGAAAAATGGCCTAATGTTGGTCAACATTTTTTATCTGTATACACACATATAATCATAATTATAGATTTGTTTGTATATTAACAATCATAATTGTGTAAATATTGTCACATCATCGTGATACTAGCTTCGCAGAAACTGTCATATACAGAAGTGTTTTTTTGTTAAACATAATATAACACTACACACCACAAATTACATAATTTTAGTTTTATTATATAAATGCTAACAAATAAAAAACACAAATATAATTTGTGGGAAATCTGGAGCCCAAACTAAGCAATAGCCTGTAACTTAGACAACAGGTCTCCCCTTCATATAAATTAGTTATACATCTAGTTTTAAGTTTAAACGTGGAGTGCATTGAGCATGTGTGTGTGTGTGTGTGTGTGTGTGTGTGTGTGTGTATGTGTGTGTGTGTGTGTGTGAGTGAGTAAGTGATCTATGTAAAATTTATATATAAACTTATATTTACATATGTGTATTTAATTTATGTATATTATAGTTTTATTACACTGCATATATTTTCCGTTTAATCGTAATTTTGTTTTAAAATATAATGTAGATATACGACAGTTATCTAGTATCCATAACACAAGTTTTAGCTAGCTTAACTTGGGTCTAGATGGCGCTGTGTGAATTGTCCTGAGATTATTATTATTTTTATCCAAAAATTCTCATCTCCCCTCTTAAGGAGAGGAGATGGCAACATACCCCCGGTAGAAGCACAGTCGGCCGGGGTTCAGGGCCCCAGGGAGAGCAACCGGCGTACAATGCGGGCAGAATCTAAAAGCACCGCTTTCTGCATCTTTCCCGGGAGTGAGCCGCCTCGGAATCCCAACCGTCTGAGATGTTGTTCCAGACTGGTTGGGATAAGACCGTTCACCGACATAACGATTGGAATGATTTCGGTCACCTCGTGAGCCAGGTCGAGATATTTAAAGATTATTATTATTATTTTAATATTTATTATTTTTCCTCTCGACTTTCGCCAGTAATCTTAGTGTGTACTACTATGTATGGGCCTAAGCCAAGTACATAACAATGTTCTATTTTTAGCTGAATCTACTATAATATAAATAATAATCTGTTTGTAGAAATTATTATTATTATTATTACACATATATATTTATGTTACGGAAGGAAGGATGGACTGTATTAAGGCTGGTTAAAAATGAGACACGTTCTTAGGTGAGGTAAAATAGGTGTAATCAGCTCGCTAGCAAAAATATAAAGACCATATGGCATAAGAAAACAAATAGTATATAAAAACAGAACGTCAAAATATAAAATTCAAATATATATAAAAAACATAAAAACTATCAAAAAGGTTGCCATCGGCAACATCCTCCCAATTTAGCTGATGGGCAACCGCACCAGCTTCTTGGGAGCTCAACGCAGTGTTCCGTCAGTGGTTTGACATCGATGAGACTTGCCAGGGTGGACCGCCATCGTTGCCAGTGTGGACCGCCGAAACTCTGCCTTTAAGTCAGCTACCTCGAGGAAGGTTGCTCTCTAAAATTAGGACCGACCGACGTCGACGACGCGTAGGAGACTGGGCATTTCTATCAGTCCTTGATTTTGGTATTAATTTTAATGTTCTTAAAACCAGCGTGCACAAGGGAACATCAGAGACATGGGTCAAGGGACGTGAATTGGCTAAGACTTCTGCATCTACAATAATAATACTTGTCAGCATCCCTTCAAAAACTCGTAGCGTAAATGCAATGATGACTTCATGGCGCACTTAACATTTCTGACAAGGCGTTTTCAAGTGTCACCCATAAACGGTGCTACAGAAGGAATAATGCGTAAAAGGTGTTGCGATTACTGCATATAAATACTGTACAGCTTACTCAATGTCTCAGGAACTCTCACAGTACTCAAGGCTGTGCAGTTATCCCAGATAATTTTGTAGTAGTGTCCCTCTTCTCGCAACGACTCAATATTGCAACATCTATTTTAATACCTCGAGGTGTTGGCAGGCCACAGTAGCTTTTTGCTGCTAGCTCTTCGGTGCATGAAGATACCTGGCTCTAGCATCTCTTCAGTTGTTGAAGAAGGTAAATGTGTGAGGCTTCTTGAAGCTGCCGACCTCGTAGTTTGGTTACGGCTGCCCATCAGTTGTGCCGAATTTAATAAAATAGAAACCGCTCGCGTGTCTGCGGAAGAGGTAGACATTTTAGTACCTATTCCTGTCGGGTCTAATTTAAAATTATTTTTATTTAATTTGTCTATTTCTAAATAGTTGTTACATAATAATTTACATTAACTTCTGAATCCGTCCCTGGTACATTATTTGACGAATGTGAAAAACCAAAAATGACCCAACCCAATTTAGTTAAGTATGCCACGGGTTCAGAGGGACCATTCTCTCGAACTTGTGAAGGAAGGGATAAAAACCAATTATCAATACCTATAATAAGAGTTGGTTGCACATTTTCATAAGAAATAATATTTTTCAAATCTGACAAATGAGAAAACCTTTCTAAGTCAGTCGCACGTAACGTCTGTCGTGAGACACCCAATCTGGCAATGGAACGCACTCTATGTAGTTTAAAAGGATCACTACCAGAATTGCGCCCTTTAATACATATGTCGACAAACTCTACTTCAGACAGTTTTGAGAGCCCCCAATGCATTCCACCTTGAGGCTAGCCTTCGGTCCAGATACCCCGATAGCGCGAGAAATCTTAGAATCAATAAAGGTAGAAGTCGATCCATCGTCCAAAAGAGCAAATGTGTCGACACTACCCTTAGGGCCACTTACTGTAACCGCCACAACTTTTAACAATGGCCGTAAAGTCTTATATTCATTGACAGTCTGACCAATGAACGTATGAGCAGCTGTCTCGTTAACGTTTTTATCGGTTGTCATAATCGGAGGACAAACTGCGGAATTCATGGAAATGTGCGCTCGTGGTTGGTCCTCCTGAGATATATCCTCTATAGTAACATAATTATTACTGACAGAGGACCCCGACACATCCGACAAAAAATGTAAAAGTTTATGATGCTTATATTTACACCCAGAAATATTACATAAATCCCCTCTAGTACAATATTTATACCTGTGTAAACCTTTTTTAAGGCATCTGTTACAAACTTTTTCATTTTTACACCACTTAAACCTCTTTTGAGGTGTGAGAGAAAGAAATTTTTTACATATTTCTATTGCATGACACTGCTGACAATAAAGACATATTAATGTCTTGTCATGCGTATTATCAACATTGTCACTCAAAGAAAATGTACTAGAATGTGATGAATTTTTCATTTTAGAATTTATTTTAGAATAATTATCGAAAGAACTACTAGGATGATTATTAATTATGCCAAATTGTAACTGAATGTTTACCTCCCTAGTCAAAAAATCCGCTAAAAGTTCAAGTTTTGTTGGTGAACCTACAGACGTGTTGGAGGTGAAATTTTTGTTGGAAATAAAATCTATCCACCGTGATCTCATTAGTGGGGTCAATTTGGATAATACAGAGTTAAAAAGTTCAGGAGATTCTAAATAAGCTTTGTTTTTCAGTAATTTTATAATTTCGACACTGTTACGAACGCGACAAGCAAGGATATGTAAATCTCTCGATTCTGTGCCTAGCCTAGGAAGGGCTCGCAGTGTATTTACTTCATGTAGCACAATGTACTCTGGCCGAGCGAACCGCATCTCTAGGTGTGCCATGACTGGCGCAGGGTCGCGTGCTGTTACCAGCAATACAGCAACGGCCCCTCGTGCCACGTAACGCCATGCCGATACGCGCTAAGTTTTCAGCAGGCGTGTACGAAGAGGCTGACTCTTCGAAAACTCTTTTGAAAATAAACCAATCTAAATGTTTACCATCATAGGGAGGTAGTCGATCATCCCTGTGTTTTGAAGGACGGTTAACATTCGTTAAAGCTGTTATTGCATTTGCTAATAAATGAATATCTGACTTACCTGTGTGTGTATTATTTTTACAACAAATATTACTTTCCGGGTGCTGATTTGTAGTTACTATTCCCTGAGGACACTGGTAACTACACTGTGCCGATGATTCAGCCAGCACCGCATTAATAGGACCTGAAGATTGAAGATATGTAGATTGGGGCTCTGAAAAAGTCAAATGTCTGTTAGTGAATTTATTAGAAACAGAGACACGATCCACAAGGGCAGACGTACCGAGACGCGAATAAGCGACCTCCGAAACAGGGGTACGACTGCGGGGACACGTTGTAGAAGATAGGAAATCCACAAGAGCCGAACTACCGGTGGCTTGTATACCAACAGGGGCAGTACGACTGGGAATGACCACCTCCCTAGGCTCCGTTGCAACATCCACACATTTGTTGAGCCAACCCTGGACATATTTAATAGACGAACGTACGCTACGTCGACTGTTACGTTCATCTTCAGCTTCAATCTCAGCTAGTTGAGCAGATAGCTCCAATTCGAGTACCTCACGTTCTCTTTGTTGTAATTGTCGTTCTCGCTCCGCTTCTCTTTGTTGTAATTGTCGTTCTCGCTCCGCTTCTCTTTGTTGTATTTCACGTTCACGCTCCGCTTCTCTCGCAGCTGCGGCTCGTTCCAAATCCAAAAGCTTTTTCGCATGTTCGACTTGAGCGGCTACGGAACGGGCTCTGACAGTGGAAGATGAAGTTGTGGAACCTGAAATAAAAGAGCGTGCTGCGCCCGTTGTTTCGAGCGGCGCGCTAGGTTCCTCACCAACTATATCCGCGGAGGATTCCGCTCTTGGCTGATACTCTCACCCTTCGTTTGGGAACGTGTCTTCATGTCGGAAAAATTTAGAATTTTTATTATAATGTAATACTAAAGACGGCGAAAGAAAGGACCACAATGTTACGGAAGGAAGGACTGTATAAGGACTGGTTAAAAATGAGACACGTTCTTAGGTGAGGTAAAATAGATGTAATCAGCTCGCTAGCAAAAATATAAAGACAATATGGCATAAGAAAACAAATAGTATATAAAAACAGAACGTCAAAATATAAAATTCAAATATATATAAAAAACATAAAAACTATCAAAAAGGTTATCGGCAACAATATATATTTATTATATCTCCCTTTTTACGGGGGTAATATATTCAAACACGCGGGCCTTAGCCAAGCATGGATGAGTTATGTGATGAAGATAGAAATTTTCTGACTATTCGGCATGTGTTTAGTATGACGGCTTTTTGTAATAGGTCTATTGTAGAGGAGGGGATATGCAACGTGTCTAGGTGTTTGTTCAGACTTTTTGGTATAATTCCTGTGGATGACAAAACTATGGGTACTATGTGGATGGTGTGTGCTTTCCATTGTTTTTTTAATTCTATTGCTAGATCTGTGTACTTTGTTAGTTTTTCATTGACTGTGCTTTGTATATTGTGTGTGTTTGGGATGGCTATATCTACAAGTACTTTTTGTTGATTTTGTCGTGTAATGTTATATCGGGTCTATTGTGATGTACAGTTTTGTCTGTAATGGTCTATTGTGATGTACAGTTTTGTCATTATTATTATTATTATTATTATAATAATTATAGATTTGTTTGTAACAATCATATATTATTTGTGTAAATATTGTCCTATCATCGTGATACGCGCTTCGTAGAAACTGTTACATACAAAAGTGTTTTTTTGTTATACATTATAGAGATATCGACGGCCTCGCTGGTCTAGCGCTTTAACACAACAAGTAAGGCGGTTACTTCCGATGGTCGCGGGTTCGATTCCTCGCACGGCACAAACATTTGTATTCATGAGTATGATTGTTTGTATCGGTCTTGGAATACATATATATTCTTTTTCGTAAATACATACATATTGTACCTAGAAAACACACACACTTTTATCTATCTATCTATACATATAAATAAAATTGGAGTGTCTGTTTGTAATATTGAAATAACCGTTTTTTACTACATGCATATGAATATAAATATGGTACATACACCAAAATAACATTGTTTACAATTTTTGTCTGTCTGTCTGTTTGTTCCGGCTAATCTCTGAAATGGTTGGACCTATTTTGAGTGGACTTTTTTTGGCAGATAGGTGATGTAATAAAAAGTAACTTAGGCTACATTTATTGTAGAAAAATAAAGTTAAATTCCACGCGGACGAAGTCGCGGGAACTGCTAGTAATGCAATAGGCTTATACATCGGGTGAAACCGAGAGCACAGCAGTATAATATATAAATATGCAATTGAAAAGAAAAATATTTACACAGCATTAGTACAAATCAGAGATACCATTTGTGTGTTCGACTGTAGATAACTTAAAAATTACTGATCACGATACTATAAATACAGACATGCTATCAAATATTATTATTTGTTTTGTACACTCAGACGCATCATGAGTTTCTCAAACAAAGTGGTTATAGTGACTGGTTCAAGTTCCGGCATCGGAGCCGCTACAGCAGTTCAATTCGCTAAAGAAGGTGCCAACGTTGTAATAGTTGGCAGGAAGGAAGACAAACTGAAGAATGTCTTCGAAATATGCAGCAGGAGCGGTAACACGCCACTCCTCATCAAAGCTGATATTAGTAACGATGACGATGCTAAAAGAGTAATCAGTGAAACCATCAACAAATTTGGTAAAATAGACGTTTTGGTGAACAACGCTGGAATTTCTGACGGTGGGACTATCTTAGATGGAACTATATTGAAAGCGTACGATAGTATAATGGCAGTGAATGTACGAGCTGCTGTTCACCTTACAGCATTGGCTGCTCCTCATCTCGTCCAAACTAAAGGCAATATTGTGAATATATCCAGTGTAGCTGGAAAAATAGCAACAATTGCTGGATATCTAGCTTATGCTGTTTCGAAAGCTGCATTAGATCATTTCACTCGTGGCGCTGCTCTAGAGTTATCTTCTTCAGGAGTTAGAGTGAACAGCATTAGCCCGGGACCAGTAAGAACGGATATTATTGAAAATTCAGGTATATTGAACATGTCCTGGGATGATATGGGTAACATGACTCCTCTAAAAAGGTGCTCAGAACCTGACGAAATAGCAGAAATTGTTCTGTATCTAGCAAGTGAGAAGGCAAGAGGTATAACAGGATCAGATTTCGTCTCTGATAATGGAGCTCTTCTACATTTTACTATTCCGCAATAAAATTTATATATAAAATTCTCGTGTCATGTTAGTTACCATACTCCACTGAAACGGCTTGACCGATTTTTATGAAATTTTATATGCATATACAGTAGGTCTGAGAATCGGCTACTATCTATTTTTCATACCCCTAAGTGGTAAGGGATATCCACCCCTAAATATATATTTTTTTATTTTTTCGACATAATATATTTTTTTTTATGATTATTTAGGATTGAAAAATATATACAACCCTAAATTTTCACCCTTCTAACATCAACCCCTATTTTTTAATAACGATTTTAATTTATATGGCATATCAACGTTTTCTGGGACATCTAGTTTACATTATAAACTAATGTAATTTTATTCCTATTAGTAACTCAGTAATTATATTGTCTGAATTCATAAAAACAACATTGTATATTATATGTTACACTAGCTTTTGTCGGCGGCTTCGCTCGCGTTATCTTATCCCCTTAGGGGTGGAATTTATCAAAATCCTTTCTTAGGGAATCGGGGAAAGTCTCAGCCCGACCGGTTTAAAATTCACAAAATTTCATACAAACTTTCATTGTATATATATTGTACCCCTTGGGAGTAGAATTAATCAAAATCCTTTCGCGGATGCCTACGTCATAACATCTACCTGCATGCCAAATTTCAGCCCGATCCGTCCAGTGGTTTGGGCTGTGCGTTGATAGATCACTACGTCAGTCACCTTTGAGTTATATATATAGATTAACAAACATGTATAATATAGTATTAGATACACTATTGTATTGGGCTTAGGTAATAATAGTTGTGTAAATAAATAAATAAAGATCATCATCTGCTTCTTCCTTATCCCATTTATTTGGTGTCGGCGTAATATGTTTTTTTACTACGTGCATATGAATATAAATATGGTACATACACAAAAACAACATTTTTTGTCTGTCTGTCCGTTTGTTCCGGCTAATCTCTGGATGTACCGATTTTGACGGGACTTTTTTTGGCAGGTAGCTGATGTAATAAGGAGTAACTTAGGCTACTTTTATATTAGAAAAATACAGTTAAACTCCACGCTGACGAATTTGCGGGTAACTAGTATCAATTAAAATATTATAGACAATTCAGTGCATCGTTTCACACTTGACCGACCGACTTTCACATCCAAACAATAATATAAAGGTAGTAGTTAATTTAGTTAGAAATGAAAACAAAAACCAATGGTGAAAACAAAATCATTCACAATTTCCGTGTTAGACAGTAAATTAGAAAGATATGGATAGAGTTATAGTACAAGCGTTATTATCAAGTGATAACATACTTTTATATATGTTGGTGTATTTATAAATTTTATTGTGGAACTTATGTTTAATCATCACAGTAATCCAGCCGACGAGACAATTATCTAGACAAGTGTTTTTTATGGATGACAATGGATTGGTGCACTCGCCTGTGTTAATAGAATAGAATAGAAAATCATTTATTCATATAAACTTAATTTAAGCACTTTTTAATAGTCATAACAATTTTTAGGGGAAAGGGAATTGTTAGTAATGTGTACTAATGAGCCTATTGCTAGCAATGTACTATGTCAGGTTGACCTCCACGTGGTTCCCCCTGGAAATCATCGTGATAAATTCCCGGTGAATTTGTCACGATGGGCTAACTGATCTGACTTCATGTTCATCCTATCATCCTGTGAATACAAACTACCAACAAGCACTCATTTTTTGGGCCAAATATAAATATGCAATGAGATTAGATCAGTCGTAGTGATAAGAGCAGACCAGTCCCTACAAGCAGAACTCGTTCACGAGTATGACGGATGAGCCAGCCATCACTGCGCGCACTCAACCATATTTTAGGGAGCCCAATGACCCGGCCATGACATGACACATGACTGGTCATTTTAGTGAGCAGGACTACTCATTCCACTCGACCACGTCACAGCTACTAAAAATTACTATATGGTAGTTACAATATTCGCACTTTACATGAGTGGTTTACGCTGGCGGGGCAGCAGTGGAGGTATAATATATGTAATTTCTATTGAAAAAACAATTTTTAATATCGGATCAATCCAAAGGTAACCTCTTACAACCTCACAAACTTTACCTCTTTATAATATAACATTATATATATAAATATGACATTGCAAAAAATAGAGGTTTATATAATACTGCGCGCACTCAAAACAGGGTTATATAATTTAGCTACCCGGCCATGACATGACACATGGGTGTGCATATATTATATATATATATACACCTTCCTCTTGAATCACTCTATCTATTAAAAAAACCGCTTCAAAATCCGTTGCGTAGTTTTAAAGATTTAAGCATACATAGGGACGGACAGTGACTTTGTTTTGTACCATGTAATGAATATTAAAATTTAATAGTTTAAAATTTGAAAAACCAAACTGTGCTGTTGCTAAGATCGTAAATATTTAGAAGAATAAAGTATTGATACTGTACCAGTCTGAAAATCATATAAAACTTTTGTATTCGACTACACCTAGTGATAATTATAAATATCAATATACGATGCCATAAATATATATGTATTATGAAATATCCTATTTAGTATTGTTAAATCCGTCATGAGTTTTGCAAGTAAAGTGGTTATAGTGACCGGCGCCAGTTCTGGCATAGGAGCTGCTGCTGCAGTACTGTTTACTAAAAAAAGTGCTAATGTAGTGCTAGTCGGCAGGAATGAAAGCAAACTGAAGAATGTCTCTGAACGATGTGTCGGCAACACGCCTCTCGTCATCAAAGCTGATGTAAGTAACGATGATGATGCCAAGAAAATAATCAATGAAACAATCAACAAATTTGGAAAAATAGACGTTTTGGTTAACAACGCTGGAGTTTCTGACAGTGGCACTATCTTAGATGGAGGTATCTTAAAAGCGTATGATAGCATTATGGCAGTGAATTTACGTGCGGCCGTCCATCTCACAGCATTGAGCGCTCCTCACCTTATCAAAACTAAGGGAAATATTGTTAACATATCTAGTATAGGTGGAAAAACAGTTGCAATGTCACGATCCATACCTTATAATATATCGAAAGCTGCATTAGACCATTTCACACGTGGCGCTGCTTTAGAGTTGGCTTCTAAAGGTGTAAGAGTGAATACTGTTAGTCCAGGTCCAGTGAAAACGGATATTATAGAGAATGCAGGATTGTCGGATATAGTGAGCTGGGATGTTATGGCTGCAGCTGTACCTCAGAAGAGATGCTCCGAGCCTGAGGAGATCGCTGAAATAATTCTATTCCTAGCAAGCGAAAAGGCTAAAGGAATTACCGGATCAGATTTCGTTACTGATAATGGAGGCCTTTTACAGTTTCGCCTCTAATAAATATCTATTTGTGAACTGAATGACGTTGCAAGAGTTATTGTATGAACTATTTGTTATCAAAAATAAAGTGATGTATAGAGATAGACTACACAAGTGTTTTAAAAACTTTCTGTTTACGCGAACCCTCTGTAACGTGATCTCTGATGGATTAATTTAATCTGGTTGTTGGAAATTAAAACCACCTTGTTAATACTTTTTTATTTTTTAATGTTCCTGTCGCTGTTCTTCTTTTGTTTTATTATTGCAATTGATCTTTTCACAATATACGGAAGCAAATTATTTTCATTTATCCACAATTACATAGTTTTATTACAATCACCATAATAACCAACTGAGAAATCCATAATACTCCCCAACTCTGGTTTTCGTCACAGTTGCACGTTACACATATCTGTTACTGAGCAACAAGAATGCTGTTGGGTGGAAAGATGGTACTCTTGGGTGAAAAGATGGTACGCTTGGTGGGAAAGATGGTACTCTTGAGTGGAAAGATAGAGAGAGAGTAGCCACGGTTAAGACAAACTCTGATGTATTTGAAGCTCATTTGCTGTAGGCTATCTGAAGAGCACTTCATGCCTGTGGGAGGATGTTAGGTGTACATATGACCTCCTTATCGAATACGGTTTAAAAATAATTTATTTGTCAAATAAAGACATTATTATAAAAGAAAATATTATAAGAAAAGACAATTTCAATTCTTCTGCTGCAAACGTTATTTATTATTTAACACATCATCTCAAATACAATCTCAACACAAAAGAACCCCACCACAACAGATGAATTATACTTTGTATTCTAAAATCACATTGATTTAACCGCAGACTAAAAGCTACGACCTGTTTAAGTGATTTCATTGTAAATTACAGATTTTCTTATAATGTACAAACAAATGATTGTCGTTTTTCATTTATCAACCAAAAAAAGAATTGACTATCGCCTAGAGGCTAAATTTACAGCTTAAAAAACACTGAACTATGTATTTGCATTTTTTTCTTGTAAGGAGTTTAAAATAAATATCTTACTAATATTATTAATGCGAAAGTTTGTGAGAATGAATGGATGTTTGTTACTCTTTCACGCAAAAACTACTGAACGAATTTTGATGAAATTACAGTAACACAGCTTATACATCAGTAGGCTAGCATATAGGCTATAATTTAAAAAGATATTATATAAATTGGTCGATATATAATGATAAGGGTTACTCAATAATTTATAGTTTCATAGAAACAGTTACATAGGTGTTTTGTATATCAGGAAAATACATAAAAATCATCATTATATAAAAATATTAGTATTTTTAAACAAGAACTATAAGGCACTTTAGAATTTTATTTTTATGAGTAAGATTGTTCTCATAGCTTCTCATAGACGAGGAGAATCTAATTTATACAATTCCATGCATTCTAACGATTGAAATATGTCTTTTTAACATAGCATATAAATTATTAATTAATAGTATAATTATTATTTATATATTACATCTTATCAAAACAGACGTATATGCAGACAGCCTTAATAATAGTTTAATATGAATTTAACATAATAATTATCTACACTGTATCAATATAACCCTAATTCAAAGATAATTTTTGTGTTCGACTATACCAAGCATCAAAATCGCGATTACTATAAATATAGACGTGCTATCAAATAACTGTTATTTGTTTAGTGTAATCAGACACAGAATGAGTTTCTCAAATAAAGTGGTTATAGTGACTGGCGCTAGTTCCGGTATAGGAGCTGCTACAGCGGTGCAGTTCGCTAAAGAAGGTGCCGACGTGGTTATAGTCGGCAGGAAAGAGAATAAACTAAGAAATGTATCCGAGGAATGCGCCAGTAATGGTAATACGCCACTCGTAATCAATGCTGATGTAAGCAACGATGACGATGCCAAAAGAATTATCAACGAAACGATCAACAAATTTGGAAAAATAGACGTTTTGGTGAACAACGCCGGGATATCACGAAAGGGAAATATTTTGAATGGCACTATATTGCAGGCATATGATAATATAATGGCAGTGAATATACGTGCAGTTGTTCATCTCACAGCATTGGCCGCTCCTCACCTCATCGAAACTAAAGGCAATATTGTGAATATATCTAGTATAGCAGGGAAGTCAGCAGTACTAACAGATTATGGGGCTTATAATATTTCGAAAGCTGCATTAGATCATTTCACTCGTGGAGCTGCTCTAGAGCTATCTTCTTCAGGCGTGAGAGTAAACGCTATTAGCCCGGGTCCAGTGAGGACGGATATTATTGAAAATGCTGGGGTTTCAGACTTATCCTGGGATATTCTAAGTTCACTCACACCTCTAAAAAGGTGCTCAGAACCTGACGAAATAGCTGAACTTGTTCTGTATCTAGCAAGTGAGAAGGCAAGGGGTATTACAGGATCAGATTTCGTTTCTGATAATGGTGCCATTATGTAACGTAGTCATCATCATCTGCTTCTTCCTTATCTCATATATTTGTGGCCGGCGTAATATGTTTTTCTTTTCCATTCATCCCTGTTCGTAGTTATGATCTGTAATTGTGTAATTTACTATTCCGCAATAAATTGAAATTATGATGTAATTTTGTTGTATCCATAATACGAGATATAAAATCAAATTTTGCACTATATTTTAGTATTTACAATTTCTGCGATTTATTACAGTAGAAGAAAGATAAGGGTGAATGTCAAACATTTGAGTCGAATGTTTTTATCTGCTGATAATATATATTTGATGTATTTACAAAATTGATTGTGGAAACATATTCTAATCATTTCTGAAGTCTCGCAGCGAGACAACTATATACAAAAGTGTTATGTACAATATAGCAACATACCTGCAAAAATATTTAGACACTAACAAGTCAATGTCTAAATATTTTATAAGCATAGTGTCACTCGGGCAAATGTTGTTTTGCCGTTAAAATAATATAATAATCTCAGGACAATTCACACAGCGCCATCTAGTCCCAAGTTAAGCTATTTAAAGCTTGTGTTACGGGTACTAGATAACTGATACAAGTACATAGATATTTTTTTTGTAAATACATGCATATTATACATAGAAAACACCAAGACCGATACAATCAATCATACTCATGAATACAAATGTTTGTGCCGTGCGAGGAATCGAACCCGCGACCTTCAGAACGTAAAGCGGTGCGCTAGACCGCTAGACCGCGAGGTTGTCAAAAGTTGCCACCGAGAACCCACCATCACCGCGGTTGAAAGGTTAAACTGTTTAACTTTAAATTGGTACCAAATTCATTTAAATCACGCCATTATATAAGAAATGTTTAGCAATATTATCTAAAACTTCTGTATTCGATTACACCCAATGCCTTTATTATCAATATTCGATATTATAAATATAGATGCATTATAAAGTGTCTGTCACTTGTTTACTGCATTAAATTCTGTCATGGCATTTGCAAACAAAGTGGTTATAGTGACTGGTGCCAGTTCTGGCATTGGAGCTGCTACATCGGTGATGTTCGCTAAAGAAAGCGCTAATGTAGTGCTAGTTGGCAGGAATGAAACCAAACTGAAACATGTCTTCGAGAAATGTAGCAGGATTGGTAACACGCACCTCGTTATTAAAGCTGATGTAAGTAACGATGGCGATGCCAAGAGAATTATCAATGAAACCATCGACAAATTTGGAAAAATAGATGTTTTGGTTAACAACGCTGGAGTATCAGGCGGTGGCACTATCTTAGATGGGGGTATATTAAAAGCGTACGATAAAATATTAGCAGTGAATATACGCGCAGTCGTACATCTTACAGCTTTGGTTGCACCTCACCTCGTCGAAACTAAGGGCAATATCGTTAACATATCCAGTATATGTGGAAAGATGCCAGGACTGTCAAAGTTCATACCTTACAATATTTCTAAAGCAGCATTAGATCATTTCACACGTGGTGCTGCACTAGAGTTGGCTACTAAAGGTGTACGAGTGAACGCAGTAAGTCCAGGCCCAGTTAAAACTGACATTATAGACAACGCAGGCGTATCGGATGTAGTAAGCTGGGATATAATGGCTGCGGCCGTTCCTCAGAAAAGATGCTCCGAGCCTGAGGAAATTGCTGAAATTATTCTGTACCTAGCAAGTGAGAAGGCTAAAGGAGTTACGGGATCAGACTTCGTTACAGATAATGGAGGTCTTTTACAATTTCAAATATAAATGTAGGTATTTTATAAGTGAATGATTTATTAAGAGTCCATTTTTTTAGTTGTTACAAAATTTTATTGGTATAGGTTTAAACTTGTACAGTTATAAGATTCTATATAGAAATTAATAAATTTAGTATTGTGTGTGTATATACAATAAACTAATGAAATTGTTTCATTTATCCAGTACCTAGAATTAGATACAGAAATAGTAAAAAATATTTATCAATTACAATCATTTCTGAATGCTGATTTTAATATATTTCAAATAAATATAATAATAATAATAATTTCTCAAGTCAATTCAGACAGTGCTGTCTAGACCCAAGTTAAGCTAGCTAAAGCTTGTGCTATGGATACTAGACAACTGATACATATACATAGATTTTTTTTCGTAAATACACCTATACATAGAAAACACCCAGATCGACATAAACAAGATCATGAAGATCCGCATGGCCCGGGGAGGCCTGCGGATACTGCCGGACTCCTACCGGCTAAAACCCCTTGATGTCCTTCGCTCGCTACTAACGCCAGGGTCACGGGATCGACATAGCAGTCCACCGTGACTCTAACGAGGATCCTACCCTTGAGAGGCGCGCGCGGACATCACGCGTGCCTACTCCTGGCCTCACCCTCCTTAGGTGACGGCAGACTTCTTCGAGTCTGCCGCTGAGAGGCTCTTGGTCGGTGGGGATGGGCCGGATTTGGCCTCCGTCTCCTCCGCCCGCGCTGGTACGCGGCTTCCTCGCGAGCTGCAGTTCTTACCGCTGCCCCGGCATGACTAGCCGCATGTACAGCACCATGCCTAGATCTACCATCAACAACTAGTTTTTGCTTGCTTCCCAATTTGAACGATAGTAACAATGCCATAGCAACTCAGTCATCAGAAATGGTACCACGTAAATATTGTCATGGACAGCATAATATCCTTTCCAATTAATCCCATTTCAAACGGTGATCGAAATTACGACGACCTGACCCGAGGTTCGTACTCCAATTGGTCGCAAACTAAAGTCGCACCCGTAAGTGGCTGAACGCAACTCCTTTAGAATAGAATAGAATAGAATAGAATAGAAAATCATTTATTCAAATAAACTTAATTTAAGCACTTTTGAATAGTCAACATTTTTTTAAATCTACCGCTAATTCGGAAAGCTGTCTCATCACAAGAAGAATAAGCAAGAAACTTGTGTGTTGCTCTTTTAAACAATCCTTGTAAGTTCACGTTTTACAAGTCGAAACGTGTGAATACAAATTACCAACCAGCACTAATTTATTTAGGCTCAAATATAAATATACAATAAGATTAAATCAGTCGTAATGATAAGAGCAGACCAGTCCCTACAAGCAGCACTCGTTCACGAGTATGACGGATGAGCCAGCCATCACTGCGCTCGACCATATTTTAGGGAGCCCAATGAGTTTGTGTTTGTGTGTTTTGTGTGACTTTCGAGTTGTATTCAGCCACTCCATAAGTCCATTCGCGGGTTTGGAGTGTAATCTGCAATCGCCTCCTATCATTCGGTGATGTTAGATACTAGCCGTACTCGCGACTTCGTCCGCGTGGAATTTAACTTTATTTATCTAATACAATTTTTTTCTTTTTAAATAAAAGTAGCCTAAATTATTCCTTATTACATCAGCTACCTGTCAAGGAAAGTCCCGTCAAAATCTGTCCAGCCATTTCAGAGATTAGCCGGACCAAACATTTTACAATAGTAATTTTTTTTTCTACCATTGATTGGGAACGCTCTTTCATAACAAGAAGAACGAGCAAGATACTTGCGTGTTGCTCTTAAAATTTTATTTAATACTAGCTGTACCCGCTAC
This sequence comes from Achroia grisella, assembly GCF_030625045.1. Classification (NCBI taxonomy): domain Eukaryota; kingdom Metazoa; phylum Arthropoda; class Insecta; order Lepidoptera; family Pyralidae; genus Achroia; species Achroia grisella. The sequence goes on from NW_026712718.1 coordinate 343,197, forward strand.
TTCGTCCGCGTGAAATTTGACTTTATTTTCTAAAATTAGCCTAAGTTACTCCTTATTACATCAGCTACAAGCCAATAAAAGTTCCACAAAATCGGTCCAGTCATTTCAGAGATTAGCCAGAACAAACAGACAGACAGACAAAAATTGTAAAAAATGTTTTTTTGGTGTATGTACCGTATTTATATTCATATGCATGTAGTAAAAAACGGTTATTTCAATATTACAAACAGACACTCCAATTTTATTTATATGTATAGATGTATAGATTTATATGGTAACAACATTTGCAGGGACAGCTAGTAATATTATAAATTGTGTTTTTAAATTTTGAATCTTATTTATTTAATTTACTGTTTATAACTATAGTACACAAGTTTCTTGCTCGTTCTTTTTGTGATAAAACAGCTTTCCGAATGAGCGGTACATTAAAAAAATGATGACTATTCAAAAGTGCTTCAATGTAAGTTTATTTGAATAAATGATGTTCTATTCTATTCTATTATATTCACGCGCTATTAGCGTGATCATGTTATCAATGTATGGACGTATGTGTTTAAATGACAAGTCAAATTGTTATCAAATGATATTTATAGATTACATTTCAAATACATCAATATTTTTGACGCTCTCGGTGGGTTAACGGTCCAACTTACTTCCGATGGTCGCGGGTTCGATTCCTCGCACGGCACCTACATTTGTATTCATGAGTACGATTGTTTGTATCGTTCTGGGTGTTTGTATGTATAATATGTATGTGTTTACGAAAAAAAATCTATGTTTTTTTATCAGTTATCTAGTACCCATAACACAGGCTTTAGCTAGCTTAACTTGGGTCTAGATGGCGTTGTGTGAATTGTCCTGAGATTATTATTATTACTAGCTGTACCTGCGACTATATCTGCCTGGAATTTAACTTTATTTTACTAAAATAAGGGACATTTTCTGAAATGAAAGTAGCCTAAGTTACTCCTAATTACATCAACTACCTGCTAAAAAAAGTCCCACCATAATGGGTCCAGCCATTTCAGAGATTAGCCGGAACAAACAGACAGACAAAAATTGTAAAAAATGATATTTCGTTGTATGTACCATATTTATATTCATATGCACGTAGTAAAACACGGTTATTTCAATTACAAACAGACACTCCGATTTAATTTATATGTATACATAGATTATCATCTGTACTGTAATAAAGGATTATCAAAACTGATACGCATAATGTCAACGATGACTAAACAAATGTCTGTAAAAACTTTGTTTGTATGTGTATACGATATACGAAACCAAGGCCAATGATCATACTATGAGTATTATCACTGTTAGACTAGATGTTAGAACATAGTCATATCTCCTAAACAACAAATCGTACACACACATGCTCGATTTAGTATAAAAAAAACGATATCTCCTTTTCCTATATATTATAAACTAGCTTTTGCCCGCGGCGTCGCTCGCGTTAATTTATCCCCTTAGGAGTGGAATTTATCAAAATCCTTCCTTAGGGGATGCCTACGTCATAGTAGCTATATGCATGCAAAGTCTCAGCCCGATCGGTTTAAAATTTATGAGTTTCATACAAACTTTCATCCCCCATTTTATCCCCTTGGGGGTAGAATTATTTAAAATTCTTTCGTAGCGGATGCCTACGTCATAACATCTACCTGCATGCCAAATTTCAGCCCGATCCGTCCAGTGGTTTGGGCTGTGTGTTGATAGATCACTATGTCAGTCACCTTTGAGTTATATATATTTAGATTATTATATTAAAAATGCGAAAGTTTGTGAGTATCGATGTTTGTTACTCTTTCACGCAAAAACTACTAAACGGATTTGGATGAAACTTAAGAAAAGTATAGCTTATACATCAGAATAACGCATAACCTTATATATAAAATTCTCGTGTCACAGTTTTCGTTCCCATACTCCTCCGAAACGGCTTGACCGATTCTCATGAAATTTTGTGAGCATATTGAGCAGATCTGAGAATCGGCCAACATCTATTTTTCATCCCCCTAAATGTTAGGGGTAGCCCATCCCTAATTTTTTTTTTATTTTAAGGCAAAACAACGTTTGCCGGGACAGCTAGTATATATATATAGAAGTTAGACGCGAGTAAAACCGCGGGTACAGCACTAAGATTAACACCGTACAATCCACACGGTGCTAATTTTATACATAAATACTAAACAACTAATAGAAATAATATAAATAAATAACATAGAATAAATATTAAATATATAATATTAAATATTATATGTACATAGAAAGCATCCAAACCGATACAACTAAACATACAATCGTCGTGCAAGGATTCGAACTCGCGACTATCTCAAACAAGACAGTGTGCTAAGCTGCTAAACTACCGAAGTTCTTCAGTTTCAAAGAATACAATGAGATTGATGACCGCGGTGGTCCAGCGATCTAGCACACCACTTTACGACCGATGGTCGCGGGTTCGATTCCTCGCACGGCACAAACATTTGTATTCATTAGTATGATTGTTTGTATCAGTCTGGGTATTTTCTATGTATAATATGTATGTATTTCGAAAAATAACATATCTATGTATTTGTATCAGTTGTCTAGTACCCATAACACAAGTTAAGCTACCGAAGTTCTTTAGCTTAACTGGTGGATCTAGATGACGCTGTGTGAATTATTCTGAGATTATTGTATATTATGTACGTATTTACGAAAAAATATCTATGTATTTGTATCAGTTATGTAGTACCCATAACACAAGCTTTAGCTAGCTTAACTTGGGTCTAGATGGCGCTGTGTGAATTGTCCTGAGATTATTATTTTCTTTTTTTCCCCTCAGCTGTTGCTGGTTTTTTTGCACACACTTACGGTCCGAAACCAAGTAAATTATTATTATTATTATTATATCATTCTATTAATATAATCAATACATAACAAGTTTCATTATGACTATTAATTTATTTATCTCCATTCCATTCTCCTGATAATTATCTGAAATGTCAATGTTATGATTAATTTACAGAATACTAACTGTGCCCACTGTTTTATCCGCATGAAATTTGTAGCCTATATCTTATTCTGATGTATAAGTTATATTACTGTAAAGTTTCATCAAAATCCGTTCATTAGTTTTTGCGTTTGTTACCCTTTATTAACAAACATCCATCTATACTTACAAACTTTCGTTTATAATATCATTAAGACTAGCTCCTCCTTCTGGTAACGCTCGGATGCATTCAAAATCTTTGAATTTTTCGGCCTGTTCTATACTATAACACGCATGTATTATATATATAAACCTTCCTCTTGAATCACTCTGTCGATTCCTGAAAAGTGCACTAAAATCCGTTGCGTAATTTAAAAAATATAAGCGAACAGACAGCAACAACGACTTTATTTTATACTACATAAAGATTATATCACCAATTAAGCCACTTTTGTATTTGGATGTACTTATCTGTGTATTTGTACGTACATACTGTTTTGATATAAAGCTAACCTTGTTGCCAAACTTCAGTTGTTCAAAATCATTAACGTGGAGCGAACGTATCATGAGTTTTGCAAACAAAGTGGTTGTAGTTACCGGCGCAAGTTCCGGCATCGGTGCGGCCGCCGCAGTACAATTTGCAAAAGAGGGTGCTAACGTAGTGTTAATCGGCAGAAATGAGAGCAAACTCAAAAATGTCTCCGAGAAATGTGCCAGCAGCGGTAAAACTCTCATCATCAAGGCTGAAGTAACCAACGATGACGATGCCAAGAGAATCATTAATGAAACCATCGACAAGTTTGGACAAATAGACGTTTTGGTTAACAACGCTGGAATGGGTGTTAATGGGGGTATATTGAGCGGGAATATATTGAAAGCGTATGACCAGACAATGGCAGTGAATATGCGCGCAGTAGTACATCTAACAGCGTTAGCTGCACCACACCTTGTTAAAACTAAAGGTAATATTGTGAACATATCTAGTATAGCAGGGAAGATAGCATCCGCGGGAGATTTTACGCCGTATGCTATTTCTAAAGCTGCATTGGACCATTTCACTCGCGGTGCTGCTTTAGAGTTAGCGCCTTCTGGTGTGAGAGTGAATGGCATCAGCCCTGGACCAGTGCGAACGGATTTTTTAGAGAATGCAGGAATAAACGTGATATCCTGGGATAATATGGGTGCCCTCGTTCCACTCAAGAGGTGTTCCGAACCGGATGAAATTGCTGACATTATACTTTATTTGGCAAGTGATAGAGCAAAAGGAGTTACTGGATCAGATTTCGTTTCGGACAATGGAGGTCTCTTAAGATTTGATATTCCGTAATAAATATTGTGAAATTATATTATCTTTTCATCCAAAAACTACCTTAATATTATATGATAGTAATAGTGTTAATACTGATTGGTGTAAAAAAAATATCTATACTAATATTATAAAACTGAAGAATTTGTTTGTTTGTTTGTTTGATCGCGCTAATCTTAGGAACTACTAGTTCGAATTGAAAAATTATTTTTGTGTTGGATAGTCCATTTGTCGAGGAAGGCTTTAACCTATATAAAATTACGCAACGATCAATAGGAGCGGAGCTGCAATGAAAAATATTGCTAAAGGTTGGGAAATGAAACGCAGACGAAGTTGCTGGGTCAGCTAATATAAGATAAACTTCGGGAATCTAAATACTTATACTTGAGGGGCAAGAAAAACGTGGATAAAATTAAAATGCAAAAAGGGTGCATACCCTTTTTTTGCATTTTTTCCATAGACTGAAGTTACGGGCCTTCAGTCTATGGATAAAAAGGGCATAACTTAATAAAAAATTATTAAGTTATGTTATATTATTAGTGACAGCAGCTTAATCAAGTGTAAATTTGTAGTCACTATTGACCATAATCAAAATCCAATTAACTCAATTTCACTAATAAATCAAATAACAATGGTAGATGGCATATTTTTAAATATTTATGTATCTTTCCTTATTATAAGTTATTTGTATTAGGATGAACATTTAGGGTTATAATTAAATTTTAAAGCCATATTATAAAAAAAATTATAATATTAAAAATAAATGTTAAGGGTGGACAACCCCTATAACTTAGGAGTATGAAAAATAGATAGTAGCCGATTCTCATCACTACTGAATACGTATATAAAATTTCATAAAATCGGTCAAGCACTTTCGGAGGAGTATGGTAACTAACATATTGACACGAGAATTTTATGTATAAGACTAGCTGACCCGGCAAACGTAGTTTTGCCATATAAATTAAAATCGCTATTAAAAAATAGGGGTTGGTGGTAGAAGAGTATACATGCAGGGTTGTAAATATTTTTAAGGCCATATTTAAAAAAAAATATCTTAAAAATAAAGAACAAATGTTAGGGGTGGACAATCCACATCAGTTGGGGTAGATAGCAACCGATTCTCAGAATTACTGAATGTGCATATAAAATTTCATAAAAATCAGCTAAGTCCATAGTAATTAACATTGTGACACGAGAAATTTATATACAAGATCTTTGACTATCGTATTGTGAGAGAGATGGTTATATTCCTAGTTTATTTTAGTTTTCATTAAATAATTGCTAACGAATTAAACTAAACATTCATATTGTGACGTAGTGACACGTGACACACATATGAAAGAAAGAAGAAAGAATGAAAAACATTTATTGACAACCATTATTAATATAAAAATACATATATATATATACATATGCACACACACACACATATATATACATATATACATGAATACATACATACATAAATTACACTTTTATTACGAACACACTTAGAACAATTACAAAAAAAAATCATCATTTATATATATATATATATGGTTGGCAACATGACTGACACTCAGCATACGCCGTGACAGCTAACGTGAGGCTGGTCATGATGGCATTATCATTAAATGATGTCATTGACCTTGACAATGTTGCGGTTTAAAACAATATAAATATAACCCAATGATTATTATCCTAATGTTTGTACAACACTAACAAAACTAACTAGAACCGGTTTTAATTAACCTGCGCGTCTATTTAGAATATGCTCTGTATATATTATTTAGTAAATGTGACATCAGCTGATTGAGTCGTAATTCATATTTTGCCATTTTGGAACTAGATGGCGCTGTTATCAGTCACACAATAACTCAGTCTTGTTTTTTATACCACGTAGATGGCAAACCATCTATTCAAAATCTACCCTGTAACATCGTAAGCACAGAGTATTACAGAGTCCGTTAGTTTTCTGTTCCCGTACCTTTCGTTCCCCTCCATTACCTAATAACAAACGGACCGTACAGCGGCCTTGACGCGCGCGCGCATTTGTTGTGAATTGAAATAAATTAGAACTGTGAAACCTACTGTGAAACCTCCTGTGAAAGTGTGTGAAATCTAGCGAAGATACCTTCGAGACCCTGAAAGCAGAACCATAAAGTAAATAAAATCTAACGCAGAACCATAAAAATGGTGGAACCTCTTAAATCTTTTTTGACTGACGAAAAATTCTCTAATTACCTTTTCTAACATTTTGGTAGCATCCACTAAAAGAAGTAATCCTTTCCCAAACATCATCATACGGCCCATCTGATGGTAAACGATTTTTTTTTATTTCCACAGACAGCGGTCCGAGCCTTTGTTGATTTTATGTATCTCCATTAAAATTAATTACAATTTTCATTTCTTAACATTTTATGGTTTACCGCCCTATATATATATATATATATAGATATGTATATATATAACAATTAGAAATTACATTATATATTATAAATTACAATTAGAATCCGATCCAAAAACTATCAATAAACAAAATTAAAGTAACATTATATATTAATTCAAGTAATCTAAAATATATTGAATACAAAACCAAATCGAAAATTGAACAGTATTTGAGTTCATAAATATTTAAACCGATTATAATGGTCTTTTATACTCCATAACTCCGACAAGGGGGAGAGCAATCTGAGTGAAGGATTTATGTCTGATCAGTTAAGTAGAACCAGTTCATGGCCATTCCGACCTCTCGGTTATACTGGCCTGAAACACCAGGGGGAATGCGCGCTGAAAAGCACGCATTCTCTTGAAAAACCCCATGCTGTAGTCTCTCAAGAAAACAATTTATCTACAATCTTATGTCTGATCAGTTAACTGTCCGAGAACCAGTTCATGGCATTCCGATGGTAAACGGTAGGCATCATGGATTCATCAGAACACAGTCCGTTGGGTAGAACACACAAAGCGATGCGCGTTGGTTCGATACCCTTAAGATCAAACGTCTCTAATATACCCTCCAGATCTTGAAAAACCCCATGCGGCTGTAGTCTCTCAAGAGAAAACCTCAGCAGGTAGTTCATTTTTTCCACTGAATATTCTACGCAACGGATTTTGAATCGCTTTTTTAATAGAGAGAGTTTAGGAAGTATATTCTGAAACCGCACTGTACCGAGATCATCGACAATTTTCAAAGCGTCTTTGAATCGAGTCAAAAGGACCGATGGAGATGCTCCTGTCAATGATGAGCGAGATGCGATGGCTTATACAAAGGTATCTGGTCCGTAGGCATCATTTTTTTTCAAACAATTCATCAGAACACAGTCCGTTGTATATTCGGTAGAACACACAAAGCGATGCGAAGTCTCGCCTCAAGCTAAGTGGTTCGATACCGTTTGAGAGATTAGGATCATCGACAATTTTCAAAGCGTCTTTGAACCGAGTCAAAAGGACCGAGCTGGTATCCAGGTGCTCCTGCCCAATGATGAGAGCAGTACTCCATGTGCGGCCGAAACTGTGACTTATACAAGAGAAGTATCTGGTTCGCAGTGAAGTACGTGTATTTTTTTTTTATTATTAATTTTTTATTACTGAATATTAAGGAAACTACGCAACGGATTTTGAAGCTTTTTTAATAGAGAGAGTGTTTCAAGAGGAGGGTTTATATATATAATAATACATGTACACCCATGCGAAGGCGGGGCGAGTAGCTAGTAATTATAAAATTAATTTAAGAAATTGTCTGCCTGTATGTTCTTGTTGAACTCTGAAACAGTCTAAAACGGACTGTAACTAAATATAATAATAATCTCAGGACAATTCACACAGCGCCATCTAGACCCAAGTTAAGCTAGCTAAAGCTTGTGTTATGGGTTATGCTAGATTTCAAAATTTTTTTTCGTAAATACATACATATTATATGTAGACAACACCCAGACCGATACACACAAGCCTCGACTGGAATACAAATGTTTGTGCCGTGCGAGGAGTCGAACCCGTGACCATCGGACGTAAAGCGGTGAGCTAGGCCGCTAGACCACCGAGGTCGTCATATATATATTTTATATAAATCATAAAATAGGTGTAAATTACACATATACAGTTGTATCTGAGTAATTTATCAGTACATACTAATTACCTATCACCTTATCATGTTTGTAATTTTTATTACTCCAAAACTGATAAAATTTTTCAGTACAGATTTGAGTATGATTGTTTGTATTGTTCTGGGCGTATTCTGTGTATATTATACAATATATAAATTCAAATTTTCGTAGTAGTTTTAAAGATTTAAGCATACATAGGGACGGACAGACAGCGACAGCGACTTTGTTTTATACTATGTAATGATGAAGTGCTGTAAAATCGGTTAAGCTGTTTCAGAGTTCCACAAGAACAAACAAACAAACAGATATTATTTTTAAATAATTTCATGAATTAAGTGAGGAATATACTATCATATTGATGGCCTCGGTGATGTAGCGGTTAATCACACCGCTTTACTTCTGATGGTCGCGGGTTCATGAGTATACTATATGCTTATAATATGCTTCATCATCATCATCATCGCAGCCCGGAAGACGTCCACTGCTGGACATAGGTCTCCCCCAAAGATCTCCACGACGATCGGTCCTGCGGTGCTCGTATCCAATGCCTTCCAGCGATCTTGACCAGATCGTCGGTCCACCTTGCTGGAGGCCTTCCCACGCTGCGTCTTCCGGTTCGTGGTCGCCACTCGAGGACTTTACTGCCCCAACGGCCATCTGTCCTACGAGCTATGTGGCCTGCTCATTACCACTTAAGGGTCGCAATTCTTCGGGCTATGTCGGTCACTCTAGTTCTTTAGCGGATCTCCTCATTTCTGATTCGATCACGCAGTGAAACTCCAAGTAAGAGCTTGTTGATGGAGCCCATAGTTAGCGACCACGTCTCTGTTCTTCATTGGCAACACACATTGATCGTAAACCTTCGTCTTGAGACACTGCGGAAATTTGGACGAAAAGATATATCTGTGTGTGTTAATTTATTATTATTTTATTTATTCATCCAAAACAATACAAAGTGGACCACTAGGAACATTATACTCTTTATTTTTACTCCGATGGTCCGGGTTCATAGCACAAACATTTGTATTTGTATAATTGTTTGTGTGGGTCTGGGTATTTTCTATGTGTAATATGTATGTATTTACACGAAAAAATAAATACAGTTGTAAAAAACACGACACAACAGAATTGCACGTTCTGTGAAGTCTGAGATTATTATATTATTATATATATATTATATTATTATTATATTCTAAATAAATAGCATGACGTGGATCAATTATCAACTGATAAATTACCTATTGTGATAACAGTGTTTTTATCCTTATACATACTTTGATTTTTTATTCAATTCCATGTACAGTCACCTGCATTTTTTTTCGGACTACTCTATTGCTGTTGGCCTCAGCTGGCCTTTACAGCTTCACCGGACGTTAGGTGGCGAGTGCAGATGGACTTATTGAGCGACTGATAGCCAGCTCCTGCCTGACGGATACGACTTTAGTCTGAGGGCACCACTAGGGGTTCGAACCTCGGCTCAGGCCGTCGTAATTTCGATCCCCGTTTGAATTGGATGGGGGATCGATCGGAGGGGCGCCCGGGGACGCCGGTGAATTGCATGAATATGTCAATATTTTATATTATTGAGAAGAAGAAGAAGAATATAAATATAAATACGGTACATGCACCAAAATAACATTTTTACATTTTTTATCTGTCTGTCTGTTTGTTCCGGCTAATCTCTGAAATGGTTGGACCGATTTTGACGGGACTTTTTTTAGCAGGTAGCTGATGTAATAAGGAGTAACTTAGGCTACTTTTATTTTAGAAAAAATCTTTTATTTCAGAAAAATAAAGTTATTTTCCACGCGGACGAAGTCTATATACTATACGACGACGAAGTCTATAACAGACACTCCAATTTTATTTATATGTATAGATTTTATTGATAAATGCATACATAATATACACAGAACATCCAGACTGATACAAAGAATCATACTCATGAATACAAATGTTTGTGCCGTATAAGATATCGAACCCGCGACCATAGAAAGTAAAGCGGTGGCCAAACTGATAGATCACCGAGGCAATACATACATGTACCCAACACAATTACGTAATTCTACCTACCGTAGACTTTGATCTATTCAAAAACCCTACTGTAAAGTCTTCCATTGCACTAAAAGGTGTTAATATCGCTAATAATCATTGTATATTGAATTTGTAATTTACAATGACTTATCTATATATATATATATAAATCATCTGACCAATGTATTTATGTAAGAACACCACTTCGAAACAACTACACTTGTTTATCAATATCATCATCATCACCTGCTTCTTCCTTATCCCATTTATTTGTGGTCGGCGTAATATGTTTTTCTTTTCCATTCATCCCTCTTCGCAGTCATGATCTGTAATTCTGTAATTTATCATTTCGCATTAAATTATAATTATGATGTAATTTTGTTATATCCATAATTTAAACGATAACAATAATATAATATAACTAGCTGTCCCGGCAAACGTTGGTTTGCCTTAAAATAAAAGAAAAATTAGGGGTGGACTACCCCTAACATTTAGGGGGATGAAAAATAGATGTTGGCCGATTCTCAGACCTACCAAAATTTCATGAGAATCGTTCAAGCCCTTTCGTAGGAGTATGGGATCGAAAACTGTGACACGAGAATTTTATATATAAGATAATAATATCTCAGGACAATTAACATACCGTCATCCAGTCCCAAGCTAGCTAGAACTTGTGTTATGGGTACTAGACAACTGATACAAGTACATAGATATTTTTTTTTCGTAAATACATACATATTATACATAGAAAACACCCAGACCGACACAAACAATCATACTCATGAATACAAATGTTTGTGCCGTGCTAGGAATCGAACCCGCGACCATAGGACGTAATGTGCGCTAGACCGCTAGACCACCGAGGTCGTATATAAGCTATAAGATTCTCTTCCATTCATCCCTGTTCGCAGTCATCTTTCACACAATCCATCCATTTCTTTTTTGTCCTTTCTCTACCTTTATAACCATCAACATATGTATCCATTCTCAAGATACATTCCTTTCTTAAGATATGATCTTCATTCCTACACATTACATGTCCATACCACCATAGACGATTATTCTGCAACCTCTCCGACACCGGCGCCACTTTCATACTTCCTCTAATGTAAATTTATTCTTCGTCTTGTCCATTTATGTCACACCATACATTCATTAAAGGATACTAATAAAAATCTACACAACACAAAATTTATTTACTTCGTTTTTAGAACCTAAGTTAGTATAAGTATGTAATATTATATTATCTGTGGTACAAGTAAAGAAAAATCCGTAAAAAGACGGTTGAGGACAAACTATATCGCGTTTCACTTTCTGAGTAACGCCATCTAGTATCAAATTAATGAATCAAAAGTTTCTTACATTTCTAATAATAGCCGTGCGAATACAGAGCAATTAACTAGAAGTAGTTATAAATCATGTGAACAAGCTAAAGCAACAAGAAACCTTTTATCTTTGAAAGATATATCTTCCAATCAACCTAATATAGTAACTGATCAGGCAGGAGTTTAATGTCATCCAGAAATATTTTTCATACCCTACCATACACTATCTACGTATCGCCATATAAAAACTTTTGTGGTCAACTGTACATAGGTATTGATAGAGGTAATCGTACTTGATAATCTATGTACATAATTTTTTCTAACACTATTGTCAGTTGTTTAGTATCGTTAACGATAGTAGGACACATCATGAGTTTCACTGACAAAGTGGTTATAGTGACAGGAGCTAGTTCCGGCATTGGTGCTGCGACTGCAGTTGTGTTCGCTAAAGAAGGTGCCAATTTAGTGATAGTTGGCAGAAATGAGGATAGACTGAATAAAGTAGCTGAACAATGTGCCAGCAGCGGTAACCAGCCACTTATTGTCAAAGCCGATATGACAAACGATGACGATGTCAAGAAAATCGTAACGGATACCATAGAGAAATTTGGAAAAATCGACGTACTAGTAAACAACGCTGGAATGTCAGTTTCTGGTAGCATACTGAATGGAGACTTATTGAAAGCATACGATGAAACATTAGCTGTGAATCTACGTGCAGTTGTTCATCTCACAGCCTTGGCTACTCCTCATCTTGTGGAAACTAAGGGCAATATTATAAATATATCTAGTATAGCTGGAAAGATGGTAACAACTTCCCTCTCTTTGCCCTATAGTATTTCTAAAGCTGCAATAGACCACTTCACTCGTGGCGCAGCCTTAGAACTGGCGCCATCAGGAGTAAGGGTGAACAGTGTTAGTCCAGGACCAGTAAAAACTGATTTCTTCGATAACGCAGGAACGGTAATATCCTGGGAAATTATAGCGTCTCGTATCCCATTGAAAAGGTGCTCTGAACCCGAAGAGGTTGGCGATATTATTCTTTATCTAGCAAGTGATAAAGCAAAAGGCATCACGGGATCCGACTTCGTTTGTGACAATGGAGGTCTTTTGAAAATAGGTTAAAGTGAGGGAATAAATGATGTGCCTATTTAAATTATTTCATTTTTTTATACTTAATACGCATCTAAATTAACACTATTGTTCAGGACTCTGGAACATTCGGGTTGGCACGATATTCCGTATATTTTAATATTTATATTTTTATACGAATATTATCTAGTTGCCATGGTGTTGTTATTCCTCTTGCTTTTTTATACAATACGATCAGATATATGTGTTATACATTCATATTGCGCCTTTAATAACCACCATCGTTGGCTGCACTGACCCCAGCGCCCTACACAACTATATTTGGCATGTTCTTGTAGACGATCAGAATTTGTAGAAACGTAATATGGATGTTTCACTGGGAGAAACTACTTTCAAATTCATCTAGATACTTCTATCTCTTATTTACTTCCAAATAGTTTAATTTTCTATTTGAATGATGAGATATAATTATAATAATTTGCAATTAGACAACATAGTAAATACATTCATTTTGTTATGTTAGTAATGAAATATGACAGCCTTTAGCTCTCCCAGAATATCTAGTTTATTTTAAAGGGTTATTACAGGATTTGGTAGTAAAATTACAGGATACGGAACTATGACAATGTCTTTAGTAGTCGCAATTTTAATTGTACTATAGGCGTCATAAATCCTTTCATATCTACCGGCAAAGATTACAATAGTTTGTAGTACGATGGTTATCACCTCACCACTGTGTTATGTGATGAGGTGCTACTTAATTTATAATTTATTGTAGTATGTAGGTTTTGAGTATACAAGTGTAATGATACTAAATTGACAAGTTTATTACATTATTAGAAACGTGGACACACAACGCGGAGTCATTCAAAATCAAATTCAAAAATCATTTATTCATGTAGGACATTTTAGCCGCATATGAACGTCAAGTTTTTACATTATATTTTTTTTCCTACCGTCCAGTTCGGTATATAGATCCAATTGAGAAGAACAGACAAGAAACTCAATTGAATTTGTTAAATATCCCACTTTGAATATTGTCTCATTATTATAGCTGTTTGGGTTTGTTCCGTTGCTTTTAAAAAGGTGAAATAACTTTGGCGCCAAAATGTAAAAAACATAATATTATAGAGATCAGAAGAGAACTGTAGAGAAAAAATATATATTGTCATATATATTACATAAATACGTCATAACAGTTTTCAAAGTGATGTAATGTACAAATATATTTAAGGCTACAAATTAAAGATATATGTTTAGTGATTACAGATTTGATTGATTTTAATTGTTAGTATAGAAGATTCCCTATTAAACAGAATTATTTTTTCTTTAAAATCCAGTTTATTTACAATGCATAGGCATTTATATAGGTGTCTATGTCTAACATTAAATGAAAATCCCGAATCATAATGCGATATAGTGAATTGAAATCTATTGTGTGAAGACGTAAACAAATCGAAGGGTGCCGAATGTTCATAGAAATATTACAGTTCCTTATATAAGTGGACCAATCCGTGAGCATATAATTATTAGCATAAAAAAGAGACACGTTTACATTACATATCCTGACTAATATTACAAATTCGAAAGTAACACTGTCTGTCTTTATGGCTTTCACGCCAAAACTATTGAACCTGTTTAAATCAAATTTATTACACAGATAGTCTAGACCCAGAGAAAGGACATTTGTAACGACAATAATCTGTATTGTCAACATTCGCGCCAATTTTTGACTTGACATTTTATACATTCGGTGATTTCATATAATAATCCAGTAAGGATTCATAATGTGGATTGTTATATTATGGATGTAATCGTTTTAGTAACATTTATATAATTGGATATTGGTATAATACACATTTTAATTTGTTGTGTCACTGTTAGGAATTTAACAGAAAAGGTAATTATAGAAAAAATTTTTTTCGAGGAAGTTGATGCGGTATAATACATTTTTAGTTTTTTTAATGTTGGAACAGAAAAGGTAATTAGAGAATTTTTCTAAAGGCTACTTTTTAATGTTAAGAGGTTCAAAGGGGAGATGAAAGGTTGTATAGAAATATCACCATTTTTAAAGCTTAAACTCTATGTTTGGGAAACTACTTTGCTACCAAAATGTTAGGGAAGCGTCAGTCATTTACCTTTATGGTTCTGCGGATTTCTTGGGCTTCAGGGTCTCGAAGGTATCTTCGCTAGCTTTCCAGCTTCACAGTAGGTTTCACAGTAGGTTAACACAGTTCTAATTTATTTTAATTCACAACACAATGCGCGCGCGCGTCAAGGCCGCTGTACAGTCCGTTTGTTACTAGTCAGGGAGGGGAAGGGAACGCGCGGGAACAGAAAACTAACGGACTCTAATATAATATAATATCTGTGCTTACGATGTTACAGGGTAGATTTTGAATACTCTACCTCTAAAATTTTAGGCTGTTGATTAAATATAGGTCATTCAAACTTTGTAATAATTTGTAAAATAAAATGCTAAACCAAGGTGACTATTCCAGCGGACGAAATCGCGGGCACACGTAGTTGATTTTGATTTACAATAGATGATTACGTTTTAAAAGAAACTTTCGACTTAAAACTAACAGAGTAGATTTATTTTACTCAAACACAAATAGAACAGCGTTCCCGGGTACAGCTAGTTTACAATATATTTTGTTCTCTCTTGAGAGCGTTTTAAAAGAAAGTTTCGAACTTAAAACTAACAGATTTTTAGATTTATTTTACTCTAACACAAATATAGAACAGCGTTATCACCATCGTCACTAGGAGGTATCAACCTTGTAAAATGATTAATGGTGCTGGACTTACATTCATTACTGTAATCAATTATGTAGATATCTATTGAATTGTAAAGATTAGGTTGTTATTTTAATGCCTCAAAAATATGAGTTTTCATCAACTATATACAATTGTATATAATTGAAATATATAAATATATAAATATATAAACAGTAATCTGTTTTGAGGAAATCAGGATTAATTACTATCTGTCAAAGATATATGATATTTTTTAATATTATGAGTCATTTTGTGTCAAAAGGAGAGTAGGTTTTGGTCGGTACGGTCACGTTACAAGAAGACCAGAAAACCATATGACCCAAAAGGTACAAAACGTTAATTAAAAACAAGAAGCATGGAAGCCTTCGACTAACATGGATAGCTGCCATCAAAAATGATCTAACATGTGAAAATTGATACCCAATAACGATGCAGACACGAAGTCTCTGTAGACTGACGATTAGGTGAGTAGACACTAATTAAGATGAGATACAACCAGCAGAGAGAGAAGAATGGCTTTTGTATTTTAGAATAAAGCTTACTATATTTGAAGTGAAACCTAATAAATATTTACAACAAAAAATATAATCAGATTTACAACATTGTCATAAATATAAATTATATCTATGCTCATAATTTAAAAAGATAAATAACAAATAAGTATATAAATATAAATAGTTTGTAAGTATGGATGGATGTTTGTTACTATTTCACGCAAAAACTACTTAACGGATCTTGCTGAAACTTTACAGTAATATAGTTTATACATCAGAATAATATATAGGCTATAAATTTCAGGCGAGTAAAACCGCGAGCACAGCTAGTGCTTGTATAAATTATACACCTCTCAGTGTTCACAATTAGTTCTACAAAATCTTTTGCTGTATGAAATCTCAAATGAAGTCATTAACATAACAATAATATCAGAGAAAAATATAAATAATTAAAAAAAACAGTGTTCGGTATAGTAGATAAAATTAGATACTGCAGTTACCTATTATAATCTATATTAAAATAAGCCTACAAAGCAAACGTTGTTTTGCCATATAAATTAATATCACCATTAAAAAATAGGAGTTGATGGTAATACCATATAATAAGTATATTTATGGTGTTTTTATTTGTGATACGAGTTTAGTCTGAGGGCACCACTAGGAGTTCGAACCTCGACTCAGGCGGTCGTAATATCGATCCCCGTTTGAAATGAACGGGGGTTCGATCGGAGGGGGGCAGGTAAGTGTCTACAAATATTAAATTAAAATTTCGTTTATGAACAACTATTGCCATACACGTTTGTTAATTAAGTAATCATTTAGTGACTAGTATTTGAGTTTTATTTATTTTAATAATTGACGACCTCGGTGGTCTAGCGGTCTAGCACACCGCTTTACGACCGATGGCAGGTTCGATTCCTCGCACGGCACAAACATTTGTATTCATAAGTATGATTGTTTGTATCGGTATGGGTGTTTTCTATGTATGATATGTATGTATTTACAAAAAAAATATCTATGTATATGTATCAGTTATATAGTACCCATAACACAAGGTTTAAATAGCTTAACTTGGGCCTAAATGGCGTTGTGTGAATTGTCCTGAGATTATTATTATTATCAAATTTCAAATTCAAATTCAAAAATCATTTATTCATGTAGGACATTTTAGCCGCTTATGAACGTCAAATTTTTACATTTTAATTTTACTTTTTTTCCCTACCGTCCAGTTCGGTATATAGATCCAATTGAGAAGAACTGGCAAGAAACTCAATTGAATTACTTTTTTTTTTTAAAGCCAGTTTATTTACAATGTATATTTATATAGGTGTCTATGTCTAACATTAAATGAAAATTATTATTTGTGTTTCGCTTTCTCAGCCTTTTTGCTGGGGTTTTACGCTTTGTGGCGTATACCACACTTACGGGCCAAAACCAAGTAAGTGCAGTGTGTGTGTTTACGGGTGTGTGTGAGTGTGTGGGCGTGTGCATGTGTGAGTGTGTGTGTATGTGTGTATGTGTATATTGTGAACCTTTTAATAGAGGTGATAGGTGTTTATCTACCTACCTACCTGTTATTAAAGTTATCACGAAAATTTCTGGGAATAGACGTAAATGACAAAACTATCATTTACGTCTATTTCCAGAAATTTTCGTACAATTCTACAGGTATTCAAAATGGCGGGTGTTTGAAGGGTGGTGTGGAGCGATTTTTCTAAATGTAATTGTTTGAGACTATGTATAAGTGATTAGGTATGATACCTGTGGATGAGAGAACTATCGGTATTATATACATTCCTTCCTGTTATTATTATTATAGGTTTTGCTCAATAAATATAACAGCGTGTGTAATTTTTTTTTATTGATTTAATGTTCTTTTTTTAATGCAAATCTTAAAAAACTGTTAGTACTCAGCACTCTTTCTCTATGTGCTATAAGTGTTCGAAATTTCGTACACATCCGACCGCGCAAGTTTCTTAAAAAGAGGTTAAAAGTTTTCCTTCGCACATTAATAGATTAAATACGATTTAATATTGATATAAATTAAAATTATACACCAAAGCAACGATGAAAGTAATTAATTAAATATATAACAATATGATAAATATCTATACTTATAACAAATCTGTAGAGAGAGAAATCTATAGACAGAGGAAGGCCGAAAAAGAGATGGATGGACTGTGTGAAAGATGATATGGTAAGAAAGGAAGTAAATGACGCGATGACTGCGAACAGGGATGAATGGAAGAGAAAAACATATTACGACGACCACAAATAAATGAGATAAAGAAGCAGATGATGAATAAATCTGTAGAGAGGTCAATTCTGTACATGAAATTTATTTCCAAAATAACAATCAGGGGGTGATGATCGATACTGATGTCAAAAATGCAATCAGTAAAAATTTTGTCTGTCTGTATGTTTGTTATTGAAACGAAAACTACTCGACGGATTTTAACGATACTTGATATAATTATTCTACATACTCCTGGGCAGGTTATAGTATACTTTTCATCACGCTACCAATAGGACCAGAGCAGTGAACGTTAGGAAAACACATCAAAACCACTAAACCGTGAGGAAGGACCTAAGATACTTATTTTACGAAAAACCACGGAAATGCAGACGAAGTCACAGGCAACAGCTGGTATAAATTAAAATAATACATTAAAACAACAAATAACAATATCTTAATTATTTACACAAAGTCAGATTAGTCTAAATCAGTCTATTTCTAACTTCTTAAAAGAGCCTTCGACTCCTCCGAATATATCTGATATGGTCTTCGGCTTTCCTGGTCTCCGAGCTTCTACCACACGTTTCTTATTCTCTGCCACGAAGTAGTCAACGTTCGCTTTCAAAGCTGCAATCACGTCATCTGAAATAAAAGTTTTCAGGTTTTAACTATCCGACTTACTTTCGATGGTCATGGATTCCTCTAACGGTATAAGCATTTGCTCAAATTCAAATTCAAATTCAAAAATCATTTATTCATGTAGGAACGTCAAGTTTTTACATTATTATAAAAAAAATTATATAATTTTTTTCCCTACCGTCCAGTTCGGTATATAGATCCAATTGAGAAGAACTGGCAAGAAACTCAATTGAATTACATTTTTTGTAATCATGAGTATCATTGTTTGTATAAAAAATGTATTTATGTGTCTGTATCAGTTGTCTAATATCAATAACAGAAGATGTAACTAGCTTGGGACTAGATGAGGCTGTGTGAGTTGTTCTGGAAGTAAAGAGGTCGAAATCTTCATTCTCGATGTGAAACTTTTTTTTTCCTACGATGGTGGTAAACAACCAAACAGCCGATCTGATGGTAAACGGTTACCGTAGCCTATATACGTCTGATACATCAGGGGTGTTACGTACACGTTGCCGACTCTTAAGAGACCATAATAATTCTTTAATAACCCCATGCTGTAGTCTCTCGAGAAAATCTCGGCAGGTAGTTCATTCCATAATCTAAATGTACACTGGAGGAAGATAGAAGAATATATAATGAGTAAAATAGAAGAGAGTTTATATATTAAAATAGCCCATATCATCATCTGCTTCTTCCTTATCCCATTTATTTGGAGTCGGCGTAATATGTTTTTCTCTTCCATTCATCCCTGTTCGCAGTCATCGCGTTATTTACTTCCTTTCTTACCATATCATCTTTCACACAGTCCATCATCTCTTTTTCGGCCTTCCTCTGCCCTTATAACCATCCACATTCATATGTAACACCTTTCTTAAAATATTATCCTCATTCCTACGCATTACATGTCCATACCATGATAGACGATTACTCTTCAACCTCTCTGACACCGGTGCCACTTTCATACTTCCTCTAATGTATTCATTCTTTATCTTATCCATTCTTGTCACACCACACATCCACCTCAACATTCTCATTTCAGTTGCATGCAGTCGTCTTTCATCCGTCGCCTTTACGGGCCAGCACTCTGATCCATACAAGACAGCAGGCCGGATCATAGCCCATATGTGATGTGAAATTTCATTAAAATCAGTTCAGACATTACATGACATAACTGTTAACGGTATGAATAGGGGCTTTATTTATATGCCAGTTTTTGTTGTATATAAGTAGTTTATTCTAATAATAGTAATTTACAGCTATATATAGTAATGAATCTGAATCTAATCACTGAATCATCTAATGAATGAATCTGATCACTAATTTTTGTATACTGTTCGTATACAAAAATTAGATATTTAATTAGATGTTCGTATACAAGAATTAATTAAAGAAGTACAATGGTTGAAGAATGTCTGTAGAAGAAGTCAAATTGTAGATAGTTTCCCGCGTAAAACCAACGCGCCACAGATTCAAAATATATGGACGGCGCGCAGTCGCAGTACGATTGATGAGTGCACCACGGCAGTATGCGCGATGTTAGATTGAGTAATAACATAACAAACAGACAGTCACTATTTAACATTTATAATATTAGTATATCTAGCTGTCATCAAGACAACTTCATCCGACATTTCAAAATAAATAGTCTAAGTTACTCTTTACATCATTAGCTATCTGCGAGAGAATGTCCCGTCAAAATCGGTCAAGCCGAGACAGACAAGAAATATCAAAATATTTTTTTTTATGTAAGTACCGTACTTTCATATGTATTGAGTGAAAATTTGTTAATTTGAGATTATTTACATTTATAAAAAAATATGCGTACAGTAATTACACATGTGCGAATCCGGGATAGGTAGCTAGTAGTAATAGTACTTGTCAAGACAAAACTCACTCACCTCTACATTCATTGAAAGTCTTATATTTCCCACCAGCTTCTTTCGGAAGGCCTGCAGTCGACACGAACTGTTCCAAACTCTTAGATCCGATCTGGTGAATATGAAGAACATCGAGCAAATCCTTCTTCATGAAAGGCTTGATCATCATCATCAGTTTATCCATGAAGGAGGGCGCGTTCAGAAAATGTAGACCTTTGACCTTCATAAGCATTGCTTCCTGAAAATGAAGAGTCTATTATTTAGAATATAAAAGAATTTATCAAGTCTTACGTTACATAAAAATAAATCTTCGTATATAAAAATTACGTGTCACGTTGTTTGTCCGCGATGGACTCCTAAACTACTGAACCGATTGTAAATTTGATTTGAAAGATAATATATACCAACTTGAAAGATAGGATCTTTACATGACGACCTCAGCGGTCTAACACATCGCTTTACGTCCGATGGTCGCGGGTTCGATTCCTCGCACGGCACAAACATTTGTATTCTTGACTATGATTGTTTGTATCGGTCTGGGTATTTTCTATGTATAATATATATGTATTTACGAAAAAAAAAACTATGTATTTGTATTTGTATCAGTTATCTAGTACCCATAACACAAGCTTTAGCTAGCTTAACTTGGGTCTAGATGGCGCTGTGTGAATTGTATTGAGATTATTATTATTATTACATCTATACAATATATGCAATTTATAGTCGCAATATTATTTTATTCAAGAACCTTAGCCATTGCTGTGGCTACTGCGTGGCCGGGTCTGCTAGTATGTAAGTAGATAAAAACTATCGCTCCTAAGAATATCCTTCAATACTTGTCCCTGACGAGTCTCTACGAGTTTCTACCAGTCATTCGGAACGCAGACTCATCACAAGAAGAATGAGCGAGAAACTTACATGTTGCTCTTTTAAATAAAGGTAGTAGGTAGGTCACCCTTACATTTTTAGTATTTGGTGTAATGAAAGGGGACAAATAGTAGAGTTGAAATAAGTAAATAAATTGTTACTAAAGCGACAAAATAAATCTACCATAACTATCAGAGCAGACCAGTCCTCACAAGCTGTACTTGCTTTACGACTACAAAATAAAAAAACTTTTTTACTTGTTTCAGAATTAAATAAAGTGTCATGTGCTTTTTTAAGTTTAGTTACGCTACAATTTTCTGAACGAACCTTGTTTGACAGTTTCTATGGGAAAATAAAATTTGTGTTTTTATTATTTTCTAGGCAGTTTCTTCGTATTTCATCACCGTGGAAGTTAAGGGAAAGCTCAAAGCTTTCCCTGAACTTCCACAAATATTTCAATACTTTCAGCCGTACTCGAGTTTTCAATTCATTTTTATATAAATAAACATATAGATATATTTTATATAAATATATAGATAAATTTTATATACAAAAAAAAAAGCTTTCCCTGAACTTCCACAAATATTTCAATACTAAAATTAGCGAAATCGGTTCAGTCGTTCTCGAGTTTTAGCGAGACAGCAATTCATTTTTATATAAATAAACATATAGATATATTTTATATAAATAAATAGATAAATTTTCTATACAAAAAATAAAAACAAAATAAATTAAACTCTATGCGGATGAAATTGCGGGTAATGTTAATTCAGCAATAGCATAGGCAACTACATATAGAAACATTACCTGTAAAAAATACAGAAATTGTTGTATAGTCTGCAGGTCCAATCTGGCTAGGTGGCCCAGCGTTATCCTGTCGAGGTCAATCAGAATCACGAACCCAGGCCACGTGCCCGTCTTGTACTGCCACAGGTCGACCACCATCAAAATTGTCCTGGAAAATATATATCAAAAATATTGGTATAAAACAGAAAAAAAAAACAGTGAAACAAGACTTTTATAACGGATTGGATTGGATTGGATGACTTTTACAAAATGTATCTCGACTGACAATAATCACAAACTAAGAGCAAATGATGAAAGATGGTCAAGCAGGCAAGAGGAAATTAATATAACTTACTTTCGATTTTCACAAATTTTTGTATTCATAGGCATGATTGTTTGTATCGGTCTGGGTGTTTTCAAGGCATAACAAACATTAATGTTACAAACAATTGTTAGCAATTTTCATACCTTACGCAATCAGCAAAGACGAAATGTTTCGGATCGTAGTCCAACAATCTTGAATAGATTACGGAGTAATTCTCCCGAGTCTTAATTTCCAAAGGTAGCAGCAATCTGAAACGTCAACAATGACTTGATTAAAGAAACTGTAATAGATTTTGATGACATGGCTAAAATCATGCTTATCAGCAATGATGACTCAATCCTTATACTTATGAAAGAGTTTTGTTTCTTCGAAACACAGCCAAATACAGAGTCTTCAGCACTCTTCTACAAGGATCCAAGTTACGATGTCAGAGCAAACCTGTTTGTCTGAACAAATTGTTCTTTTGCAGGAGCAACAACCCCCGGGGAATGTTCAGGGTTGGCAAGCAGGTTGGCAGGCTCTTTAATTAACAAATCTTGAATTTAATATATACAAAAATAACTTTAATCCCAGTCTTGCAAATTCTTTGAATATTTTTATATAAATTATTTCCATATCAATTGCTAGCAATATATAGTACATTGCTAGAAATGAGGTTATAGATCCAGGTTGTCAGGTTGACCACTACGTGGTTTCCCTGCAAACCATCGTGATAAATTCCTGGTGAATTTGCCACGATGAGATAACTAACCTAACCTCTCATGCTTATCTTATATTCTGCCAATGGTATCCCGCGCATACCATTATGTTTGTTTGCCACCATAGTAGTATAAAAAAATAGCGCAGATGGATGCACCATAATCAAGCAGTAAAAAAGTTGTCATATACGTCTGTTAAATTTGAATAAATGATATTTAATTTTATCCGAAGACGAAGTCACAAGCACTTATTTTTATTCAGGGTTATTGTCAGGTGCTCAGACCAGTAACACTGAGTCGTACATATATCTATTTTTTTTTTTATATAAATACATTTTTCCATAGACATATTCGTCCGTGCCTTTTTTAATTTACTTTAATATTATTATATTTATTTAATTTCCACTTTTGTACAACTCCAGCCGAGATGTTACAATTTGCCTAACAGTGGCACTGAGGCAGACCTTATCCGTCTGGCCCAGAACCACCGCTGGCCGGCCGGGTGAGTTGACAACGTGCAGTGTCACCCATCTTTATTTGGAGGATTAGATTTAACAATATGCATGTACAATTATATAAATCTTACACTACTACTAATTTCACAGTTTTCATTACATTGTGCAATGTAAGAATTCATAATGTAACAATACACATTATGAATTCTTACACTGCATATACAATTATATGAAATCTTATTTTAACATTATTTTCAAAGTTCACTATTTGTTATAGTCCAGGTTTTGTTTAATTATTGATTGTTTAATTTCACAGTTCACTTTTTGTCGTAATTCGGCAATTTTTTTTTCCCCTTATATAATATACATAGATCTATTATGCTCGCCCTTATTGACCATTCGCTACATGGACCCGTTGTGGAAAATAATTGAGAAATATTCTTAGCAAGCGATGGTTTTTCGAAGTTGCACGTATCGTCTGGTATCTATCTATAATATATAAAGCTGCATTACGGTGACTCACTCACTGATTGACATAGTTGTTCTCCCAGAAGGAGCGTCCGGGGGTCGAGACGATGTATGGGGGAAATGTTCCTTTGGCTAGGGTGACCACGAGAAAATTCCGAAATTTGGGAAAATCCAAGATGGCGGACAAAGATGGCGGCTAACTTTTACAGTTTCGCTCGGATCGATTCCGTTCAAAGAGTGATTTGGCACGTCTCGGCGGGACCCAGAATATGGCGTAAAAACAAAAAATTAAAATCCAAGATGGCGGCGAAAAAATTGCCAAAAACTGGTTGAAAATTTTCTAGGGTTTCAAAAACCGAAATTCCCAGGGTAGTTGCGGGGGTGCTGGCGACACCGGTTGTAGGGCATAGGAAACTCGAAGGACCCGACCTCTAGGGAAAATTATGAAATTTCGAAAATCCAAGATGGCCGACGAGTTGGGGGCGTGTGAATTTGGTCCTAAAAATCCGGATTATTTTCAAAATCATTTTTTAGGTACAGGGCAACCCCGCAGCGAGTCGGCTTCTATGGGGCGATGATGGGTCTCGGTAAGAAGTATTGCCAGCGATAAAAAGAATTTCCGAATTTAGGGTAATTTGGGAGAAATGTCCCAAAAAGTGGGAAAAAATTTTTTCGGCATTTTTGACAAAAGAGGCATCAAGGCCTATCGAGAAACATCCCCTAAAGGGTTTTAGGTGGGTTTTGTTGGAATTTGCTGGCAACACCCATACATGGTTTGACCAAAATAGAAATTGGGGTGTCTCTCTAAAAACTGAAATTCCTAGGGTACTTGCGGGGGAGCTACCGATCCCTATTATAGGGCATTGGGAGGCTGAAAGACCCGGCCTCTAGGGAAAATTATGAAATTTCAAAAATCCAAGATGGCGACCAAGCTATGGGAGATTTAGTTTTTGGAAAAAATTTGGGATATTTTCAGTCGAGTTTTTGCTGCACATGGCAACCCTGCAGCTAAACGCCACCTACTGACATGGGTAAGTCTGAGTAAGAAGATTTGCCAGGTCTAAAATTTTTCCCCGATTTTGGGTTAATTTTGGAAAAAAGTCCCATAAAGTGGGAAATTTTTTTTTTGACATTTTAAATGAAGAACTCGTTTTGGTCTACTACAAATCGTCCCCTGAAGGGTTTTAGGTGGATTTCTTCAGAATTTGCTGGCAACACCCATACATCATCGGACAAATTTTGAAATTGAGGTCTAGCTTCAAAAACTGAAATTGATAGGGTACCTACGAGTATGCTAGCTCAACGCACTGTACGGCGTCGGATAGCCGAAGGACTCGGCCTCTAGGGAAAATTATGAAATTTTAGAAATCCAAGATGGCGGCAGAGATAGGGGAGTTTTGCTTTTCGGAGAAAAATTGGGATATTTTTAAATGTAGTTTTAGGACTGGCAACCCCACAGCCAGTCGACTACTATGGAGAGATGATGTGTCTCAACACAAAGTATTACCTGGTATAAAAATTTTCCCCGATTTTAGGGTAATTTTTGAGATAGGTCCTAAAAAGTGGGAAAAATTTTTTTGGACATTTCAAACAAAAGAATGATGAAAATCTGTCAAAAACAATCCCCCTATTGAGTTTAGGTGTTTTTTGTCAGAATTATCTGGCAACACCTTACATCAGTTTTCTTAGAGAATAGAACTAGAAGGAGTCGCTGAGGCTCTATACAATGTATGAACGAAATGTTTCTGTCACTAGGGTGAATATGTCAAAAGTATTAAAAAGTAAAAATCTAAGATGGCGGCCGAGTTAGGGTACTTAATTTATGTTGACAATTTTAGGGACTTTTTAAAATTCAATTTTGGGGTACAATTAATCCCTGACGCGAGTTGACTTCTATAGAGCAATGGAAACTCTCGGTGGAAAATTTTACCTGGTCTAAAAATTTTCCCCGATTTTGGGGTAATTTCGGAGAAAAGTAAAAAAACGTGGGAATTTTTTTTTTTTTTTCGTTAATTTGAACAAAACAGTGATGAGCATTGGTTCAAAATCATCCCCCAAAGGATCCTAGGTGGTTTTTGTCAAAATCATCTGGCAGCACCATACATCGATTTTCATAGTAAACCGTACTAAGGAACTAGAGGTGTAACCTGGGCTCTGTACAATGTATATATGAAGTGTTTCTGTCACCAAAATGTATGTGTTAAAAGTATTTAAAAAGGAAAAATCCAAGATGGCGGCCGAATTAGGATACTTTATTTATTATGACAATTTTAAGGTCTTTTTAGTAAATTCAGTTTTGTGGCACCTATCAACCCTGCAGCGAACTGACTTCTATTGAGGAATGGAAACTCTCGGTGCGAAGTATTAACTAATTTTCATAGTAAACAGTACTAAGGAAGTACTAGAAGGAGTCACCTTACATCTGTACAATGTATGGACAAAATGTTTCTGTCACCAAAGTGGATAAGTTAAAAGTATTTAAAAAAGGAAAAATCCAAGGTGGCGGCCGAGTTTGAGTATTTTTTCTCTGATGATAAATTTACCTGGCTTCCCTGCAGCGAGTCGACCTTTATTGAGCCGTGGTAGATTTCGGTTCGAAATATTACCTAGGTTACAAATGTTCCCCGTTTTTTGGGTAATTTTGCAAACCCAAAATGTGGGATTTTTTTTTCGACAAACTATATATAAGAGCAACGGAGATCTATAATAAATATCATTTTAATAGTTATATGCGATTTTTTGTAAAATTAGGTGGCAACACCATGCATCGATTTTCGTAAAAAGTAATATTTACTAAGGACCCACTAGAAGGATCGTGTCTCTGTACAATATATGGACGAAAAAGGAAAAATGGTATGAAAATTTTCCCCGATTTTGGGTAATTTAGAAGACAAGTCCAAAATGTGGGATTTTTTTTTCGATATTTCAAACAAAATAATGATGGATATCTGTCAAAAATCATCCCCTTATTGGTTTTTGTCACAATTATTTGGCAACATCTTAGATCAGTTTTCTTAGGGAATAGTACAAGAAGAAGTCACCGAGACTCTACATAATGTATGGACGAAATGTTTCTGTTATTAGGGTGAATACGTCAAAAGTATTAAGAAGTAAAAATCCAAGATGGCGGCCGAGTTAGGGTACTTTTTTAAATTCAATTTTCAGGTACCCATCGTCACTGCAGCGAGTTGACTTTTATGGAACAGTGGAAACTCTCGGTACGAAGCACTATCTGGTCTAAAAATTTTCCCCGATTTTAGGGTAATATCGGAGAGAAGTAAAAAAAAACGTGGAATTTTTTGTTTCATCATTTTAGACCAAACAATGATGACGATCTGTCAAAAATAATCCCCAAGGGGTCTTAGGTGTTTTTTGTTAAAATGAGCTGGCAACACCATATATAGATTTCCATTGTAAACAGTACTTAGGAACTACTAGAAGGAGTTACCTTGGCTCTGTACAATGTATGGACGAAATGTTTCTCACCAAGGTGTATATGTTAAAACAACTATTTAAAATGGAATCATTCAAGATGGCGGCCGAGTTAGGGTACTTTATTCCCGATGACAAGTTTAGGGACGTTTTAAAACTCATTTTTGGGGTAGTATTTTATTTCTTACAGCAAGTTACTTCTATGGAGCAAAGACGTGAAGTATTATATAGGCTACAAATTTTCCCCGATTTTTGGGTAATTTTGCAAACCTTAAATGTGGGAATTTTTTTTCGACATTTAAACATAAAAGTGACGGGTATCTATAATAAATCTCATCTTAATAGTTTTATGCAATTTTTTGTAAAATTAGGGGGCAACACCATGCATAGATTTTCGTAGAAAGTAATATTTACTAAGGAACCGACCGAATATTTTAAAAGGACCGTGTCTCTGTACATTATATGGACGAAATATATCTGTCGTCATGTAATATATACGTCAGAAGTATCAAAATGGAAAAATCCAAGATGGTCGCCGAGGTTGGCTTTGAACAAAATTTGGAAGATTTTTTTATTTTGGTACATTGTAACCATGCAGCGAGTCCGCTTTTATGGGATGGCATTGAATCTTAGTATTGCCAGCGCTAAAAACTTTCTCCGATTTTAATATTTATGATATTTTAATTAAAAGAGTGTTGAGTGGTTATTATTTATCATAGGTCCTTTACCTACGATAAATAATAACCCTAAGGCTTTTATCAAAATTATTTGGAAAACTTTACTATGAAAACCGATGTAAGTTTGATACATCGGTTTTCATAGTAAACTATTAGAAGGAGTTGACAATGTATGGACGAAATGTTTTTGTCACCCGGGTAGCTAAGCCAAAATAAAAAAAAATAAAAAGTCGAAATGGTATATAGAAAGGTAGGTTAGGTTAGGTTTTGTATTGCGACTCTTACAGTAGAAATTATGGCCTCAGAATAATATAGTAAACAAAAAAGTAGGTTAGGTTAGGTTTTGTATTATGATTTCTACATTATAAACTGTGAACCCAAATTAATATAGTATACAGAAAGGTAGGTAATGTGAGGTTTTGTATTGTGCCTATTGCAATAAAAATTAAAGCCACAGGTCGAAATGGTATACTGAAAGTTACGTTTGGTTAGGATTTCTATTGCGACTCTTACAGTAGAAATTATCAGAATAATATAGTAAACAAAAAGGTAGGTTAATCTCTACATTAAAAACTTGACCCTAGACTAATATAGTATACAGAAAGGTAGGTTAGGTTAGGTTTTGTATTGTGAGGCTTCGGCCTGCAATAACCGGGGGGCGGATTCTGGAGATCTCCGGCGCCTCCAGCGCGGAAAAGGCTGACGCCCTCGCGTCCAAACTCCGGGCCCTTATCCCGGAGGATGTGGCGAAGGTCTCCAGGCCCTCAAAAACCGCCGAAATGCGGGTCATGGGCCTGGATGACTCACTTACGCCGGAGGATGTCGCCGCCGCCATTGCGCGTGATGGCGAGTGCGTGGCCGGGGACGTCAAGGTCGGGCCCATCAGAAGGAGCAGCCCCAAAGCCTTGGGGTCTTGCTGGGTCCGCGGCCCTATGGCGGCCGTAAAAAAGGTCACGGCGGAGGGTCACATGCGGCTAGGATGGGTGTCCGCGAAGGTGGAGCTGCTGCGGCAACGTCCGCTGCGGTGCTTCCGATGCCTACAAAGTGGGCATGTCAGGGCGCAATGCACACAGGAGGAAGACCGCAGCGGGCTTTGTTACCGATGCGGAGAGGCGGGCCACAAAGTCGCAGCGTGCGCCGCAGCCCCCAGATGCGCAGTATGTGCGTCCCAGGGGCGGCCGGCGGACCATTGGGTGGGGAGCAAGAAGTGCACCCCGCCCAAAAGGAAGGGAGGGAAACGGCCCGCCTCACAGGTCCCAGGCCGTAGGAGTGGAGCAGAGGAGGGGATGGACACCTCCCCTCCCAGCGATCAAGGAGGCAGGAGCGGCCCAAGCCGCTCCTAGATCGCTACCGGGCCGGGGTGACGACCGCGGGGGCGGTCCCACCCCAACACACTAGGCCCGAAGAAGTCGCGCGCATGTCCCCGCGCGCCTTCCCCAGGGAGGACAGGGGAAGTGGTGGGTTCCATAGGGAACCCGCAGAGATGGGGCCCGCTGTAGAGTGGGCCACCGCCGTCGGAGTTGCGGTCGAGTATAATATGATCCCGCGACTCCGGCATATGGCGTTGGGTGAGGGACATCTTGGAGTTTTTAGTGAGTAGGAGTCTCACAGTACCCGCGGGCTTCCCCCGGGGCCGGCGGGTCTCCATGAGGGATTTTCTCCAAGTCAAAAAAAAAAAAAAAAGGTTTTGTATTGTGAACATTACAACATAAAGTTTTGCCACACTGTTACAATTTGAAGTCACATGAATGATTTCGTATCAAAACAGACAACTCTACTTGCCAACCAAGTCTATTCGAAAAGAAAACCGTCTTCACAAAAAAAATCAGCGACAACGCCTCGCGGGCCTCTTGAGGCCCGCGCACACACGCACCCTCTAGTCTTAAAATGAAAACTAATACTCACGCAGTATGATGTATAGCCTCTATCTTGTCATTCATCAACCGGTCTTTGTAGAAATTCACGAACAGTGTCCTTAGCGTGAGATTCAGGTCGAGCACTTGCTTGGCCACCTCTGAACTGCGTTCACAGCAGTGGTACGCCAAAATTAAATCCAAATCTGTAATAGACATTTATTACTTTACAGTTAACTTCAAAAGTCGGAGACGTCGGAGAAGAGTTCTTAGTAATGTTAGTTATATATCAAAAATTACAATTTTGGAAAAAATTTAACAAAAATTGCCATGAGGTTAATTTGTATACAGTAGAAATGGGAGCGAGGGACTAATCTCTCACGTCGTCGCTCGTCAATAAATCTAATTTAGTGAGTAATATAAATAGGTTTTGCTTTAATAATAAAAATAATAACAGTAATAAACAATGAGTTGTCTAAAAGTTTTTTTATACCACCATGGTGGCAAAGAAGCTTGCTTACGGCCTAAGCATACGGCCCATCTGATGGTAAATGGTTACCTTATTCGGACTACTCTAATACTGTTGGCCGCAGCTGGCCTTTACACCTTCACCGGACGTTAGGGGGCGAGTGCAGATGGCACTCCAAACCCGCGGAAGGACTTATGGAGCGGCTGAAGGCCAACTCCTGCCTGACGGATACAACTTTAGTCTGAGGGCACCGCTAGAGGTTCGAACCTCGGCTCAGGCCGTCGTAATTTCGATCCCCGTTTGAATTGGACGGGGGATCGATCAGAGGGGCGCCCGGGGGCGCCGGTGTGGAGCGCCCGGGCGCGCGCAGGCGCCCGGTTGAATGCGCGATAATGTGTGTTTGAGGTCGTCGTCTTCGCCGGCGAGGACGGTGTCGTGTGTGTGTGTAAAAGTGTGGTCGGGGTGGAACGGGTGGGCCCGTGGGGAGGTTACCTGCCGTTATGGGGTCGTCGGGGTCAAGAGAGAAATTGCTTCTCAATACATCTACGAAAATATTATGTATGCCAGGAAAAAAAATGTCAATTTAAAAAAAGTAGGTGATTACACTAATAAAAGCTTACGTAATGTCAACAAACTAGTTTTACCTAAGTGCCGTTTGACGAAAGTCAGTAATTCGTTTTATGGAAATTGCGTAAGGTTTTACAACAAACTCCCAGAGTCTGTAGTCAATTTGCCAGAAAAAAATTCAAATGTGTCATAAAATATTTTCTTTGTAAAAAAGCTTATTATAAAATTGAAGAATTTATAAATGATAATAATGTTTTTGTAGAAAATATCTAACTTAAAATTCATAGCGCTTACAATGTTATCTGATTGAACAGAGATTAAGTGCTCCTTGTTGTTAATAAAATATAAGTAAATCAATATTTATTTAAAAGAGCAACACACAAGTTTCTTGCATTTTCTTCTTGTGATGAATCTGCATTCGGAATAAGCGGTAGAATAAAAAAACTTGACTATTCAAAAGTGCTTATATTAAGTTTATTTGAATAAAGATTATTTATATTTCTATTTATCTATTTAAAAAAACCTCAATAGGTAGTTCATTTCACAATCTAAGTGT
This sequence comes from Achroia grisella, assembly GCF_030625045.1. Classification (NCBI taxonomy): domain Eukaryota; kingdom Metazoa; phylum Arthropoda; class Insecta; order Lepidoptera; family Pyralidae; genus Achroia; species Achroia grisella. Next base: position 375,190 of record NW_026712718.1, read on the forward strand.
AAGCGGGAGGTAGCTCCTCTGAAACCGCTCTGTCTGAGATCACTTAGGTTCCAGCGTGTGGAGATGAATTCCCTATCGATGGCGAGCGGTGCGATGGTAAAAAGTAGCCGTAGGCATCATTTCGAACAATTCATCAGAACACAGTATGCTGTTACTTTTTTATACCATGTAGGTGGCAAACAAGCGTGGTGTTTCAGGCAACCGGTCTCTCCGAGATCACTTAGGTTCCAGGGGTCCGGCGGGGGGTTGGAACCACACTAAGTGTCTGGCAATGAGCAGCGCAAGTTATAATAATGCTACAAACAATATATGAAAATATGGAGTTTCTTAAAATAACGAATTTGATATGAATTTTTTTACACCTTTGTTACCTGTTACCTGCCAAAGGAACCACGATCCAGGTTTCATGTTTGGGGATCGTTCTTACCTGTGTTGGGGACACACATACAAGAACTTTCACGTTTACTAAAATGACGTATGTCTGGCAGTCGTGGGCTCTTGGGCTATTAAGAAACCTTAATATATCCTTCCTATAGCCCATGCATATTTCTTGTGTATCCTCAATAAATGGCATATATAGATGTACACGCAGACAAAATCGAGGGCACAAGTAGTTCATATATAATAGAACACTATTAACGTTAGTGGTAAATGCAAATTACAGACTCATTATACAGCATGCCCCTGAATTACCAGTCTTGTGGTAAAACGGTTATTAACTATAACAACTATACAGAAAAATAAAATTGGAGTGTCTGTTTGTAATATTGAAATAACCGTTTTTTACTACATGCATATAAATACGGTACATAAACCAAAATAACATTTTTTACAAATTTTATCTCTCTGTCTGTCTGTTTGTTTGTTCCGGCTAATCTCTGAAATGGGTGGACCGATTTTGACGAGACTTTTTTTGGCAGGTAGCTGATGTAATAAGGAGTAACTTAGGCTACTTTCATTTTAGAAAAATTCTTTAATTTTAGAAAAATAAAGTTATATTCCACGAAGTCGCGAGTACAGCTATTCTGTCCTATAATGTTTTTATAGCATAGGAGACAAACGATGTTGTGGTTCATCTGATGGTAGGTGATTTTTTCTTTCAAATGGATGATGTTTCCGCCTGCCAGATCAGTTTACGCTGGTGAGGCACCATTGGAGGATGATAATATGGGTATGAGGTCAGGTCAGACAAATTCACCAGCAATTTATCACGATGGTTTCCAGGGGGAACCTCGTGGAGGTCAACCTGTCATGGTACATTGTTAGCAATGGGATCATCAGTCCACATCACCCTTTTTATAGATTTACCCAACCTCAATTAAGTTTTCAATTTGTTTAAAATTTTCAAACATCCGTCATACTCGTGAACGAGTGCTGCTTGTAGGGACTGGTCTGCTCTTATCACTACGACTGATTTAATCTTATTGTGTTTTTATATTATTATTTAGAGGCAACTGTATATTTTAAACACTATTCTCAGAAAACACTCCCTTGAGGTATATTCCCGAGATTGCATCGGATCCATGCCTAAACAAACATCATTTACCATCAGATGAGATAACTAGATACTAGCTACTCGCCCCGTCTTCGCACTGGTGCATGTATTGTATATATATGCACCAGTGCGAAGACGGACCGACCTTCCTCTTGAATCACTCTATCTATTAAAATAATATGCTTCAAAATCCGTTGCGTAGTTTTAAAGATTTAATCATACATAGGGACGGACAGACAGCGACACTGTTTTATACTATGTAATGATAATGATACTTCCTATATTTTTAAACTATGCTAATAACAATTAAATTGAGCCATTTATTTCGATGACAGTTCAAAATGAACGTTCAAGTCATCGAAATAAATGACACAGAACAATCTAGAAACAGATCTCAAACAAAGATTAGCTGTATGACCATGGAATATATTTCTATTGTAATACTAGCTGATCCCGCGACTTCGTCCGCGTGGAATAGAACTTTATTTTTCTAAAATAAAGGTAGCCTAAGTTGCTCATTATTACATCAGCTACCTGCCAAAAAAAGTCCCGTCAAAATCGGTCTAGCCATATCAGAGATTAGCCGGAACGAACAGACAGATAGACAAAAATTTTAAAAAATGTTATTTTGGTGTATGTACCGTATTTATATTCATATGTACCATATGTAGTAAAAAATGGTTATTTCAATATTACAAACAGACACTCCAATTTTATTTATATGTGTAGGTTTATGGTGTCATTGAAAAAGATATTTAAATTGTCATGGTGGAAAAAATTTTCGTAATTTTATTATAATTATACACAAATGCAAATAAAATTCAGAATTGCGAAAGGTATAGTCGACGACCTCGGTGGTCTAGCGGTCTAGCACACCGCTTTACGTCCGATGGTCGCGGCTTCGATTCCTCGCACATCACAAACATTTGTATCGGTCTGGTTATTTTGTATGTTTAATATGTATATATTTACAAATAAAAAAATTTCTATGTACCTATTTGTATCATTTATCTAGTACCCATGGTATTTTCTATGTTTAATACGTTTGTATATACGAAAAAAATCTATTTATTTGTATCAGTTATCTAGTACCCATAATACAAGCTTTAGCTAGCTTAACTTGGGTCTAGATGGCGCTGTGTCAATTGACACAGCGCCATCTAGACTCATAGATCATAACCCAATTGGAGTAGCAACGAGGTTACCTGATTTGATTTTACTCAAAGATTTTTTAATTACAGTGCAACAAGGTAAGCAAATACTTGTTGATAAAAGGGAAGGAAAACGTGTAATAAAACGTTTAGTAAGGCCAGCGACAAACTGACAGCTGACAATGTAATAATACAATAATAATAATAATAATAATAAATTTTTACCCGCAATGATCAGTCTATTACCCCATAAATGGGAGATATATAATATATATATAAAAAAATAATAATAATAATACTTTATTTGCCAAATGTAGGTAAACAATAAGGTGTTAAAAATATGTTGTTGAGATCCGTACATTAACCTCGTAATACAGTAGACTAACGTGCTATCCCCCGTCCAATTTAAAAAAGTGATCAAAATTATGGCCTGAACCGAGGTTCGAACCGCTAGCAGTGCCCTCAGACTAATACATCAATTATCTTAACCTACATACTGGGATTGTAAGTATATATGTAACCCCCTCCGATCGATCTCCCGTCTAATTCAAACGGGGATCGAAGTTACTACGGGCGGAGCTGAGGTTCGAACCCCTAGCGGTGCTCTCAGACTATAATACATCAATTATTTTCCTTAATCTACATACTAGTATTATAAATAGACAATATGTAACCCCCTCCGATCGATCTCCCGTCTAATTCAAACGGGGATCGAAGTTACTACGGCCGGAGCTGAGGTTCGAACCCCTAGCGGTGCTCTCAGACTATAATACATCAATTATTTTCCTTAATCTACATACTAGTATTATAAATAGACAATATGTAACCCCCTCCGATCGATCTCCCGTCTAATTCAAACGGGGATCGAAGTTACTACGGCCGGAGCTGAGGTTCGAACCCCTAGCGGTGCTCTCAGACTATAATACATCAATTATTTTCCTTAATCTACATACTAGGATTATAAGTAGACAATATGTAACCCCCTCCGATCGATCTCCCGTCTAATTCAAACGGGGATCGAAGTTACTACGGCCGGAGCTGAGGTTCGAACCCCTAGCGGTGCTCTCAGACTATAATACATCAATTATTTTCCTTAATCTACATACTAGTATTATAAATAGACAATATGTAACCCCCTCCGATCGATCTCCCGTCTAATTCAAACGGGGATCGAAGTTACTACGGCCGGAGCTGAGGTTCGAACCCCTAGCGGTGCTCTCAGACTATAATACATCAATTATTTTCCTTAATCTACATACTAGGATTATAAGTAGACAATATGTAACCCCCTCCGATCGATCTCCCGTCTAATTCAAACGGGGATCGAAATTACGACGGCCTGAGCTGAGGTTCGAACCCCTAGCGGTGCTCTCAGACTAAAGTCGTATCCGTCAGGCGGGAGTTGGCCTTCAGCCGCTCCATAAGTCCTTCCGCGGGTTTGGAGTGCCATCTGCACTCGCCCCCTATCGTCCGGTGAAGCTGTATAGGTCATCCGCAGCTGACAGCATTAGAGTAGTTCGCAAAAAAAGGGCTGAATCTAAATTAGGTTACACTGTTATTATTTTCAAAAGTCCTCGATTAGAACGCCGCTTTGCTTCCGATGATCGCGGGTTCGATCCCTCGCACGGTACGAACATTTGTATTTATGAGTATGATTGTTTGTATCGCTCTAAATGTTTTCTATGTATAATATCCTCTCATCTGCGAAGGAGCCAATCATTAAACTCAGACATTATAGCCCCATTTATGAGAAATCCTCGGGTCTTTCGGTGAGAAGTCCGGTCTCATAGATTTTGAAATGACATTAACATATCATTTCCAAAATATTAATATGTATTTACAATATATATATTTTTTTCAGACTATTCTAATGCTTTTGGCCGCAGCTGGCCTTTACAGCTTCACCGGACGTTAGGAGGCGAGTGCAGATGGCACTCCAAACCCGCGGAAGGAAGTGGAACGACTGAATGCCAACTCCTGCCTGACGCATACGACTTTAGTCTGAGGGCACCACTAGGGGTTCGAACCTCGGCTCAGGCCGTCGTAATATCGATCCCCGTTTGAATTGGAGGGGCGCCCGGGTGCGCGCAAGCGCCCAGTTGAATGCGCGATATTGTGTGTTTGAGGTCGTCGTCTTCGCCGGCGAGGACGGTATCGTGTGTATATAAAATATCTAAGTATTTATATCAGTTGTCTAGCACCCATAATACAAGCTCTGCTTACCGTGGGACTAGATGGCGCTGTGTCAATTGTCCAGGGTTATTATCATTACTAAAATTTGACTATCATCTCTCAAGTTAAAATGTACGAACCAGTAATATGCTCCGCAGGCAAGTGAGGCTGTGTTAAAAGCCACTGTCGTAGACTACTGATATCCGCCGGAGTCACTCCAGTCGACTTCTTATACTCCTCCTCTAATGGATACTGATCAGGGATTGACGACCACATCATTCTGCAACCATAAACACAGGTAATAAAGTACATGAAGCAATAACTTTGTACACTTTTTTTTTAATTTCACGAATCTAGGAGTATGAGATTTCGCATACTTATACTTTATATGTATAGAGAAGGAGATGCAGAATGCTAATCTTTTTTTTTAATTGAGCACAAAAAATACTTTGTACTTGTTCATAAAAAAAAAATTACACACCATACCATACCATACCATTTGACACACACAGACATATATATAATCTTTTGATTATTATTAAAGTCTGTGGTCAAATTGACAATAGATTAATATTGCTTGTCTTTAATATTATTTATCTGTATTCTTACTTAATCAAATTGAATCTAGTCAAATTGAATCTAGATTAATATTGCTTGTCTTTAATATTATTTGTCTGTAGGCTTACTGAATATTAAATTAATTTTGGTTGATTTTCGACCACCACCACAGTTGGGACGTCAGCTTGGTGACTGATCCAATTACAAAAAGAAATCCTTGAGGACATTTCCCTAAGTATAATACGAATTATATATATTAACTAGCAGTTTCCGCGACTTCGTCCGCGTGGAATTTAACTTTATTTTATTTATAACTAAAATGAAAGTAGCCTAAAGAACTAAAAATCCCCATGGGATTGAATTTATTAAAATCCTATTTAAGCGAACGTCTTCATCATAGTAGCTCCAATCTTTAATTTCAGTTCAATCAGTCGAAAATCTAAGAAGATTTATACAAACTTTCATCCCCTATTTAATCCCCTTAGGGGTGGAATTTATCAAAATCCTTTCTTCTTGCATAAAGCTACTATAACGTAGGCATCCCCTAGATGCCTACGTTATAGTAGCTTTAGGCATGCAAAGTCTCAGCCCGATCGGTTTAAAATTGACAAAGTTTCATACAAACTTTCATCCTCTATTTTATCCCCTTGGAGGTAGAATTAATCAAAATCCTTTCTTAGCGGATGCCTACGTCATAACATCTACTTGCATGCCAAATTTCAGCCCGATCCGTCCAGTAGTCTGTGCGTTGATAGATCACTATGTCAGTCAGTCACCTTTGAGTTAAATATATTTAGATTTTCCGTAAGAAATTTACGAAATATGAACATATTCAGACCCTTTTCAGGGATCAGGCGATCATCAAATATACAAAAACATCAACTTTGTCTTATAGCATTTTTTATAATCTACTATTTATATCCGTGTAATTGTGCTCGCAGTTATGATTATAAAAAAATTTGCTAGTTTGTTAACATGTTTACATATAACGTTCAAGTACATTTAGACACTCGCAAATCAGCCAAACGCAATTAACAACTTCTCCATAAGTACTACACACTATATTTAAGTTATATACTTTAAAAAAACCCAACTTTGATTAATTGTTAATAATAATAATAATAGTCATCTCAGGACAATTCACACAACGCCATCTAGACCTAAGTTAAGCTAGCTAAAGCTTGTGTTATGGGTACTAGATAACTGATACATATACATAGATATATATTATTTTATATAATATTATTATATTTCTTAAATCTTAATCCATAATAATGTCATAAACGTGAAAATTTGTAAGTATAGATGTTTTTTACATATTTTACATAGATATTGGTTTTTTTTATAAATACTTACATATTATACATAGAAAGCAACCAGACCGATACAAACAATCATAGTCATGAATACAAAATGTTTGTGCCGTGCGAGAAATCGAACCCGCGACGTGTGCTAGACCGCTAGACCACCGAGGTCAAATTGTTGTTCTTTTAAAATTCGTATCTTTCGGGCAGCCAAAGGACACGGCTCATACTGCCTAGCTACTGATTAAGTTAAAATATCTTTATTCATGTAGGTATATCTTTATGGTATTCCTTACACTTAATATAAGTCAATAGTACCGTCAGTTAGGAATGTAATAGAAGCCGAGATAAACTATCACTTTGCTCAAATGAGTCTAGCGGTTTAACACGCCGTCCTATCACCGATGGTCGCGGGTTCGATTCCTCGCATGATACAAATATTTGTATTCCTTAGTATAATTGTTTGTATCAGTCTGGGTGTTTTCGTTAAAACGTAAATACAAGCTCTGCTTAGCTTGTACTTGGATCTGGAAGGCGCTGTGTAAATTATCCTGGGTTATAATGTACATTCAGATTACTTTAATTTTCGTTGTGATAAAATTTAATAGATAGATAAATTCTTTATTCACAATTACAGACACATAACATACATGAGATATAGAAAAAAAAACATGAATTAATTAATTAATTAATACACCACGACACACCAAAAAAGAATCATCAAAGTGGAAAACATACCGTGTTACTCACATAAAAAAACACACAATTATAGAGCGACAAAAATTATACCCACCAGAATTAAATTAAGATTTGTCTTTGAAAACAACCTACCACAATAACAAGAGTTTAAAATTAAAAAAAAAACACCAACCAACGTAGCAAGCGGTGGCAACACACCGCGCATTCAAATGAACAACTAACTATCAAGAGTGACATGCTAGCGACCTTCTACATACATACATACATACAAACAACTAACAGGGAAAACATCTCGAGTCGAGTGTCGACTCAAATTGCGTTCCGTATATTTTTTTTATAAAAACAAATGTATACTACATAGGTGGCAAAAAAAGGAGTAAATAACGATGATTGCGAACAGGGATGAATGGAATAGAGAAACATATTACGTCGACCAAATGGATGGGATAAGGAAGAAGCAAATGATGTGTAGATTAGAATGTAATTGTATGCAAAAATTATAATAAAAATAGACAAAAAAGGGAGTAAATAACGATGACTGTGAACAGGGATGAATGGAAGAGAGACACATATTACGCCGACCAAATGGATGGGATAAGGAAGAAGCAGATGATGTGTAGATTAGAATGTAATTGTATGCAAAAATTTGAATAATAATAAGCAAAAAAGGGAGTAAATAACGATAACTGCGAACAGGGATGAATAGAATAGAGAAACATATATACGCCGACCAAATGGATGGGATAAGGAAGAAGCAGATGATGTGTAGACTACAATGTAATTGTATGCAAAAATTATAATAAAAATAGGCAAAAAAGGGAGTAAATAACGAGATGACTGAGAACAGGGATGAATGTAAGAGAGAAACATATTACGACGACCAAATGAATGGGATAAGGAAGAAGCAGATGATGTGTAGACTATAATGGAATTGTATGCAAAAATTATAATAAAAATAGACAAAAAAGGGAGTAAATAACGATGACTGCGAACAGGGATGAATGGAAGAGAGAAACTTATTACGCCGACCAAATGGATGGGATAAGGACGAAGCAGATGATGTGTAGACTAGAATGTAATTGTATGCAAAAATTATAATAAAAATAGGCAAAAAAGGGAGTAAATAACGATGACTGCGAACAGGGATGAATGGAAGAGAGAAACTTATTACGCCGACCAAATGGATGGGATAAGGACGAAGCAGATGATGTGTAGACTAGAATGTAATTGTATGCAATAATTAGAATAATGATAGGCAAAAAAGGGAGTAAATAACGATGACTGTGAACAGGGATGAATGGAAGAGAGAAACATATATACGCCGACCAAATGGATGGGATAAGGAAGAAGCAAATGATGTGTAGATTAGAATGTAATTGTATGCAAAAATTATAATAAAAATAGACAAAAAAGGGAGTAAATAACGAGATGACTGCGAACAGGGATGAATGGAAGAGAGAAACATATTACGACGACCAAATGAATGGGATAAGGAAGAAGCAGATGATGTGTAGACTAGAATGTAATTGTATGCAAAAATTATAATAATAATAGGTAAAAATGGAAGTAAATAACGAGATGACTGCGAACAGGGATGAATGGAAGAGAGAAACATTACGTCGACCAAATGAATGGGATAAGGAAGAAGCAGGTGATGTGTAGACTAGAGTGGAATTGTATGCAAAAATTACTTTGTACGCGTAATTGCAGAAGACAGTGGAACTTCTATCTATTTCTTAAGACCTTTGTAACCTGTACTTCACAAATGAAGAATTTGAATTTGAAATTTGATTTTTTTAAATAGTAATAATAATATTCTTGGACAATTCACACAGCGCCATCTAGTCCCAAGTTATGCAGAGCTTGTGTTATGGGCTCTAGACTACTGATATAAATGTATGGACATAGCGCCATCTAGTCCCAAGGTAAGCAGAGCTTGTGTTATGGGCTCTAGACTACTGATATAAATGTATGGACACAGCGCCATCTAGTCCCAAGGTAAGCAGAGCTTGTGTTATGGGCTCTAGACTACTGATATAAATGTATGGACACAGCGCCATCTAGTCCCAAGATAAGCAGAGCTTGTGTTATGGGCTCTAGACTACTGATATGAATACATGGACACAGCGCCATCTAGTCCCAAGGTAAGCAGAGCTTGTGTTATAGGTACTAGACTACTGATCTAATTACACAGATATTTTTTTTGTATCTACATAGAAATACTCAGACCGACACAAACAATCATACTCATGAATACAAACGTTTATAGCGAGGAATCGAACCGGCGACTATTGGAAGTAAAGCAATGTATTACACCACTAGACCACCGAGCCCGTCAAAATAAATAATTACTAACCGTTTTAATAAGCTTCATAAATAGTTAGAAACCTCCAAGTGACACCTATTTGCGAGTATGACTACAAAAAAAATTGCCAGTGCTCGTCTAATCTGTACTTTGACTGAGCATCCAGTCCATTTGTCTGTTACTATCGGTATTATCTCGTAAACATTTTGATCTTGAATTATTGATAAAGTTGAAGGTTAAAATGTGTTAATCTGGTTAACCTTGACTGATTAAACCTTCTGTTTGTTTATAAATTAATATAGTTAGTAAACTAAACAACTAGTTCCGGCTTTATACATTAGTTTTTTGTTTTCTTAAAAGGCCGGCAACTCGATTGCAATTCCTTGTATCCGTCAGGCGGGAGTTGGCCTTCAGCCGGTCCATAAGTCCTTCCTTTGGTTTGAAGTGCCATCTGCACTCGCCCCCTATCGTCCGGTGAAGCTGTAAAGGCTAGCTGCGGCCAACAGCATTAGAATAGTCCGAAAAAAAATTACTTGAAATTCCCCTGGTGTTGCGGTTGCTCATGGACAAATGAACTGACGGTTCACCTGACGGTAATCACTTACCATCAGGTGAACCGTAAGTTTAGGGACCCAGAAAATATAACAAAATAATATTTTTTTTTCAATTTTTGTCAGTCTGTCTGTCTGTTTGTTCCGGCTAATCTCTGAAATGGCTGGACTGATTTTGACGTTACTTTGTTTTTTACTTTCCAAAAGGGCCCCGTATTCTTGTGTGCCCAAGGGCCCAGCCTAGTTTAAGACGGCGGTGCATATGATTTTTGAAGCTAGAACGATGAAAAATTTTACTGTGCTATTTTGAGTTAGGTTAAATATTAAACATTTTATGGTCTCCAAGGTCACTATACTACGCGTACGGAGTTGCGGGCACAGCTAGTATTGAATAATTATTTTATTCCAATCTAAATATATATAACTCACTGACATAGTGATCTATCAACGTACAGCCCAAACCACTGGACGGATCGGGCTGAAATTTGGCATGCAGGTAGATGTTATAACGTAGGCATCCGCTAAGGATTTTCGTTAATTCTACCCCCAAGGGGATAAAATAGGGGATGAAAGTTCGTATGAAACTTTGTCAATTTTAAACCGATCGGGCTGAGACTTTGCATGCATAAAGCTACTATGACGTAGGCATCCCCTAAGAAAGGATTTTGATAAATTCCACTCCTAAGGGGATTTAACTCGAGCGAAGTCGCGGGCAAAAGCTAGTTGAGATATATACTAAAAGATTATAATATATATGTAGATATATATGTTGCCATTCTCCTTCACCAGTGGCGTTGTGGTACGCTAATTTTTCGCAATTGCATCGCGCAATCATGCATTGCACTGGCTGGCACATATTCAGGGCTGTTACATTTACTATACTAATATTGAACCTGTTGTAAATTTGACGCTGTCATTATATATATACCCCTCCGATCGATCCTCCGGCCAATTCAAATGGGGATCGAAATTACGACGGCCTGAGCCGAAGTTCGAACCCCTAGTGGTGCCCTCAGACTAAAGTCGTATCCGTCAGGCAGGAGTTGGCCTTCAGCCGCTCCATAAGTCCTACCGCGGGTTTGGAGTGCCATCTGCTATCGTCCGGTGAAGATGTAAAGGCCAGCTGCGGCCAACAGCATTAGAGTAGTCCGAAATATATATATATATATCAGCAACATCGGCTTCTTCCTTATCAATTCAATTCAATTCAAAATATCTTTATTCATGTAGGTCTATTACAGACTCTTATGATATGTCAAATCTACCGTCACGCGTCAGTTCGGAATGATTTCGATATGAGAAGAACTAAAAAGAAACTCGGCTCGTATTCTTGTAAAATAAATATTGTACATGTTTACAATAATACACATTAATTAAAATTCAAATTTGGGAGAATAGAGTGACACACTATTGCAAAAAACAAAAAATCTAATCAGTATTCGCAACCTGAACAGACCAGTCCCTATAAGCAGCACGCGATCACGAGTATGACGGATGAGCCAGCCATCATTGCACTCAACCATATTAGAAAGAGCACATCGACCGGGCCCACCACGCCGCCACAAGTTTGAACTTTATAGCGAGCATGACTGTTTCAGGTTACTCCACTACGTCAATTATATTATTTACAGCATAGGCTGTACCGATCACAGTTTTCACCCATTACAATATGTCGTTACTAAATCTTGGTATACATATAAATTAAATTGGAGTGTCTGTTTGTAATATTGAAATAACCGGTTTTTATGAATATAAATACAGTACACATACCAAAATAACATTTTTTACAATTTTTGTCTGTCTGTCTGTTTCTTCCGGCTAATCTCTGAAATGCTTGGACCGATTTTGACGGGACTGTTTTGCCAGGTAACTGATGTAATAAAGAGTAACTTAGGCTACTTTTATTTTAGAAAAATGATTTTAATTTTGAAAATAATGTTGCAAAATTCCACGCGGACGAAGTCGCGCGTACAGCTAATTTTATAATATAATTAATAACTCAGGACAATTCATACAGCGCCATCTAGTTCTAAACTAAGTAGAGTTTGTATTAGATACTAGACAACTAATATAAATACTTAAATAAAAAATCTGTAAATACATACAGAACGTAAGGGACAATTCATACAGCGCCATCTAGTTCTAAACTAAGTTTGTAAAGTAGGGTGACAATAATACTTCAATAAAAAATCTGTAAATACATACAGAACGTAATGGACAATTCACACAGCGCCATCTAGTACTAAACTAAGTTTGTAAAGTAGGGTGACAATAACCCTGAATAATATCATTGGACAATTCACACAGCGCCATCTAGTACTAAACTAAGTAGTTTGTATTAGATACTAGACAACTAATATAAATACTTCAATAAAAAATCTGTAAATACATACAGAACGTAAGGGACAATTAACACAGCGCCATCTAGTTCTAAACTAAGTAGTTTGTATTAGATACTAGACAACTAATATAAATACTTCAATAAAAAATCTGTAAATACATACAGAACGTAAGGGACAATTCATACAGCGCCATCTAGTTCTAAACTAAGTAGTTTGTATTAGATACTAGACAACTAATATAAATACTTAAATAAAAAATCTGTAAATACATACAGAACGTAAGGGACAATTAATACAGCGCCATCTAGTTCTAAACTAAGTAGAGTTTGTATTAGATACTAGACAACTAATATAAATACTTAAATAAAAAATCTGTAAATACATACAGAACGTAAGGGACAATTAACACAGCGCCATCTAGTTCTAAACTAAGTAGAGTTTGTATTAGATACTAGACAACTAATATAAATACTTAAATAAAAAATCTGTAAATACATACAGAACGTAAGGGACAATTCATACAGCGCCATCTAGTTCTAAACTAAGTAGTTTGTATTAGATACTAGACAACTAATATAAATACTTCAATAAAAAATCTGTAAATACATACAGAAAGTAAGGGACAATTCATACAGCGCCATCTAGTTCTAAACTAAGTTTGTATTAGATACTAGACAACTAATATAAATACTTAAATAAAAAATCTGTAAATACATATCAAAGGACAATTCATACAGCGCCATCTAGTTCTAAACTAAGTAGAGTTTGTATTAGATACTAGACAACTAATATAAATACTTAAATAAAAAATCTGTAAATACATACAGAACGTATGGGACAACTAACACAGCGCCATCTAGTCTTAAGCTAAGTAGAGCTTGTGTTAAATATTAGACAACACAAAAATTCTCAAATATTATTTTTTTGTAAATACATACATAATATATGTAAAAACATGCAGACTGACACAAACATACTCATGAATACAAATGTTTATACCGTGCGAGGAATCGAACCAGCAACCATAGGAAGTAAGGCGATGTTCAACCTCTAGACCACCGAGCTCGTAAATTTGTTTTTAATTTCTTATTATCCTTTATTTACTAATGCTTCGATCTCCAGCTCTCCAGTGACACGCTGTGGCACCAGCTGACTGAAGGCTGACCAACGGCGGATCCAGCGGGGGGTCATGGGGTCATGACCCCCCCTTGTACCCAGGTGGACCACTAATTGAACATAATAATTTTATTTATATATTATGTCGCCATACAGATTCTATGTAACTACATACCTTCAATATCTAATTAATTATATTTAAATGGTGCTTCTCTGGATGTCATCAAGAGAAGATGGCAATATGGCAGATGATGGCACTACGTGTATATGTACAAGTTATTAAGTATTAAGTTTTTCAAGTGTACAATAAAGAATAAATATTTTTAAGTATAGTACTTACGTACATTAATAAAATACCTACTTTTTACTTGTATCTACTGTTATCAGAATTAAATTATAAGTTATAAGTTCTTGACTTGACCACGACTATGTGACCCCCTCCTGGCACCAAAGCTGGATCCACCCTTGAGGCTGACTCATAGCGCGAAATTAGCTTTTAAGATCTTCTATATTTTTCTCTCTATACTACACGAAATAAATGATTATTATTGTTATTAATTAAGCGATGAGGCCGTCTTTTGTTTAACTTACTTTTTAGAGATTTTGCAAATATGGCTATAGAACTGTACTCCTGCACTACTGGTACTAAGGCACTAGTGGTAGAAAGGATGAATATAATAGAATGGGCAGTTGTAATCAGTGGGCTAATTATGTAACACGATATGAAATTGTTTCTGTTGAAGTTGTGATGCAATATAAAATAATTTCAATTTAATAAATGCGATCAAGTAAGATCGAATGACGGCAGCAAAAATCATTTCTATCGATAAAACACTACTATGAAGTTGCAGCGAATGTTGTTAATCCGACCAATTTAAAAAGTGAGTGCAATGCCGTAGATAGAAATAGAAATAGAAATAATTTTTATTCAAATAAACTCATTACAAGCACTTTTGAATAGTCATATTTTGATTCTACCACTCATTCGGAATGCAGATTCATCACAAGAAGAATGAGCAAGAAACTTGTGTGTTGCTCTTTTTAATAGATGTTTTTTTATAAAAATAATTACAGTATAACAAGTAAGAGGCATGCGATAATCAACATAGAAGTCGCTACGCACTCATTATTAATGTAATCAGATAATATTGTCAGTGCTATAGATTTAAAGTTTTTCTATAAAAACACATAGAGTATATTAGTATGGTTCTAGATAGCTTATACATTTAGTAGGGTACCTTTTAATTTGATGGTATGATAGACTTACAGGTCAGTAAGTTTATAGTGTTTCAATTTCCGATCACGTAAAATCCTCTTTCCTTGCCTTCCTACGTGATATTGATACAATTTCAATGACGATTCAATTATATAACTTTACTTTAAACTAGCTGTTTCCGCGACTTCGTCCGCGTGGAATTTAACTTTGTTTTTCTAAAATAAAAATAGCCCAATTTACTCCTTATTACATCAGCTACCTGCCAATAATAGTCCCGTCAAAATCGGTTCAGCCATTTCAGAGATTAGCTGGAACAAGTAACCGACAGGCATAGAGACAAAAATTTTTAAAAATGTTATTTTGGTGTACGTGTCGTATTTATATTCATATGCGTGTAGTAAATGTTTGTATATTACAAACAGACACTCCAATTTTTTTTTATATGTATAGATAACTATAGGTTTGTTGCATATTGCATACAAATTAAAACACTAGCTGATCCTCGCAACTTCGTCTGCGTCACATATTACTCAGCTCCGTTGACTGATTTACTTTTATTTAGTTACTCAACCAGTTGGTTCTATATTTAATATTTCCTCTATTTGAGTATTTAATTGAATTAGTGATAATTGGTAGTTGCTATTCACACACTTCTACTAAAAATGTAAAGAAACAACTAAATTATTTAAAAGAGCAACACGCAAGTTTCTTGCTCGTTCTTCTTGTGATGAGACAGCTTTCCGAATGAGCGGTAGATTAAAAAAAATGTGATGACTATTCAAAAGTGCTTCAATGTAAGTATTTAATTGAATTATTGCAATTTGTTAGTTGCTATTCACACACTTCTACTACAATATGTAAAGAAACAACTAAATTATTTAAAAGAGCAACACGCAAGTTTCTTGCTCGTTCTTCTTGTGATGAGACAGCTTTCAATGAGCGGTAGATTAAAAAAAAATGTGATGACTGTTCAAAAGTGCTTCAATGTAACTTTATTTAATTGAATTATTGCAATTTGTTAGTTGCTATTCACACACTTCTACTAAAAAATGTAAAGAAACAACTAAATTATTTAAAAGAGCAACACGCAAGTTTCTTGCTCGTTCTTCTTGTGATGAGACAGCTTTCTGAATGAGCGGTAGATTAAAAAAATGTTATGACTATTCAAAAGCATCTTGATAAATTCCTCGTCAATTTGTGACGACCAAATAACCTGACCTGATCTCATCTTATGAATGATAAGGTGATGATCCACTGATTGCAGCGTAATCCGTTAGCACCATTACATTATCACTCATAAAAAAAAAACGCAAATTTTATTTTACCTCTTGTTATTTCTCGGTTGTTTTTTATTTATTTATTTATTTAATTCAGGCTACATGGCCCATATTATAAATACCTTATAGACTAACATACATAAGATATAATAATGAAATATGTAAATAAAATTGTCTCTATGGTCACGGCACTGACGACGGCAATCTGCCACGGTAGCGCCGATACACCACTCCCTTCGGCCAGTAGTCCTCCTTCATGAAGGTGGGCAGCATGTTGGTGGGGACCCGGGCCACGAACGCTTTGAAGCTCGCGTTGTGGCTCGATTCCAACTGCGTCACCCTCAATGTCAGGTTGCTTTTTTGTTCTGAAGATCGTCAGGGTGCCTTAGTCCAGTACCCCTGCTTACAGACCTCATGGTTGTGGATTTGAATTTCGATTCGATCGAAAATACTCAAATCAATTTATATATATTTTATAGGGGAGGGGAGGCAGACGAGCTTGCGGCTCTTCTGATGGTAAGTGATTTCCGCGCTCATGAACATCATAATACCAAGAGAAATACAATTGCTGGAAGGACATAGAGTCAAAACATTTACTACGATGTCGACAGTTAACAACACTTCTGATGAGATAAAGTGATTAATATGCTTAAGTTCTATTGATGATAATAATAATAATCTAAGGACAATTCACACAGCGCCATCTAGACCCAAGTTAAGCTAGCTAAAGCTTGTGTTATGGGTACTAGATACATTGGATTGGATACATACATATACATAGATATATATTATTTTATATTATATTTCGTAAATCTTAATCCTTAACAATATCATAAATATGAAAGTTTGTATGTATGGATGTTTTTTACTCTTTCACGCAAAAACTACTAAACATATTTTGATGAAACTTTACAGTAATATAGCTGATACAACAGAGTAACATATCGGATACAAATTTCATGCGGCTGAAAGATCGGGCACAGCTACTATATACAAAATATATATTTAAAACATCCAGACCGATACAAACAATCGTACTCGCGAATACAAATATATTTGCCGTGCGAGGAATCGAACCCGCGACCATCGGAAGTAACACCCAGACCGATACAAACAATCATACTCACAAATACAAATATATTTGCAGTGCGAGGAATCGAACCCGCGACCATCGGACTATTCAAAAGTAACACCCAGACCGTTACAAACAATCATACTCACAAATACAAATATATTTACCGTGCGAGGAATCGAACATGCGACCATCGGAAGTAACACCCATACCGATACAAACAATCATACTCACAAATACAAATATATTTGCAGTGCGAGGAATCGAATCCGTGACCATCGGAAGTAACACCCATACCAATACACACAATCGTACTCAAGAATACAAATATTTTTGCAGTGCGAGGAATCGAATCCGTGACCATCGGAAGTAACACCCAGACCGATACAAATAATTATACTCACAAATACAAATATATTTACCGTGCAAGGAATCGAACAGGCGACCATCGGAAGTAACACCCAGACCGATACAAACAATCATACTCACAAATACAAATATATTTGCAGTGCGAGGAATCGAACCCGCGACCATCGGAAGTAACACCCAGACCGATACACACAATCATACTCACAAATACAAATATATTTACCGTGCGAGGAATCGAACATGCGACCATCGGAAGTAACACCCATACCGATACAAACAATCATACTCACAAATACAAATATATTTGCAGTGCGAGGAATCGAATCCGTGACCATCGGAAGTAATACCCATACCGATACAAACAATCATACTCACAAATACAAATATATTTACCGTGCGAGGAATCGAACCCGTGACCATCGGAAGTAACACCCATACCAATACAAACAATCGTACTCAAGAATACAAATATATTTGCCGTGCGAGGTATCGAACCCGCGACCATCGGAAGTAACACCCAGACCGATACAAACAATCATACTCACAAATACAAATATATTTGCAGCGCGAGGAATCGAACCCGCGACCATCGGAAGTAACACCCATACCAATACACACAATCATACTCATGAATACAAATGCTTGTGCCGTGCGAGGAATCGAACCCGTGACCATCGGAATTAACACCCAGACCGATACAAACAATCATACTCACAAATACAAATATATTTACCGTGCAAGGAATCGAACCCGCGACCATCGGAAGTAACTGTACTGAACCAATACAACTACCAAGGTACTGAATACAAATATATTTGCCGTGCGAGGTATCGAACCCGCGACCATCGGAAGTAACACCCAGACCGATACAAATAATTATACTCACAAATACAAATATATTTACCGTGCGAGGAATCGAACCCGCGACCATCGGAAGTAAGCTGTACTGAACCGCTAAACTACCAAGGTCTGTCAAAGTATAAGTGTGCCGTGCGAGGAATCGAACCCGCGACCATCGGAAGTAACACCCATACCGATACAAACAATCATACTCACAAATACAAATATATTTACCGTGCGAGGAATCGAACCCGCTACCATCGGAAGTAAGGCGTGTAAACCACTAAACCAGTGAGGCCGTTCAATTGATGCAATATCTACATTATAGAGAGCACAGCCCTATAATATGACGTCATGGAGGCCATTTTCGAATGCACAGTTCATTCAATGTTGTTCGTTCACACGGTGGATTACCTTCAGTCAGTGTTGTACTGTTGAACGAAAGGGCGTCTCGTGGCGGAATCGGCGCAAAAGTGAGTGATTTTATCGATATATATACCTCATAATCTTAATAACAATATTGTAATTTAGAAATCTACATATACATGTGTAAACGTTATGGTAATGGTAAGTTTTTTTTTGTTTTCTTGTACTGATCTATGGTAGATGCAGATGATTATGGCTACGAATAGTTCAGTTTTAAGTATTAAATTATATTGTTATGAACAAGTTGATATTGCAATTTCGTGTATACATTTCTATTTAAATTACTATATATATATATATTTATTTGACGACCTCGGTGGTCTAGTGGTTTAGTACACCGCTTTACGTCCGATGGTCGCGGGTTCGATTCCTCGCACGGCACAAACATTTGTATTCATGAGTATGATTGTTTGTGTCGGTCTGGGTGTTTTCTATATATAATATTTATGTATTTACGAAAAAAAAAATCTATGTATTTGTATCAGTTATCTAGTACCCATAACACAAGCTTTAGCTAGCTTAACTTGGGTCTAGACGGCGCTGTGTGAATTGTCTTGAGATTATTATTATTATTATTATATATATATAAAGATAAATTACATATATGTAATTAACTATTTATTTTATTAATAAATCTATACAAATAAATAAAATTGAAGTCTGTTTTTGTAATTTCACATTTATAGTTTTATAAATGCATATGGATACTTACATTAAAAAATAATTTAAAGTTTTTTGTTTGTCTGTTTGTTCTTGCTAATCAGGGGTATATACCATATGGGATATATAACTAGGAAGAGAGAAACAACTAGTTTATATCCGCGACTTTCTACGCGTGATTTTTTTTTTTTGTAATTAAAAATTTCTAAAACAAACGTAGTCTAAGTTACCCTTTATAACATTAGCTATTTACGAGTCTAATCGCTTTAAAATCGGTCCAACCATTTCATTATGAGGAAGAGAGAGAAAACTAGTCTCTATCCGTGACTTCGTCCGCGAAAGCAGCCTAAGTAACTGCTTATTACATCAGCTACCTGCCAAAAAAAGTCCCGTCAAAATCGGTCCAGCCATTTTAGAGATTAGTCGGAACAAATAGACAGACAGACAAAAATTGTAAAAAATGTTATTTTGGTGTATGTACCGTATTTATATTCATATGCATGTAGTAAAAACTGTTATTTCAATATTACAAACAGACACTCCTATTTTATTTATATGTATATACATCTCAAGAATTAATCACATTATATTTGACGTGGCTAAAATACTGAGAATGTGATCGGTGTGGTATTTAAGCGACCTTGACTCAGCGACACGTGAGGTCCTAGGTTCACATCCGTGATTCGAGATGTCTAGTTATCTACATATCTAATGATTTAGGCGATACGTAATTTTATCGCGTTTGGATGAACCAGTGATACACTAACTCAGAGGTTCCCAAACTTTTTTGTGTGATATACTAACTTAAAGGTTCTCAAACGTTTTTGTGTCGTACACCCCTTGCCATATGTTTTGCCAGACTCCTCTTTCTTACCTGGTATTGATTGTTTGTATTTTACATATCTGATTATTTAGCCGATACATAATTTTGACGCGTTTGGATGAATCAGTGATATAACTCAGATGTTCCCAAACTTTTTGCTGCCATTCAGTATTGGGTAGACCCCCCATTCTTACCTAGTATTGTTTGTAAATTTCTAACTATAGTAAAGTTTAGTGTTAAAAACATAAAGTTAAAACAAGATGACAGCTGTCGTAGACCCTTTGCAGTTTGTCATAGACCCCTCAGGGTCGATATAGAGCACTTTGGGAATTACTATACTATCTGTATTAGTCAATGAAACTCATAAACTATTAATATGGGATCAGGTATATACACAATATCTTTATACACATAGCTCTGTTACGTACCTACACGATATGTCAAAAATACGAGCTGAGTTTCTTGTCAGTTCTTCTCATCTCGAAATCATTCCGAACTGACAGTACATTTGACATAGCATAAGAGTCTGTAATAGACCTACATGAATAAAGATATTTGGAATTACTACTTTGATTTTGAACTATTTTGATTTTGAATATGTCAAATCTACCGTCAGTTCAGAATGCTTTCGAGGCAAGAAGAACTGACAAGAAACTCAGCTCTTCTATTCAGATGAGCTTGTATATAAATATAGTTGCAATTAGGGAGAATGTAGTGATCACCAGTATATATTATTGCATTTCAAGAGGAAATAAATCAATCAGTGTGCGTAATTCGTACAGTAAACAGCATCCGTTCACGAGTATGACGGACGTGGTTATTGTGTCTTATATAATAATAATAATAATAATAATAAGATCTTAATTTTGGCATCATTAGTTTTTTTCTTAATCTATTGTTACTAAAGTTCTTAACTCTAGTATAACAGTTACAGTCGTTACAAATTGTTAGACCTCTATCTAACAAGTACACTCACACAATATTGTATTATAGGCAAATCGTTTTTTTCATAATGTGTTCAGAATGTTGTCGGAGCTACAACGCATTCTGATGAATAGATATGCAGTTTTTTTTAATCATATAAGGCTTATAAATAAGGCTGATTTTCCTGGACTCGATATAGAATATGGTCCCGACTTTAACGTGAGCGGTTTTTTTTTGTGTATGATAATGGAATGGTGCACCCACCTGCGCTAACGGTTTACGCTGGCGGGGCACCAGTGGAGGATGATAAGATGAGCATGAGGTCAGGTCAGTTAGCCCATCGTGACAAATTCACCAAGAATTCATCACGATGGTTTCCGGCATGGGAACCGCGTGGAGGTCGACCTAACATAAAATACATTGCTAGCAATGGGAATTACTAGTTCCCATTGCTAATAATCCCCTTCCCCCATTACTCAAGTGCAAGAATCCCATACCATAGCACTTGGCAATGGCAAGGAGGGTTCCCTTGCCATCCCTCCGGCATGGGAGACTGTCATTGTAAAGATTTATTTCTACATATTAAAATAAGCTATTGTTAGGGTTCACATCGATATTGTCGAAAAATCTGATATTTTATATTAAAAGAAGGTTGTTTCATTATTACTCGTATCTTCCCTGTATAAAAGGGAGGGTTTTTGTAGGCCGCGGCATTCAGTCTTTCAGCACAGGATGTGGTTGTATTTTAATTGCTAAAGTGAATTGTGTTAGAGACAGTTAAATTAATGTTATATAGTTGTTATTTTATTATAATACATAGTGTTACTAGTATATAGAGTTGATATATCTAACACTATCAAGCATAAAAAACATATTTCTAGTACTTGTGACATATTCCTCCCCTTCCCTCTGTTGGTGACATTTGTAAAACTTCCCTCTCCTCTCAATCTCCTCATCAATCAATCAATCACTATTATTATCACGGCTCATACCCCCAAATCCTTCTAGTTTTTAATCATTGGTTCGTACATTGGTCCTTCGAACCGGATAAGTATCCGGCTCGAAGGACCTAGACTACTACTTATTATGGGGTAACTGTTGCCTGTAGATATGAGCAGTGCCTTATTACGTTATCATGTGAAACTCATGCGTTGTCTAGAACAAATTGTTGCAACTCATCATTTGTTAATCTGATAATTTAAAATAACATTCGCTCACACAAGTTCAGCTGTATCTAAATTGAAATCTGTGTATCTTTATTCTCAAGGCAACAATATTTCTCATGGGAATATTTTTGATGGATGCAATATTAAATTCATACTGTTGTTGTCTCATTTAATTATGTTGGAAATACTTTACAATAAACTTCAAACAAAGATATACATTTTTTTATGTTTGTTACCTCACATTATTTAGTAATTTACACTAGCAGTTGTCACAAACTGCACCTTAACATGTCAAACAAATTATATATGTACTATATCAATAATCAGATCATACAGTCATATATAATCATTTAAAATTATGATATTAAGACACTGTACTATGTATTACTAGCTTTTGTCTGCGGCTTCGCTCGCGTAGTAGTAACTATTATTATTAATTAGGTGTAGTTTTTGCGGCTTTACTTTTGTTTTGTGTGTGTGTAAAAAATTAGAGCCTAAAGTTGCATAAAGCTACTATGACCTAGACATCCCATAGGAAAGGATTTTTCCACCCCTAAGGGGATGCCTACGTCATAGTAGCTTTAATGCATGCAAAGTGTCAGCCCGATCGGTTTAAAATTGACAAAGTTTCATACAAACTTTCATCCCCTATTTTATACCCTTGGGGGTAGAATTAATCAAAATCCTTTATTAGCGGATGCCAACGTCATGACATCTACCTGCATACGAAATTTCAGCCTGATCCGTCCAGTGGTTTGGGCTGTGCGTTGATAGATCACTATGTCAGTCACCTTTGAGTTATATATATATAGTTATATGTATACTATTATACCCGTATTTAATAAAAACGTTCATGAAACGTTCAACTTAAGAACAAGATTTTAACTTGCTCTTAATTTTTGCTATATTAATTCTCTTTAATTCCTCAGGTAATGCATTGTATATATTTGTTACTAGCTGTGCCCGCATATCGTCCGCGTGGAATAATTTACCTTGGATTTTTAATTATTCAAACTAATTTAACTCCTCTAACAGCGGACCTCTCTTATAGAATATATAATATTCTAATCTATCGGAATATTACATATTATTGCACATTTAGACACAGTACTAATTAGAGATGGTATAGTAAATACATAGTGGTGGGCGCTCGACCATATTTTAGGGAGCCCCAATGACTCGGTCATTGGGCTCCCTAAAATATGGTCGAGCGCAGTGATGGCTGGCTCATCCGTCATACTCCTGAACGAGTGCTGCTGTGTAGGGACTGGTCTGCTCTTATCACTACGACTGATTTAATCTTATTGTGTTTTTATATTTGAGCCTAAATAAATTAGTACTGGTTGGTAGTTTGTATTCACACGTTTCGACTTGTAAAATGTGAACTTACAAGGATTGTTTAAAAGAGCAACACACAAGTTTCTTGCTTATTCTTCTTGTGATGAGACAGCTTTCTGAATAAGCGGTAGATTTAAAAAAATGTTGACTATTCAAAAGTGCTTAAATTAAGTTTATTTTAATAAATGATTTTCTATTCTATTCTATTCTATTCTAGATACATTTTTTGTAAATACATTCACAATCTACGTAGAAAACACCCAGACCGATACAATCATAATAAATACAAATATTTGTAAGGTGCGAGGAAGCGAACCTGTAACCGTCGAAAGTAAGACAATGTGTTAAACCATTAGACCACCGAGACCGTCAGTATTATATATTTAGTATCGTTTGATTGACATTAATTAAGCTTAATTTATCTGCAACATCTGCTAGTGCAAGCTACTCAAAACTTTCTACAAAAACCTAGGTAACAAATTTGACAGCCTCGGTGGTCTAGTGGTTTAGCACACCGCTTTACTATCCGATGGTCGTGGGTTCGATTCCTCGCACGGTACAAACATTTGTATTCATGAGTATGATTGTTTGTATCTGTCTGGGTGTTTTCTATGTATAATATGTACTTATTTACAAAAAAAAAATGTATCCATGTATTTATATCAGTTGTCTAGTACCCATAACACAAGCTCTGCTTAGCTTGGGACTAGATGGCGCTGTGTGAATTGTCCTGAAATATTTTTTTTTCCAAAAATTCTCATCTCCCCTCTTAAGGAGAGGAGATGGCAACATACCCCCGGCAGAAGCACAGTCGGCCGGGGTTCAGGGCCCCAGGGAGAGAAACCGGCGTACAATGCGGGCAGAATCTAAGAGCATTATTATTATTATTATAAATATAAAATTAACCTAGGCCGAGGCCGTTTTCAATTTCCTAAATTACTAAACGGATCGTAATCAAAGATATGAAGATAACATATACCTAACATATATAGATAACAACTGAGATAAGCTATCGTTTATCTAAATGAAATGAAATTTATTTGTTATAAAAGTAGTACATAATAGATGGTATGGTTATTTATGTTATATAGCTCTCACTTTTAGTCTTTACAGACATGCAAATACATATTTGAATTAATCTATTATTATTCTTTACACAATTCAATTAAATTACATCTTATACATTTATTATTATTATGAAAGTAATAAAATATTTTTTATAAAACTGTTATATATTCATTAGGAATGTTAAAGTTATGTCAAGTTAAAAACAGTTAAAAAACAGACAAAGTCTCGGTTAACAGCAAGTATGTTATAATGGACCGAGTAACTCTAAATAGTTGTAATGAAATGTTGAGATTGTATAAATGTATGCATCGCTTCCTTTGACCTTTGGCGTGTACAGCGTTCCACTTTGAAGTACTTTCAATAACTTACATAAGTAAGCATTATCTGATTTAAATACCAAAATCATACAAATTCGTCTATTTAGTTTGTGTGTTGTATTTGTGTAATCGTGCTATGAGTATTGTTGATGGTCCAATCTCTCTGAAAATAACTGAGTCGGTTATAAGATGAGTTCATAATTTTTGAAGCTAGAACGAAGTAACTTTTTCCTTTAGCTTTTTTGTATAATAATTTATGTTATAATTTTTGTTCTCTATTTGGTCACGATCACTATTCCACGCGGACGAAGTCGCAGCACAGCTAATAATTAAAATAAAATGAGGGTATGAAAGTTGGTATAGAAATTCGAAGAAACTTTTTTCTTTGGCTATTTGTTTTTTTTTTAATTTGGTCAAGGGCAAAGGCGCGGGTACAAACGGTTAATAAGTAAATTAAAAAATATATGAACAATTGAAATCCATTAATATAGTTAGTTGGTGCAACATTTCACAAGTGTACTCTACTATTTTATCAGTGGATTAAATATAAATAAATAAGACATTCAAAGTTAGTAAAAAATTAAATAGGTTATGAAAGTTTGTATGGAAATTAACCATTTTTGAAAATAGAACGAAGTAACTTTTTTCTTCGGCTTTTATGGGTTAGATTTTTTTTTAATTTCGTCTAGGGCAAAGGCGCTACAGCTTTTTTCTTTGGATTTTTTTTGGTTAGACTTTTTTTTTTTTGGTCAAGGGCGAAGTCAACGAATAAAAAAAAATTAAGAATAACTGAAATCCATTAACGTAGTTAGTTAGTGCAACATTTCATAAGTGTACTCTATTATTTTATCAGTTGCGACCATCGAAAGTGACAGAGGCAGTGGGTCAAGGCGACGCAGTATTACTGTTAGCGTTCATGTATGTATCAATATTTGAAGTTATTTGTATAATTTTACTCTTATTATTGATTTATGTAAAAATCAATTATTCATTTACTAGCTTCTACCCGCGGCTTCGCTCGCAGTGGATCGATATTTGTTTTTTTTTTAATAAAAAGTACCCTGTGTACTTAAGAAAAGATGGATGGATTGTGTGAAAGATGATATGAATAAAAGAAGAGTGTGCTCAGATATGACGACCGATAGAGAGCAGTGGAAGAGAATGACATACTGCGCCGACCCCAATTTCATAATTATTTCTATTTCTATTTCATGAATCGAACCCGCGCCCATCATAAGGCATACTAAACCACTAGACCACCGAGGCCGTCAATTATGTTCAACCAGGATTCCTTCAGTCTAAATTACAACTAACAAACAGTGTGAAACTCCACGCCTCGTTGCTTCGATTGTGTTTTCTGGTGTTATAAAAAAATCGTCGGTTAATTAAACAGTTTACTGGCGATTAAGTTATAATTAACGACGTCTATAACCATCGTAACTATGTTAAAAGTCAGTTTCCTGGCTTGTTACGAGGTTTGATATGGATGGAATGTTTATCGGCACTCTAATAGTGTTTTATGTATTGTATTTTTAAGTAGCTGTTCCGCGACTTCCCGTGGATATTAACTTAACTAAAATAAAAGTAGCCTAAGTTACTCCTTATTACAGCAGCTACTTGCCAAAAAATGTCCCGTCAAAATCAGTCACTTAACTAAAATAAAAGTAGCCTAAGTTACTCCTTATTACAGCAGCTACTTGCCAAAAAATGTCCCGTCAAAATCAGTCACTTAACTAAAATAAAAGTAGCCTAAGTTACTCCTTATTACAGCAGCTACTTGCCAAAAAATGTCCCGTCAAAATCAGTCACTTAACTAAAATAAAAGTAGCCTAAGTTACTCCTTATTACAGCAGCTACTTGCCAAAAAATGTCCCGTCAAAATCGGTCCATCCATTTCAGAGATTAGCCGGAATAGACAGACAGACAGATAAAATTTGTAAAAATAGTTATTTCGGTGTATCTACCGTATCTATATTCATATGCATGTAGTAAAAAACGGTTATTTCAATATTACAAACAGACACTCCAATTTTATTTATATGTATAGATATGGATTTCCGTCAGCCCTCTCTAGGCATTTTGATTTTTGTAGCCGTAGTCAGTAGCTGACTGTCGAAATGTCGAAAGAAGTAAAACTTTATCTAAATATATATAACTCAAAGGTGACTGACATAGTGATCTATCAACGCACAGCCCAAACCACTGGACGGATCGGGCTGAAATTTGGCATAAAAAGTCCTGTCAAAATCGGTCCAGCAATTTCAGAGATTAGC
Organism: Achroia grisella; assembly: GCF_030625045.1. Classification (NCBI taxonomy): domain Eukaryota; kingdom Metazoa; phylum Arthropoda; class Insecta; order Lepidoptera; family Pyralidae; genus Achroia; species Achroia grisella. The sequence goes on from NW_026712718.1 coordinate 402,652, forward strand.
CAGAACAAACAGACCGGACCGACAAAAATTGTAGAAAATGTTATTTTGGTGTATGTACCGTATTTATATTCATATGCATGTAGTAAAAAACGGTTATTTCAATATTACAAACAGATACTCCAATTTTATTAATAGGTATAAATTAATTGGTATAGCAGAGAAGACTGTCCCACATGACAAACAAATTAAACAAATTTATTTATTTTAGCGACTAATGATGGCATTTATGATGACACTTATGACGGCCTCGGTGGTAGCGGGTTCGATTCCTCGCACGGTACAAACATTTGTATTCATGTGTATGATTGTTTGTATCGGTCTGAGTGTTTTCTATGTATATAATGTATATATTTATAAAAAAATATGTTAGTATTTATATCAGTTGTCTAGTACCCATAACACAAGTTTTGCTTACCGTAGGATTTTTATTTTATTATTATACCAGCTACGCGCCCCGGCTTCGCATGTGTGTAGCTAGTTACATAGTGTAAAACAAAGTCGCTGTCGCTGTCTGTCCGTCCCTATGTATGCTTAAATCTTTAAAACTACGCAACAGATTTTGAAGCAGTTTTTTTAATAGAGTGATTCAAGAGGAAGGTTTATATGTATAATACATGTACACCCGGGAGAAGCCGCGGCGAGTAGCTAGTAGTCAATAATAATTATTATTATTTCATTACATATATTCAAATGGTATGTTACATAAAAAATTACAGACAGTACAAACGTTGTCAAAACTCAGTTATGAGCGATCTTAAATATCTCCCGCCAGATATTAAAATAACATCCTGATCAGATGATCCATTCATCCAGATGAATGATCATCATCATTCATTCACCAGGATGAATGACGGTCCTCCACCGTGCGGTTTTCTAGAAACTTTTTGCCACGCATCACCTTCCAGCAATGGTATTTCCGAACCGATACGATATTGAAACAATCAAGAAAAGAGCTTATTCCTTTTTAAATGGCCGACTACATACTTGCAATTCCTCTAGTGTTGCGGGTGCACATGGGCGGCGGTAATCACTCACCATCAGGTGAGCCTGATGCTCGTTTGTCCCCTGTGGTGTAAATAAAATAGTCAAATATATTTTGATAAGGATTAATAGCAATAAAACTATGGGTTACATTATTAGAGTTTTAGTAAGGATCCCTAATTTTTTTGGAAATATAATATAGCCTATCAGGGATAGTGTAGCTTCGTAATGGTGAAAGAATTTTTCAAATCGGTCCAATAGTTTCGGAGCCTATTCAATACAAACATAATAAAATAAATAAAATAAAAAAGCCTTTTATTTTCCAAAATAATAATATTACATGCATTTCTTTAATTATATTACTATTTAACTTATATTATTCTGATAATTTTTATTCATTTTATTTATATATTTTTGTTAACTGATTATTAGCATGCAATAATTATTAGAATTACACCAATTATCCATTTCTCTTTTTTATTTGGGTATCCATTTAAGGATATACATAGGCCTCTTCCAACCTTTTCCATTTTACCATTGGCAATTTTTTTTTTATTTTTAATTTTAATAGTCGCATACAAGTGACTATAGACATAAAATCTTATATGTACAGACATTAAATCATTTGTTTTCATTTTTTTTCATATTATTATTATTACTATTTATTTATGTTTTCTGTTCAATTTTTGCATATTGGGGTGCGTAAATATTTACAATTTATTATCTTAAAATAGTTACTTTGCTTAAGGTTGGAAGGTTTTGGTCTACTATTCCCACGGGGACCGGCCGTATTGGGAAAGAGCTTGTGGTTCTATAAGCGTCTGTTTGTGTTCCGGTTAGAGGAGGCGCTGTTAGGTGTTATGTTATATATCTATATCTCTATCAGAGTCCTGTGAATCTGTAGCTTGCTGTCTATTCCTAGTTTGATATGAGATAAATTGAGTTATATTTCTATTTTCATTTGTTATTTTATGTTTTTTAGTCGTTCTACGTATTACTTCTTTTGCATTTTTATTATAGGTAGTACCATAAGATGATTGATCTAACGTCCGCTTTTTGCTTTGGTTTTGAGTCATTAAACTATCATGGGTATTGTCTTTATTAGGTAGGATAATTAATTTGTTATATTTTATGATAGCTTTATTTCCTTTTTCTAGTTCACATCTCAATTCTTCTTGTAATCTTTTTCTTTCGTTTAATATTTTTTTCGGATAATCTTCTTTTACATACATAGTGGTACTAACAAGTTTAGATTTATTTTTTAATATTTGTATCTTTTTTCCTAAAGTGGTTAAACTAATGTTAATTGGTCTTATTTTATTTTCATCTTTCTTGCCAATGCGTCTTGCATATTGAATTTCTTCTCTCGTACAATTTATGTTTATATTACTATTTATAATATTTAGTATTGTATCCTCCAGTTCAGAATATGACCGTTCTTTCTCTTCAATACCGAAGAAAACAAGATTCCGAAGCCGTATATCTCTCTCTAATTGGTCTAATCGTACTTCTTGATTTTCATTTTTTATTTTCAGATCATCTAACTCAATCTTGTACTCGATTAATTTTTCGTTCAACTTGTCGATTTTCAATGATAATTTGGTGTCAATTTTATTCAGCTGTTCTCCAACATTTTTAATAGCTGCTAGTATTTCATCCATTTTAACTCCGATTTGTTTTTATGAGTCGTTATTAACAAATATAAGTGGCGTGTAAGTGACGCTCTTCGGAAAGACAAATAATACTACGCAATGTTGGGTCAAATTCACAGTGTTAGGATATGATATACGGTACAATAATTATTATATAAACACTTACAGAAAATATGCAGCTAGTTATGTACATATGTATGTATGTATACTCATAATATTTCTTCCATCGCTTGTTTACTTTTTCTCATACAAAGATAAACATCCACACAAATCGCTCTCTGTCCACCCTACAAGGGATCGAGAGCAATATATAATTATTTTTTGATGTACTTATTTATATTTTTTAATATTATATATTAACTCCAATGTCTTTTTTTTTTGTGGGTAGGTAGTACAACAGTGTATGTAATCAGTTAAGTCTTTAATTTAATATTATTCTATTATCAATTTCGATTATTTTTAATGCGAGCACTTTGTAATAGATGTTTTGTTTATTGCTTACTTGTGTTTACATTGCAAATTCCCACAGTTTTCACAACACAATCTTCTAAATCACTTTTCTCTGTTAATGATTTATTTCGACTTCGTAATTTTAATTATTATTCATTACTTTAAGAGTCACTAACACTGTCACATTTTAATTGTATGAGGATATATATATTTAGCTTATAATTCATAAGTTTTACTAATAATTAATATTTTTAAAACAATATTGTTTACGAGCTTGTTGTTTACTGCGGAGGCAGCGCCGCCATCAATACAAACATACACACACAAAAATACAAATCTTTCCTCTTTATAACATTAGTATAAATATAGATATAGATATATATATATAAATATAGATATATATATATAGATAAAGATACATATATAGATATTGATATGCGTCACTCTAGAACTATGTCTATAAACGCCCATCCTCATTACACAAGTTCATTGGATGAGTAATGATATATCTGAATATAATTAATATTGTCTGAAACATAAGTAGGTGAGGCCATTGTCTCTACCCGCGATTTAAGTGTCATGTAAATTTATCAGGTAGATGATGTAATAAGAAGTAACTTAGGCTATTTTTACTTTAGAAAAAATCTTTTATTCTAGAAAATAAAGTTAAATTCCACGCGGACCAAGTCCCCGCGACTAGGTTCACTTACAGCTAGTTCAACATAAAAACATTTTTCGTTTTAATGGTAACTGACCCTCTCAACTTCGTCAGCAGCAATGTACCATGTCAGGTTGACCTCCACGCGGTTCCCCCTGGAAACCATCGTGATAAATTCTTAGTGAATTTGTCACGATGGGCTAACTGAGCTGACCACATGGCTCATCTTATCATCCTCCACTGGTGCCCCGCCAGCGTAAACTTTAGCGCAGGCGGGTGAACCATTCCATTATCATCCATAAAAAAAAACTTCAGCATCATACTTAAATTGATATTTATCATTATATTTCCCCCCATTTTCATAGAATAGAATAGAATAGAATAGAAAATCATTTATTCAAATTACCTTACATTGTAGCACTTTTGAATAGTCATTACATTTTTTTTAATCTACCGCTATCATAATATCTTATTAAATTATAGCTTGCTAGCTACTCGCCCCGGCTTCACACGGGTGTACATGTATCATATATATAAAACTTCCTCTTGAATCACTCTATCTATTAAAAAAACCGCTTCAAAATCCGTTGCGTAGTTTTAAAGATTTAAGCATACATAGGACGGACAGACAGCGACAGAGACTTTGTTTTATACTATGTAATGATGTGTAATTCTTATGAATAAATTATATATATGCTTATATATATATAAAGTTTCCTCAAAATCCGTTCAGTAGTTTTTGCGTAAAAGAGTATCAAACATCCATATTATAACCTTTCGCGTTTTATTATTAAGACTAGCTTATGCGCGTGGCTTCACTCGCGTTAATTTATCCCCTTAGGGGTGGAATTTATGAAAATCCTTTCTTAGGGAATGCTTACGTCATAGTAGCTTTATGCATGCAAAGTCTCAGCCCGATCGGTTTAAAATTGACTTTTTATTTTGGCATATGTACCGTATTTATATTCATATGCATGTAATAAAAAATGGTTATTTCAATATTACAGACAGACACAGATACAGATGAAGAAGAACATAAACAGACGGACAAAAGAAAGTAAAATCAATTAATCTTTCATCTGTAATTGGAACTGGTTTTAATACGACATCATCATTATGCAAAGTGGGCTGGTAATGATGACAGAGACGCCTACAATGTCACTTGTTTATGCTTCAAATAGCGTAGGTACATGTGCGTTACATGTGATAAATGTAGTGTGACCACACTTCCCGTTTTGAATGGGACAGTCTCGCTTTCGTCCCCCTATTTTTTTATTGAGGGGTTTGAACTATTGAGAGCTGCTTGGATCTGTAGCACTGCGACCTATATAGATCTATTGTGCTCGCCCTTTTTCAGAGTTACCTACCGCTACCTAGACCCGTCAGGGACAAGAATTGAAGGATATTCTTAGGAGCGATGGTTTTTATCTCCATAGGATAGAGTTTAAACTTTCCAAAGGAGATATTTCGTTTATGCATGAGTGGGCTACAACCACATAGGATCTGTAGTGGCGTTTCCTCTTCAGTTTGGCAAAATCAGCAGATTTTGTTTTGCAGACCCAAGTTTGCCATGTGTTTATTCAATTTGCAGTGACCAGTTTTTATCTCCTCAGGATAGAGTGTAAACTTTTCAAAGGAGATATTTCGTTTATGCATGAGGGGGCTTCAACCACATAGGATGTGTAGTGGCGTTTCATCTTCAGTTTGGCAAATTCAGCAGATTTTTGTTTTGCAGACCCAAGTTTGCCATGTGTTTATTCAATTTGCAGTGACCAGTTTTTATCTCCTCAGGATAGAGTGTAAACTTTCCAAAGGAGATATTTCGTTTATGCATGAGTGGGCTACAACCACATAGGATGTGTAGTGGCGTTTCCTCTTCAGTTTGGCAAATTCAGCAGATTTTTGTTTTGTAGACCCAAGTTTGCCATGTGTTTATTCAATTTGCAGTGACCAGTTTTTATCTCCTCAGGATAGAGTGTAAACTTTCCAAAGGAGATATTTCGTTTATGCATGAGGTGACTTCAACCACATAGGATGTGTAGTAGCGTTTCCTCTTCAGTTTGGCAAATTCAGCAGATTTTGTTTTGCAGGCCCAAGTTTGCCACGTCTTTATTCAATTTGCAGTGACCAGTTTTTATCTCCTCAGGATAGAGTGTAAACTTTCCAAAGGAGATATTTCGTTTATGCATGAGTGGGCTACAACCATATAGGATGTGTAGTGGCGTTTCCTCTTCTGTTTGGCAAATTCAGCAGATTTTGTTTTGCAGGCCCAAGTTTGCCATGTGTTTATTCAATTTGCAGTGACCAATAAGGGACCTATATTAGTCATGATGCATACATTGTTTCGATCCCTAGCTTCGTTTACTCTTAAATTCATTATCTTTTCGATAATACCTCGGTGCTATCAGGAAACTTGCTTAAACGGGTTACGACTATTGTATAGTTATGGTATTTTTTTATAGGTAAAAAGCTTTTTTTTCAAATTTTACATATTATAATTCTACCATCCTGCAAAACTCCTGTCGGGGTTTGTCTGCAGGCACGTATTTCGCTCTTATCTACTTACTAAATAGGTACATCTTATATATAAAATTCTCGTGTCACAGTTTTCGTTCCCATACTCCTCCGAAAGGGCTTGACCGATTCTCATGAAATTTTGTGAGCGTATTGAGTAGGTCTGAGAATTGGCCAAATTCTATTTTTCATCCCCCCAAATGTTAGGGGTAGTCCACTCCTAATTTTTTTTTTATTTTAAGGCAAAACAACGTTTGCCGAGACAGCTAGTGTTTATATATTATTTTAGACAATTTTAACGTACACATAAAATACAGTATTCCGTTTTACAATATTTAAGTATTAAATACTATTAAATAATTTAATTAATTAAATTTAAAGACAAGATTTTTAAATATATTAAGTTTCTAGGTTATATGTTTTTAATAAATGTTTTCTATAATTTATACAAAAGAATTTATATATATTTTTGTCTCTAATATGTTGAGGCATATTATTTCAGGCGATTTTAATTATAACATTCGATATCCATAATAATTATTTAGATGTTGAGGTGGGGTTTCATATTTCCCTTGTACATATTTCCTAGTTTCTATACTATAGCTTGTTCTCGTCATATGGTGTTGTTTGCAGTATATATGTAATAAGTATTTATGTATTTCTGATTATGTTATATAGGTACTACATTCTCTTTATTTAAATTGAAACGAAATCGGTGTTTTTTTAATTATTCAAGCTCATTTGAAAAAACTAAGAGCTAAGTTTCTTGTCAATTCTTCTTTGCTCATTCCGCTTTGCGCAGTCCGAACTGACGGTAGATTTAACATACAATTTTCACATCACAACTTTCTATGTTCATGTGTACTATGTTTTTATATTTTTTGACGGCCTCGGTGGTCTAGCGGTTTAGCACACGACCTTACATCCGACGGTCGCGGGTTCGATTCCTCGCATAGAATAACATTTATATAAATAGTACCCATAACACAAGCTTTGTTTAACTCTGAACTAGATGGCGCTGTGTGAATTGTCCTGAGATAAAATAAACAATTTTTGTGTATATAATTTTTATAATGTAATTTAAGTTAAATCATATTTACTGAGCAAAGCCAATACTCATTAAACGATTATTTGAATGACGAGCGTGCATGGCAATAGTTGTTCATGCACGGGATTTTCATTTAATTATAGACATAGACACCTATATATAAACATACTTTGTAAATAATCTGGCTTTAAAAAAAAGTAATTCAATTGAGTTTCTTGCAAGTCCTTCTCAATTGCATCTATATACTGAACTGGACGGTAGGGAAAAACTTATAATTTAAAAAATTACGTTTATAAGCGTCTAAAATGTCCTAATATGAATAAATGATTTTTTTAATCTTGAATTTTGTTAAAAGTCTCAAGGTGAAGTTCTAATAAAAACATCAAAACTCTCGAACATTCTACAACTGACAGCCCTGATTCCAAATAACACAGGTCTCAATTACGTACATAAGGGTCTAAAATTTCCATATGAATAAATGATTTTTTTAATCTTGAACTTTGTTAAAAGTCTCAAGGTGAAGTTCTAATAAAAACATCAAAACTCTCGAACATTCTACAACTGACAGCCCTGATTCCAAAGAACATAGGTCTCAATTACATACGTTCATAAGGGTCAAAAATTTCCATATGAATAAATGATTTTTTTAATCTTGAATTTTGTTAAAAGTCTCAAGGTGAAGTTCTAATAAAAACATCAAAACTCTCGAACATTCTACAACTGACAGCCCTGATTCCAAATAACATAGGTCTCAATTACGTTCACAAGGGTCTAATATTTCCATATGAATAAATGATTTTTTTAATCTTGAACTTTGTTAAAAGTCTCAAGGTGAAGTTCTAATAAAAACATCAAAACTCTCGAACATTCTACAACTGACAGCCCTGATTCCAAAGAACATAGGTCTCGTACCTTACCCTGTAACGGCGTGTCACAAGTCAAGAACACACCTGCAGTTCCGGGTACTATCACTTGTACACTTGAGTACAAAAAACTTAGCATAGATTGCAACAGCATGTTAGATGTTATCAGAGTTGCCTCACGGTGTTAGGCAACTGGATATGCTCGGTCGAGCATTTTCGCATCGACTCGTGTTCACAAGTAAGGGCCGTGGTTCGTGTACAACAAATTGTGCTGTTATTATGCACCGATGTGTATTCAATACTAACAGACGTTCGAATTTAGACCTTAATCAATTTAAATTATAAGTTTCAATATTGTTTGTTTGAATATTATGATCGAGTATTTTCGCATCGACTCGTGTTCAAAAGTAAGGGCCGTGGTTCGTGTACAACAAATTGTGCTGTTATTATGCACCGATGTGTATTCTATACTAACGGGTGTTCGAATTTAGACCTTAATCAATTTAAATTATAAGTTTCAATATTGTTTGTTTAAATATTGTTGTTATTTTCACATCGACTCGTGTTCACAAGTAAGGGCCGTGGTTCATGTACAACAAATTGTGCTGTTATTATGAATCGAATTGTATTAATTACTAACTGGTGTTCGAAATTAGACCTTAAACAATTTAAATTATAAGTTTCAATATTGTTTGTTTGAATATTGTTTCTTTAAATATTGTGATCGAGCATTTTCGCATCGACTCGTGTTCACAAGTAAGGGCCGTGGTTCGTGTACAACAAATTGTGCTGTTATTATGCACCGATGTGTATTCAATACTAACGGGTGTTCCAAATTAGACCTTAATCGATTTAAATTATAAGTTTCAATATTGTTTGTAATATTGTTATAGAATATTTTCGCATCGACTCGTGTTCACAAGTAAGGGCCGTGGTTCATGTACAACAAATTGTGCTGTTATTATGCACCGATGTATATTCAATACTAACAGACGTTCGAATTTAGACCTTAATCAATTTAAATTATAAGTTTCAATATTGTTTATTTAAATATTGTTATAGAATATTTTCGCATCGACTCGTGTTCAAAAGTAAGGGCTGTGGTTCGTGTACAACAAATTGTGCTGTTATTATGCACCGATGTATATTCAATACTAACAGGTATTCGAAATTAGACCTTAATCAATTTAAATTATAAGTTTGAATATTGTGATCGAGTATTTATGATATTTTAGTTTTATTTTGTTTGTGTATATGTAAAACGAAAAGATAATTCACACAACACCATCTAGTCCAAGTCCGTAAGTAGAACTTGTGTTATGGGTACTAGACAACTGATATAAATACTGATATATATATATATTTTTTTAAATAAATGTTATACATATTATACATAGAAAACACCCAGACAGATACAAACAATTGTATTCATGAATATAAATATTTGTACCGTGCGAACAATAGAACCCACAACCACCGGATCGTTTCGATCGGTTTTTTTTTTTAATAATAGAATTAGTAATTCGGAAAGCAACGTAAACAAAAAATATTCATTCATTCCATAATCATACATAAAAAAATACCCCAATCTTTCGTCTAACAGCTGTTTCCGCTTCGTTTACAGTATGTTTTATCTTTTTAAATTATGGTTATATTTCGGAGTAAGTCGTGACGGGCGGTAATTGATATGAAATAATCTATGCGCGGTATGCGAGGGAACCATGAGGTCATGGCTACTATATTCGCATGGTAAGGCAATTACATTAACCAGTTACATACATCTAATGCGTAAATTATCTACATTATTGCGAAATTATCGTCATACTCGTGAACAGTGCTGCTTGTGGGGATTAGTCTGTTCTGTTTACAGCCACTACATTATTATTTTTTGTTTAAAAATCAGTCTGTATTTTTGTAATCATGTACAAGCTCTTTTAAAAAGAATAAGAGCTGAGTTTCTTGTTAGTTCTTCAATACTACGTTTACATTCAGCCGCTTCCCCTGCCACTCGCGCTGCCGGAAATATTGCCGGGCGACAACTGAGCGAGAGGGCTGAATGTAAAAACCGCTGCTACTCGCGCTGTCAAACCGACAATCGAGGGAGCGCCGGGCAGCGCGAGTGGCAGCGCCAATGGCATGAGAAGTGTTTACACTCTCGCGCTGCTCACTTCCCTGCCCACGAGGGCTGAGTGTAAATTCGGCATTAGCTCTTAAGCTTAACTGATGGTAGATTTGACATACCATAAGGGGCCGTTCAAGTATTACGTAAGCACTATAGGGGGGCGGGGGGTCTTTTCTTTGCTTATTTTGGATGACATGGGGGTGGGGGAGTCTGTATGATGATTACGTCATCGGTCGTAATTTACTTTTTTTACACGAATGGCAACCCTCACATTGTCTTTGTTAAAAAAACAATACATTAATTGAGAAATGTTTACGTAAGCATGGGGGGAGGGGTAAGAGCTTTGCTTACTTTTGCTGACAACGGGGGATGAGGGGTAAATAATTGTGATAAATCTGCTTACGTAATACTTGAACAGCCCCTAAGACGTAGGTCTTATGGTATGTCAAATCTACATGAATTAAGATATTTTGATTTAATCTGCTGTCGCTGCCAACTCTGTGTAGGATAGCGTGAAGATAGACAGTTTTTTAAGTGCATAGCAATGGTAAACTGCCTGCACTAACGATATAACCTATAGGAGAATGATAATATGAGATGAAGTCGGGTAAGTTAGCCCATAACGGTGCATTCATTTTTTTTTATTTTATAACACAGTGGACAAACGAGCATGCGGCTCACCTGATGGTAAGTGATTACCGCCGCCCATGAGCACCCGCAACACCAGGGGAATTGCAAGTACTACTTACTTGTCGGCCTTTTAAAAAGGAATAAGCTCTTTTCTTGAAGGTTTCAATATCGTATCGGTTCGGAAATACCATTGCTGGAAGGTGATTCCACAATGTAGTTGTGCGAGGCAAAAAGTTTCTAGAAAACCGCACTGTGGAGGACCGCCATTCTTCCAGATGATCAGGATGGTATTTCAGTAAATTCATCGGACAGGGCTGTATTTAGAATAGAATAGAATAGAATAGAATAACATTTATTACATCACAACACAATAACAACGACGCTGACAGCTTCATATAAAGTATTATTTAATTTAAAAAACATAATAAAATCACAGCATGCAGTGAGTTTTCGTTTAAAATATAGTACCCGATTTTATACGCCTTAAAATAAAATTCATAAGTTGTAAAAGCTAAAAAAGCACACTATAAGTAAATATTTATGTTGATACCAAAATACGTAGCGATAAATAAAAAAAAAACATCCGAGAACATTTTAAGGTCTTTGGCCCAACCAAAGACCTTAAAATGTTCTCGGATATCGGAATCTTATTCCCGAAATAAAGTATGATAATAAAATGAGGAAATTCCAAACGATACGACATGAAATTACAATAAAAAAATATATATTAGTTATTACTGGCTACTCGCCCCGGCTTCGCACGGGTGTACATGTATTATACATATAAACCTTCCTCTTGAATCACTCTATCAATTAGAAATAACCGCTTCGAAATCCGTTGCGTAGTTTTAAAGGTTTAAGACTTTGTTTTATACTATGTAATGATGATACGGATATTATAATGATTTTGCGCTGTGGATACACGTGTTGTGTTTACATAATAATTCTTACGATTTAATACAAACAGACAGTTTCAATATAGCAATATATTTGATTTATAATATTAACTCATATGCATGTTAGTCTATATGGTATTTATAATATGGGCCTAGTTGCCTGAAATAAATAAATAAAATAATCATATATGCAATAAAATTGGAGTGTCTGTTTGTAATATTGAAATAACCGGTTTTTGACTACATGCATATGAATATAAATACGGTACTTACACCAAAATATCATTTTTTACAATTTTTGTCTGTCTGTCTGTTTGTTCCGGCTAATAACATTTTTTACATACATTACATTTTTTATGTCTGTTTGTTACGGCTAATCTCTGAAATGACCGGACCGATTTTGACGGGACATTTTTTGACAGCTGATGTAATTAGGAGTAACTTAGGCTACTTTTATTTTAGAAAAATAAAGTTAAATTCCACGCGGACAAATTCACGGGTACAGCTAGTCAAATATAAATGTTGTTGAGCCAATAATTTATAGTCACATGTTTACTATAGTCAGGTCAGAAGCGGATCCTATTGAATGTGACGCAAGATACATCAAAGGTCGCGGAACGGGTTCTATGGCAGACTCATCTAATGCAAAACTAATATTTGTATGGTGCACTTGTTGTAGTGTAAACGCGGTTTTTGTGTGCTAGTGTATCAGTTTTATTTAGTAACAGAATTTGAATTATAAGCATAGATAAAAAATGTATGTAGAAACATTTTTACGGCCTCAATTGTTTTTTTTTCGGACTACTCTAATGCTGTTGGCCTTTACAGCTTCACCGGATGATAGGGGGCGAGTGCAGATGGCACTCCAAACCGAAGGAACGACTTATGGAGCGGTTGAAATCCAACTCCCTTCTGAGGGCACCACTAGGGATTCGAACCTCGGCCCAGGCCGTTGTATTTTCGATCCCCGTTTGAATTGGACGGAGGATCGATCGGAGGGGGGCCTCAAGGGGTGGTGTAACGGTTTGTTTTCAATAGTTGCGAGATTTTTCTTTTTTTTCGGACTACTCTAACGCTGTTGGCCACAGCCCTTTACAGCTTCATGGACGATAGGGGACGAATGAAGATGGCACTCCAAACCCGTGGAAGGACTTATGGAGGCTGATAGCCAACTCCCGTCTGACGGATACTACTTTAGTCTGAGGCACCGCTAGGGGTTTGAACCAATTCTCGGGTGTCACCGAACGATAGGGGGCGAGTGATCTTCACTCGCTCCCTATCGTCCGGTGAAGCTGTAAAGGCCAGCCGCGGCCAACAGCATTATAATTGTACGAAAACAAAACCGTTAAATAAAGTTAGTAACGCAGAAAAGTTAAACAAACAAACAAAGTCATTTATATATATATATTGTAGGCGACGCACTACGTTATCAAAAAATTGTATCTTTTTTTTTTTATAAAATTAATTTTATTATTATATGTCCGTATATATACATAAATATACACGATACGTTCGTTCTTTGTAATTTTTTTAATAAATACATATGAGGGTGCGCACAATGTAATTAATATAAATCTACCCGTTTTCTACACAATATTGTAGTCGGATTCAGACGATCGCGGTGACGCTCGGTGTCACATATAAAATAAGTGCGTGCTCTCAGTTTGCGAAAATAAGTCGGTGTTTTAAACCTTCCTTTACATATATAATGCTAAAAAAAGATAAAGAATGCAAAATATTTTGTGCTTAAATTATTATTATCACTTAATACAAGATTCAAAAGCAACGAAAACAAATTTTATAAGTTTCTTGACTCTGGTGTTTTGAAACGATTCAAATAAATGTTCGGACAGCGTCCGATATTAATATTTTCCTTTATTTTGGAGCAAATCGCAGCCAAATGTTTGTCATTATGGACCTTTATTTATGGAGGATTTCCTTATCTATATAAAGAAATAGAGTTTAAGTGTCTGTTTGTAATTTCAAATTGTCAACGTTTCACTACATGCAAAAAGTTTTGATGTACAGTACTTAAAATTTTTGGCTTGTCAAAATTTTAGAGTCGATACACGTGTTGCAACGGGTGTAGATCTGATAACGGTCGAAGTTTGGTCACTAGTGGGGAAGATCGTAACGCTTCCCGTAACGGTGGTCAGGTTTCCGCACTGAATATTTGTGATGTCTCACATGCTAATGGTAGCTAAATTAAACAAAATAATAGAATAGAATTTATTAATTCGTTTTATACAGTAATGACATGTGCACAAGGAATAATATACACATTAAAAAAACAGAGTCAGTGTGGACCACAACTCAACATAATGCTGGAAACAGATTCCGGCGCTGATTTTCAGTTGGGCCCATAGTACGGACGCACATATATTACAATTAAAAAATACGCATACATTAACTTTATAAAACAGACATTATACAATTAAAAACAAAATTATGTCTATGAGAAAAAGATAATAAATAATAAAAAGAAAAATTATAATAATCGCAAAACATTATGTACGCCTTCAAATAATAATATAATAATACTAGCTGTCCCGGCAAACGTTGTTTTGCCTTTAAATAAAAAAAAAAATGGGGTTGATGATAGAAGAGTGAAAATTTAGGGGTGTGTGTAAAAATACAAATAGTAAATGACTTTTAAACTGTATTGCTATATATATCAGGCAATAATAAACAGATGGACATGAAAACGCAAATAGTACGACAACTGGGGTTACGAAGTTACGTACTTACGAAGTTTTGGTAAAAAAACTACAAATCCACATAATAAAAGAGTAAAAATAAAAACAATTGTCGAAAGAATGAAAAAACAATTTTTCGCGTGGACCACCCTTAACACTTAAGAGTATAAAAATTAATTAAAAACCTATTCTCTGACTTGGTGAATATACATAAAAGTTTCATCAAAATCGGTCAAGCCGTTTCGGAGGAGTATAAATTCGAAACCTGTGACTCGAGAATTTTATATATTAGATACATTTAGCAAATAACTGACATTCATATTACAGTTAAAATAAGAAACTGATGTTATCCATAACATAAACTCCAGATGCTGTATCACACGCTGCTCATCTTATCCAGTGTGGTGTTATCCAGCTGCGACGTGTCTCATCTGCAGCTCCAGGAAGACCACACGACGGAGCCGCCGCCACCGAAGCCCTATGTGTTCTCTTACACGGCCGGCAGGTACCCTGGTCATGCTGATAGACAGCATACCGAAGTTAGTGACGGCAGTGGAGTCATTAGAGGTGAGATTCTTGTATGTAATAATAACACACACCCACACAACTGAGCACACACACCCACACACATACATACACACACACACATAACGATTGTTCAAGAAAACAAATATTTAAATTAAACTAAAAAATAATAGTAAATTGTTGGTAAGTTTTTTTTAATTTTTTGTATCAAAAAGTGTATATCTGTTAATTTTTATAATGTGGCATTAGAAAGAAGAAGAAGAGAAGAGAAGACATACAATCCTAAATTTTTACCAGGGATGTTATGGATATGAAATTTCGGATCGGAGGTTTCGGATATAGGAATGATTATTATACCGGACACGGATACGGATGTGGATATGAAATTATTTCAGATTATCCATTAGTTTCGGATAATTTCAGTTATGAATATTATTTTTTTAAGGAATTTCAAAAGTAAAATTACAAATAGCTCATAAAATAGTTACATAACTTGTCTCTATTAGGCTCCGCTCCTATCCGATATTATCCGAAACTTTTATTTCGGATTCGGTTACGGTTACGAATATTTTTTATATCGGATATCCGATAGTTTCGGTTACGGCTACGGAGCTCCCTAACATCCCTGATTTTTACCCATCTACCATCAACCTTTATTTTTCAATAGCGATATTAATTTATATGGCAAAATAACTTTTAGTAGGACAGTAGTTATTTAATAAAAATCATTATAAAACTGTGAACTATCCCTCAAATCTTAGTTCAGGCTTTAACAGTTAGGTAGTAGGATTCACAGTTATGAAATTTCTCAGTGTTATTTTAAGACAGTAACTGAGTTTCTTGCCATTTCCAAACTGAACTGTGAAATCTTAATCTTACATATATTATAAGCGCGAAAGTTTAATATATATGTTTGTTACAAAATATAATAATTACAATTTATTGAAATTAATAGTTATAAATGACTTGTAAATATTAATTATCTGTTTATTGGACAAAAGTTGTGTTTCATTATGTATACCCTAGATATGAATAATTTAATTATAATCATGAAGTAAAGAGATTGAAAAGCTTATTTTATTATGTTTATTACTAATTATTATTATATTAAACATTAGAATTTACCAAAATGTCTAACAGGATGCAATAAAGCACAGTCTGCCAAAATTTAATTTATTGTTTGTTTTGTTTATTGTCTCTGTTATGTAAGATTAGGCTAAGATTTGATCCTGGATGTATAAGTTATTATATTAAAATGTTCTCTAAGTAATAGTGTAATTGTTACACCATCTTGTATATACCATATAGATTGATTATAATTAGACTTGTCATAAGTGTCTGTTATGGACCTATATGAATAATATTTTTTGAATTTTGAATTTTGAATTTTACTGTTTCACGCTAAAACTACTAAACGTATTTTGATGAAATTTAATAGTAATATTGCTTATACATCAGAGTAATACATAGGCTATATTTTATATTGAAATTTAACGCGGGAACCCCTGGGACAGCTAGTAATATTATAAACGCGAAAGTCTGTGAGTATGGATGTTTACTCTTCACGAAAAAACTATTGAACGGATTATGATAAAACTTTGCAGTAATATAGCTTGTAAATCAGAAGAACACATAGACTATAACTTAATAAGATATTATGTAAATTAAGCGAAATATAACGATAAATGTCATATAAGTGTGACGAACATGCGCGGGTCAGCTAGTATGAAATAATATCGAATTGTTCAATTTCTTTCAGGCTCATTCTCCTACGTGGACCCTCGCCAGAAGGTCCGCACTGTGGACTACATAGCAGACAAGGAAGGCTTCCACCCGATCCTGAACGATGCTCCTCCTGAACATCCAGCTGACTCTGAGTCTGTGGCGCAAGCTAAAGACAAACACTACCGGCTGTATGCTAAAATTGCTGAGGAGCATGCACACCAACCTCATCCATTGGGTAACGAAAATGATAATCAACATAAGCAAATTGACAAACAAAGTAATGGCCTACCAGGTGGAAAGTTAGAACTGTCGATTGTAATAATAATAATTCGTTTAAAAACTCACCATCATTGTCATTTCTTTCATAGAAGTCATTGTTTGGTGTCAAGTCTATCACCCTATCAAAGGAGATATGTAAAATACATATCATTACATAGTATAAAACAAAGTTACTGTCCTGTCTATCCGTCCTTATATATGCTTAAATCTTTAAAACCACGCAACGGACTTTGAAGCGGTTTTTTTTATTAGAGTGATTCAAGAGAAAGGTTTATCTAAATATATATAACTCAAAGGTGACTGACGTAGTGATCTATCAACGCACAGTGATGCGGCTCGAATGAATGCTCAGATGGTAGGTGATGTTGCGGCTCGAATGATAGATGGTAGGTGTTGATGGCTTCAGCAGATTACGGGGTGAATACATGATAGATTTTGCTTGATTTCTTGAATTTAATTGGTAAATAGTATTATAAATTACAAATTAGGATTAGTGAACAAATTGTACGTTACATCAATCGGTTGATATTTCAAGTCTGTTACGTTACGCAGCGAATTTAAAAATCATTCGATCGATATAATTATTATATATTATTATAATTAGTATATTAGTTCACTCCACCAAATTTGTAATTAATAGTATATTTACCATTAAATTTAAGATAGTAAGCAAATTCTATCATTTTCAACAACCCTGTAATCTGCTGAAGCCATCAAACCAACCATCTATCATTCGAGCCGCAACATCACCTACCATCTGAGCATTCAAGCCGCAACATCACCTACCATCAGAGCATTCAAGCCGCAACATCACCTACCACTATGCTAAATAGAATAGAAATACATTGTAAAACAATTACAGTATAATTGCCGCTTACTTTGTAACGAGTTTCTAAATGATAAAGTGTTAGTTATGACATTGTCGTGTCGATAATTGTATAGTTAATAACGTAATTACAATACGAACATACAATTTATAATTTACGACGCTCGCGTGTCACCTAACTTATTTTTTATTTAATAATACTAATAATAATAACTTAGGACAATTCAAACAGGCATTTCGACAATAAATATATTACTACGACAATAATTTATTCCCTTAGGGGTGGAATTTATCAAAATCCTTTCTTAGAGGATGTACGTCATAGTGGCTTTATGCATGCAAAGTCTCAGCCCGATCGGTTTAAAATTGACAAAGTTTCATAAAAACTTTCATCCCCCATTTTATCCCCTTGGGGGTGGAATTAATCAAAATCCTTTCTTAGCGGATGCCTATGTCATAACATCTACCTGCATGCCAAATTTCAGCCCGATCCGTCCAGTGGTTTGGGCTGTGCGTTGATAGATCGCTAAGTCAGTCACCTTTGAGTTATATGTATTTAGATTATTAGAGCAATACAAACAATTAGACTCATCACTCAGTAGGAATTGAACCCGCGACCATCGGAAGTAAGGCGGAAGTAAACCGCTAAACTACCGAGGCCTTCAAACATTACTTTGTTACTACTTGGAAATGCCATGTAATATTTAATGAGCAATTTGTAATGGATACTTTTCAATCAATACAATAGATCAAATGCATGATTCATTGACACTGTAATGAACATAATGATGAGATTAAACACCCGGAAACCATAAAACAAGAAGATAAAATTAATTTATTTAAAACAAGGCTTAAAGAACTACTGACCGACAAAACTTACTATACAATAAAAGATTTTTTAACAGACGTACTATAGGAGCTAACTGGACACTACAACAGATCTGAATTTTAAATTTCATTTTGGGAATGAGTCATCTACGAAATTGCCAACTCTTTAAACATGTGTTAGTCCATGTGTATTGTTGATTTATCATATGTAAATTTATGTATATGCATGTGCAATTATAAATAAATAAATATAAAAAAAAACTATTAAAATGTATAGAAATCAACCTTCTGGATTTGCCTGGAGTTTTTAGGGAGTATTTTGTATCCCATAGCATTGATAGTGTAAATTGAAATGTATATTATGTGATATTAGCTATGTTTATGAATATCAAGTTTTTTGTATTAATATTTTTCACTACCGTTCAGTTCAATATATAGATTCAATTGAGAAAAACTGGCAAATAGACAACTTAAACTCAACTAATTTTTATTTTTTTAAAAAGCCAGTTTATTTACTTATATGGATGTATATGTTTAACATTAAATGAAAACCAACTATCGCCATGTACGTTTGTCATTGTCATCATATTATATAGAGTAATTTTCCTAAATGTTATTTCTTGTATTCCCTTCAGGCGACTCAACTCCCCGCCAGTCAGCGGCTGTAGCGCTTGCGTCAGCGAAGCACGCCCAACTGTTCAAAGTAATAGCAGAGCAGCACGCCAGGATAGCAGCGGAACGAGAAGCGCTGCAGCGGGAAGAAGAGGAGAAACAAAACCTGCAGGAATTAGGACATTAGAACAATATTGCACTCCAAAGAAATTTCAAACCACATTCGACAATGCAACTCCCACTCTATTTCTAGAACATTCAATTAATTTTAGCGGGAAAGTGTAAATTCATCAGTAGCCGCCATCTTTATTCTTTTTTTTTATTTTAATAATTGGATATTTCTCTCTATTTCTGGAATATTCAGTTACTTTTGGCGGGAAAGTGTAAATTCATTAGCGCGGTAGCCGCCATCTTTATTCTTTTTAATATTTGGATATCTCTCTATTTCTGGAACATTTAATTACTTTTGGCGGGAAAGTGTAATTCATTAGCGCGGTAGCCGCCATCTTTATTCTTTTTTTAAATTTTAATGTTTTAAAACATATCTCTCCTTATATTTTATCAACTAGCTAGATCTCGTAGGAACTCTCCCTTATTAACAAAATTGCTTTTTTATTGCAATTAAATTGACACAAATGTTTTTAAAGATGGCGCTTCTGAAGTTCATTTAACCTCAAATATTTGGTTACTCGTGTATCTTCGAGGTTAGTATAAAAAAAATATATTTTGTAATATATTGCAATTTATTTGATGTATGTATGTAATATAAAAAGAATTTATATGGAGGTAGATGATGACGATTGAATGCAAATTTGAAAGCATAATGTAATAAGAGTGTTTTTAATTCTTGATTGATCATTTTTTTTAATAACACATGACTGTTTATCTTAGTACTTATGTCAAAAATATCACTATTGATTGGCATTGGCATCTACCTGCATGCCAAATTTCAGCCCGATCCGTCCAGTGGTTTGGGCTGTGCGTTGATAGATCACTATGTCACCTTTGAGTTGTATATATTTAGATTACAAACTATTGAAAGATACTGTAATTTAAGTTTAAAATATGGTATGGTTTTAGTTTTATTGAGTATCAAAATTTGAATTGTGCCAATATATATGAGAAGGGCTAGAGATCGTGCCCAGTGGTATGCCTTGGGAGAGGCCTTTGTCCAGCAGTGGACTGCAGTGGGCTGTTGATGATGTGCCAATATGAATTTTTGGATTCTATCCAAAATGTTTTCTTTTTCTTTATAACTACCTATATATTAGGCATTTAAGTATATTTTAGGTAAATACATGAATTTCAAGCACTCTTCCATGTAATGATTCCCATACAAAATTTACAATTATTTATATAGCAAAATGAGTTTAAAGATTTTGCACCTTTTTGATTTTTTGTTTCATTGCTGTGTCATGGTGAACAAAAAAAAAATTAAACAATTATCATTTAAGATATTTTTAAGTTTTTACGAGATCGAGGAACAGCAATTATATTTCTAAATATATATATACCACAGATGACATAATATGATATATATTTTATAATACAGTCTTCAATTTTTAATTAAACAGCTATACCTATATACAGTATATATACGTATGCAGCACATAGGCTATGGTAACCATTTACCATCAGATGGGCCGTATGCTTGATTGCCACCATCCTAGTATAAAAAAAGACTATAAAATTCTGATGTATAAGCTATATTATTGTAAAGTTTAATTATAGTTCTTATAAGCTACATTACTGTACAGTTACATCAAAATCAGTTCTGTACTTTTTGCCTAAAACAGTAACATACATGCATACAAACTCACAAACTTTCGCGTTTATAATATTAGTTAGGTGCAAAACAATCTTTGATAGTGATTTAATCATAATATTTGATATCTGTGATCAATCATCGGATTTTATTACACTTATTTTAATATAATTATTTAGCAAAGATAGATTATATTCGTATATTATCTGTAAGACTACTGTAAAATACTCTTTAAATTGTTATTTTCGACGTTAGCTAGTCTCAGTGACAATTTATTTTCTACTTTTGTAAATGAAATTAAATGATAAAAAATATTTTGTATTATTTATAAAATTGTACAAAATAATAAATATTTTTCTATTCTTGCTTTTTATTTTATTTTGTTACTAGCTACTCGCCCTGTACATGTATTATATATATGAACCTTCCTCTTGAATCACTCTATCTATTAAAACCGCTTCAAAATCCGTTGCGTAGTTTTAAAGATTTAAGCATACATAGGGACGGACAGACAGCGACAGCGACATTATTTTATACTATGTAATGATAATGTTACTAATATACTTGGACAACTTACACAGTGCCACCTATTCCCAAGCTAAGCAAAGTTTGTGTTATGGGTACTAGATATTTAATATACGTAGAAAACAGCCAGACATGAAACAATCAAACAAATCAATACAAATGTTTGTACGAGGAATCGATTATTATAATATATTGCGAGAGATGCTGGTAGATATTTATCACAGCAGAGCGCAGTGACAGGAGTGTATAAACCAAAATGTATATAAAGAAAATCATATTTTGATATGTATAAAATTTTATATATATAATAATAAACTTTATTCATAAATGCACGGTACAATTAAATATAGTTAGCCCTGGCTTTCGATTTAGGTGAAACCTGTGTCACGAAAGCCAGTTCCCTCCAACATTCTGTAAACATTTTTTGGTACATCTGCAGTTGTGTACATAAAGGAATACAAAAAAAAGAAAAAATGTATAAAGAGACGCTATTCTTTTTGACATACTAGATTGTACTGGACTTTTATTTAATACAGTGTACTGAGAAAAAAAAAAAAAATCAAAGCAATAAGTACTTATATATAAAATTCTCATGTCACAGTTTTTGTTCCCATACACCTCCGAAACGGCTTGACCGATTCTGATGAAATTTTGTGAGCGTATTGAGTAGGTCTGAGAATCGGCCAACATCTATTTTTCATCCCCCTAAATGTTAGGGGTAGTCCACCCCTATTTTTTTTTATTTTAAGGCAAAACAACGCTTTCCGGGACAGCTAGTAATATATAAAAGTAACGGTGATTCAAATTGTAGGTTTAACAGTTATAACCTTAATTATATATCGCTCATTATGTAGGATTATTTATATATATAAATAAAATTGGAGTGTCTGTTTTGTAATATCGAAATAACCGTCTTTTACTACATGCATATGAATATAAATACAGTACATATACCAAAACTACATTTTTTATCATTTTTATCTGTCTGTCTGTTTGTACCGTCTAATCTCTGAAATGGCTGGTTCGATTTTGACGGGACTTTTATTGGCAGGTAGGGGATGTAATAAGGAGTAACTTAGACTACTTTAATTTTAGAAAAATAAAGTTTATTTCCACGCGGACGATTTCGCTTGTATTGTAATAAATTAAATAACAGTTCCTTTGCTACCCAGTATTAAAGAACTAAATATAGTGTGTTAAGATTATATTACTAGGTGATATCCGCGACTTCAGGTATGTGCGCAGAGTTAGTAGTTCAACTACCATATTTTCTTCTCCTCGGTCCTATCTATCTTTATACCAAAATTCATCGAAATTGGTTCTGCTTCTTTTTCATAAATTATAGCATAAGTGTTCTTCTGATATGAGCTATATTGTTGTATAGTTTCATTAAAATCTATTAAGTAATTTTTACGTAAAAAAATCCATACACCCATACATACATTTTCGCTTTTACAAAATATAATATAAAACTCTCGTATCAGTGTTTGTAACAAACCTCCTCCGAAATGGCTTGACCGATTGTTATAATATTTTGCGTGTATATTCAGTAAATCTCAGAATATGCATAAACTATTTTCATACCCCGGGTTCGATTCTCGCCCGGTGCAAACATTTGTATTCATGAGTATGATTGTTTGGATCGGTCTAAGCGTTTTCTATGTATATTATTTGTGTATTTATAAAAAAAAAATAGTATCTATATCAGTTGTCTAGTACCCATAACACAAGCGCGTTACCGTGGGACTAGATGACGCTATAGGTTATTTATTTATTTGTTAATAAACAATGAAAACACATGTATAGTAATGAAATAAATGTTTATTGGTTCAATGTTGTTGGGTCATACGTCTAGCCGTAGTCCTTTGTTGCGTTCAACCAGTGCTGTCTGGAAAAAAAAAATATGTGAAAATATATTTATACTCATTTTAAACCCTTATTGATATTATAAATGCGAAAGTAAGTCTGTCTATCTGTCGCGATTTCACGCTAGAACTACTGAACCGATTTAAAATAAACTTTGATACACAGATAGTTTAGACCAGAACATTAAACGCTAGACACAGCTTTAGGTTGGCTGGAAGAGATCTCTTGCAGATAAGCCCACCCTTGCTCGAATATTTGTATAATTATCTATATTTATTAATATAACAAGTGCAATAAAGCATATTATATTATGGTGGCTGGTTCGATTCCTCACACGGCACAAATATTTGTATTCATGAGTATGTTTCAATCGGTCGGGTGTTTTCTATATATATAGTATGTATTTATATCAGTTGTTTAGTATCTAACACAAGCTCTAGCTGGACTTGGGTCTAGATGGCGCTGTTTGAATTGTCCTGATATTATTATGAAAAATCTTACTAGATGGCGCTGCCGTTGCTGGTGGTGCTGGTGGCTGCGATGGTGGCTGCGATGGTGGTTGCTGAGGTCTACCACCCCCTCCTCCATTACATCCAGCTCGCTTTGCACCTTCTTTCAGAGCAGCTGGCTTATCACCCACGGACATGCCGCTCTATATATATATAAAATATATAGTCCAATATTATTAAAAGAAATAAAATAGAAATAATCTTTATTCAATCAATTCAATCTTTTGAATAGTCACATTTTTTATTCTATCACACATTCGGAACGCAGAGTCATCACAAAGTGAGGAACTTTTTTTTTTTTATTGGGTTGTTTGGGCTATTGTCAGATGTGTAGCACCTGTAGCACTGCGACCTACATAGATCTATTGTGCTCGCCCTTTTCAGAGTTCGCTACCTAGACCCGTCAGGGACAAGAATTGAAGGATATTCTTAGGAGCAATCGTTTTTATCTCCTCGGGAAAGAGTGTAAACTTTCCAAAGGAGATATTTCGTTTATGCATGAGTGGGCTACAACCACATAGGATGTGAAGCGGCGTTTCCTCTTCAGTTTGGCAGAATCTGCAGATACTTGTCGTGCATAGGCCTAGCTTAGCCATATGCGTGTTCAATTTGCAGTGTCCTGTGAGGGCCCTAGTCATCATGCATATGTTGTTTTTACTCAATTGCAGTAATCTATTGGAGTATTTGGTCGAGAAGCCCGATATAAGGTCTTTTGAATGTATTAATCCTGGCATTTCTTGCCAGTGATTCAGTGCTTCTCGTTTGGTTATTAATTTGAGATGTCCCAGTTTTAGGCAACGAGGCACACCACAGAAGGGTGAGGAACTTGCGTGTTGCTCTTTTAAAATCTAAATATATATAACTCAAAGATGACTGACATAGTGATCTATAAACGCACAGCCCAAACCACTGGACGGATCGGGCTGAAATTTTGGATGCAGTTATGACGTAGGCATCCGCTAAGAAAGGATTTTGATTAATTCTATCCCCAAGGGGATAAAATAGGGGATGAAAGTTTGTATGAAACTTTGTCAATTTTAAACCAATCGGGCTGAGACTTTGCATGCATAAAGCTACTATGACGTAGGCATCTCCTAAGAAAGGATTTTGATAAATTCCACCTCTAAGGGGATAAGTTAACACGAGCGAAGCCGCGGGCAAAAGCTAGTGTAAATATATTTGGTGGTTATTCATAAACCGTCATATGAAGTAAAATAGAAATAGTAATCTTTATTAAAACAAACTTAATATAAACCTTTTTGAATAGTCATAGTATCATACAGAACGCAGACTCATCACTAGGAGAACGAGAAAGAGACTTGCGTGTTGCTCTTTGAAAATGTAAAGTATTTTTTACATTTTCAAAGAACAATTTTAGTCGGTAAGTACTCAGAAACATACAATTACAATACACTTAAAATTAACAAAAACAATAAAACACACACAAAACAAAACAAAAACAAACATTAAGAAGAATTACCAAATAAATATTTTGATATACTTATACAAATTTCGTGTCACATGTTTGTTCGCGATGGAATCATAAAGTACTGAACCGATTTTGGTGTAATTTTATACGTATACTTAGCAGCTCTGAGAATAGACTAATAGAGAATATATAGAAATTTCATTTCATTTCACATGTTTGTCCGTGATGGAATCATAAAGTACTGAACCAATTTTGGTGTAATTTTATACGTATACTTAGCAGCTCTGAGAAAATATATATTCTCTATTCTCAGTCTATCTGAGAATAGAGAATATATATTTTCTATATCCTTAAGTGTAAGGGTGGCAAAAAATATACGAAGTGTTAAAGGCGAGCCACCCAAAAAAATATCTCTATTTATTACATACATTTTTTTTTAAAGTACTTAATACATTTGTTTATTTTATTTTTTCGAAACACTTCTTTTGAAAAAATAAAATAAGCACTTTATAAAGAATAGAAAATCATTCATTCAAATAAACTCACATTGAAGCACTTTTGACTAGTCATCAAATTTTTTTAATCTACCGCTCATAAAATTGTCGAAAAACTTTAAGCTCAAAAAACTTAAAAAAAAATGTCGAATAAATAAAGATGTTTTTTTTAGGTGGCCCGGCCCGCCTTTAGTTTCAATGGCAACTAAATGTACTTTCCCAAGAATGTAGCGACAACTTTTGCGCATTCTGTCGCATTTTTTAGATCTTTATGCCCAACATCATTGTGTACAAACGACAGGTCAACAGATCGGCCATAGTCTGGGATGGCGCTCCGCAGTCACAAGCCTCCCTTGAAGCGACACCCCATTTTACCAAGTTGTACCTGCAGCGACTGATCTGAGTTAGGAGTCTATTAAGCGATTTCCAAGTGGGCCATTTCAGGTCGCTACCTGCAACCTGCAATGGTCCAATTCGGATGCAAGCAGGGGCGGATCTACCCAAGGCACCACCCCACAACCAGGCCCCTGGAGGCGCGCGCGTGTACCCACGCGCCTCCACGAGAAGGTAGGATGCAAGTCATAGCACCCTAACCAGAGAGAGGGGGCCTGTCCTACAACATCTACAGGACAGGCCAAGCCGCCGAAGTCTGGGTTGAGTGCCAAGTGCGAACCCCGGACTTCGGCCCGCGGCACCTCGAGGTATACCGTGTGGTTTTTTAGTGGGTACGAGTCCCACACACCACCTCGCCATCCCTCCGGCGGGGTGACGGTCTTGTTGAACATTTTTCCACACGATAAAAAAATAGGGGGCGGATCTACCCAAGGGCTTTTTGGGCTGCAACCCGATGCAACGATATTTAGAATATAAAAAAATATCTAGTGTTCGGACATCGTTGGCTCGCCGGACAGGAGTCCACGTGCAATGCTGCGGGGCGCGGCTCGAGGGGGGTGCGAATAGCACCGCACCGACCTGCCCTCAGTTCTGATCTCGCCACCGAATTACTACAAGAGCGCTCAATATTCTATCTCTTTCTCTGTATTTTTTATATTTAAATTATTATACGAAATTACAGTCCATAATCAACCTTTAATTTAAAAGTCAAAAGTAGGACCCTACTTTAATGGTCCTTCGAGCCGGAATGTTGAAAAACCTATCATAACACAACCCTGAGATCAGGGGGGAAGGGATTGTTAGTAATGTGGACTGATGACCCCATTAGTAACAATGTACCATGTCAGATCGACCTCCACGTGGTTTCCCCTGGAAACCATCGTGATAAATTCCTGGTGAATTTGTCACGATGTGCTAACTGACCTGACCTCATGCTCATCTTATCATCCCCCACTGGTGCCCCGCCAGCGTAAACCGTTAGCGCAGGCGGGTGCACCATTCCATTATAATCCATAAAAAAAAACCCTGACATCAATCAACACATGCATGCGCGCCTCTATCGGGAATTTCTGGTCGGTTCTTTTTGGTCGGTGTATTTTTTTATTTGAGTAATACAATTAGATAGGCTCCTAAGTAGATTCGGTCCAGGGCCCCACAAATTCACGATCCACCCCTGGATGCAAGATAGAAGCCTCTCCGCGGTGCACCTGGAAACGGCTAGACATAATATCGCAGCATCTAGGCTAGCCAATCCTCTCACCACAATAGCAACTTAAACTTTTCAAAACTGTTTTTATTTCTCATTAAATTGAAAAATATTTCTATTACTTACCACAACTGCAAACACAATGGCTAAAATAGCCAACACGTATGCCAAAACCTTCATGTTAGTACTACTGTATTACTCGTATGTTACTAAGCAACTGATAAATATAAAATAGGTCCTGTATTATATAGTGTAAGTACAGGAAATATAACAATTGTCGATGTACCAGTGGAAATATTGAGTGTTACAGCCATTATAAATAATGAGATAATATTACACCTATAAATAATATATTTTTTTTATATAATATACATGTACATATATACATATTTATATTGACGTATTTTAGTTAACTATCTAAGATAGTCGGTGTTGAGAAACTCTTTTGATATTCATATATTAGTATCTGTTTTTTGGACATTATATTTTTTTGTTTAGTTTTAATTATTTATGACATTTTTTTTTATTTATTATTTGCACATTTTGACCCACTCAACACTTCCTTATGCCATCTTATATATAAAATTCTCGTGTCACAGTTTTCGTTCCCATACTCCTCCGAAACGGCTTGACCGATTCTCATGAAATTTTGTGAGCGTATTGAGTAGGTCTGAGAATCGGCCAACATCTATTTTTCATCCCCCTAAATGTTAGGGGTAGTTCACCCCTAATTTTATTTTTATTTTAAGGCAAAACAACGTTTGCTGGGACAGCTAGTATATATATAAATCTTATAATTTATCTTTATGTACCTATATTATATTAGTATCTGTATTTTGGACATTGGACCACTCAACACTTCCTATGCCACGCTCTATTGGGTTGACTGGAAGAGATTTCTTTTAGAGATAAGTCCTCCTTTGTGAACATTAGTTCTAATTAATATACTTACAAATGTATTTAAGTGCAATAAAGAATATCTATATATTTAAAGTTTATTTTTGTATTCTATAATCAAAAATATAAAATCAAAATTATATATATATTTTTTAATAATAATAAACTCTATTCATAAAGGCACGGTACAATTAAATATAGACTGGCTTTCGATATACGTGTGCCACAAGCCAGTTCCCACCAACATTCTGTGAAATGAGAAAAAAAACTTAAATACTTTTGAATACAAAAAATATGTTTAAAAGAGACACTATTCTTTTTGACATACTAGATTGTACTGAACTTTAATTTAACATAGTGTAGAGAGAAAACAAAAAATCAAAGTAATACGTATACAAGAAAAATGAGGAAAAACAAAAAAAAAAATTAGTGTCCATGTGTTTGATTAGGAGTATGTGTATGTGTAAAGTACACCTGATACGATCACTGGTTTTCTCCATCGCGCTATATGGTGCAGAGACATGGACCCTCAAAGCCTCTGATAGGCAAAGAGTTGATGCCTTTAAAATGTGGTGCTGGCGTCGAATATTGAGGATACCGTGGACAGCCCACCGTACAAACGTCTCTGTACTAAAAGAGCTCAAATTGGAAGATTCACAGCGGCTGTCTTCTACTTGTTTCTGCAGCGCATTGTGCGATACTTCGGACACATCGCGATGTAGACAATATGGAGAGACTGATGGTAACAGGGTAAATAGAAGGTAAAAGACGTCGAGGCCGAAGTCCCATCCGATGGTCAGATCAAATATCACGTCAACTGAACATTACTGTCAGCAGGCATCTGAGCGCAGCAGATGGCGCCGGCTAGTCGACAAGATAGTATAGAGTCACGATCCTCAGCAGTGAGGGAACGATTAAGAAGAGAAGAATGTGACAATTACCCACATACCCATCTCGGGTATGTGGGTAATTGTCACTTCACTCTCTACCATCTGATAAATTGTGTATTAAATAGCGGACTCTATTTTGATAGGTCTTGGTATTTGGCATGGGATTTTAGTAAAAGATGAATCGTTAATTGCACGGCGTGTATTTCAGTAGCATACTATATAGTTGTCACTGTTTGGGAAACCACGCTCTGCTACCAAAATGTTAGGGAATTTACTCTCTGTATATATATAGGGAAAAATAAGTGGAAGCGTCAGTCACGTACCTGTATGGTTCTGCGGATTTCTTGGGCTTCAGGGTCTCGAAGATATCTTCGCTAGCTTTCCAGTTTCACAGTAGGTTTCACAGTAGGTTTCACAGTTCTAATTTATTTTAATTCACAACACAATGCGCGCGCGTCATGGCCGCCGTACAGTCGGTTCAGTACTAGGTAAGGGAGGGGAGGCAAAGGCGCGGGAACAGAAAACTAACGGACTCTAATATAATAATCTGTGCTTACGATGTTACAGGGTAGATTTTGAACAGTGACAAAAAAAGATAAGGAAATTACTTTGTACAATGTTACCATCAATACAAAAGTGTTGCTCACTACTATTATTGAATTTGCCTAATTTACAATATGGTAAATATTTTATGTATTTAACACCATCTTACAATAATTTTTTCCAGTCATAAATAGTTTTACTACATATTTCTACAACAGTCTGGCGCCTTTTACCATCACACCGCTCGCCATCGACAGGGAATTCGTCCCCACACGTTGGAACCTAAGTGGTCTCGGACAGTGCGGTTTCAGAGGAGCTTTCTCCTGCGTACACTTACATTGTGGAATGAACTACCTGCCGAGGTTTTCTCGAGAGACTACAGTGTGGGGTTTTAACGAAAGGTATATGAAGGATTTTTAAGGGCAACGCGTACATAACTTCCCTGTTGTCTCTGGTACGGTAGGTAAGGTACGGTAATCATTTACCATCAGATAGGCCGTATGCTTGTTTGCCATAAAAAAAGACAACTAATATAAATAGTTACATGGGAAATATCCAGACCGATACAAATAATCACACTAATGAATACAAATGTTTGTAGCGATGAATCGAAACCACGACTTCGGAAGTAAGCATTTTTTTTTTATAACACAGGGGACAAACGAGCATGCGGCTCACCTGATGATAAGTGATTACCGCCGCCCATGAGCACCCGCAACACCAGGGGAATTGCAAGTACGTTGTCGGCCTTTTAAAAAGGAATAAGCTCTTTTCTTGAAGGTTTCAATGTCGTATCGGTTTGGAAATACCATTGCTGGAAAGTGATTCCACAATGTGGTTGTGCGAGGCAAAAAGTTTCTAGAAAACCGCACTGTGGAAGACCGCCATTCATTCAGATGATCAGGATGGTATTTCAGTTTCTGGCGGGTGGTGCGGTGGTGAAACTCAGCAGCTGGTATTAATCCGAACAATTCCTCAGAACACTCCCCGTGATATATGCGGTAGAAAATGCACAGAGATGCAATATCACGCCGCAAAGCCAATGGGTCGAGTCTATCACATAGACGTTGATTACCAATGATTCTGGCTGCTCGGTTCTGAATGCGGTCAAATGTTTGTATCGGTCTGGGTGCTTTCTATGCATATTATGTATGTATTTACAAAACAATATCTAAAGTAGTATCAATTGTGTAGTACCCATAACACAAGCCCTGCTTACCGTGGGACTAGATGACGCTGTATCAATTGTCCATGGTTATTTATATTTATATATAAGCTACTCTCCCCGACTTTGTCCGGGTGTACATGTATATATAGAGCAAGAGCCCACGACGGCCAGACATACGTCATTTTAGTAAACGTGAAAGTTCTTGTATGTGTGTCCCCAACACAGGTAAGAACGATCCCCAAACATGAAACCTGGATCGTGGTTCCTTTGGCAGGTAACAGGTAACAAAGGTGTAAAAATTTTCATATCCAATTCGTTATTTTAAGAAACTCCAATTTTTCATATATTATTCGTAGTAGTATTATAACTTGCGCTGCTCATTGCCAGACACTTAGTGTGGTTCCAACCCCCCGCCGGACCCCCCTAAACTATACTATTTTATAAATAAACTTACGTTATTTTAATAGAAATTGTATACACCGCTATTACCGAATATACGGTTTCAATGAGTCTGGTAGGATAAGGAACCAAGAAAACTGTCTGGCAATTTAGGAAACTCAGTTTAATAGTTCTCTCAATAATATATATAAAGTTCAGCTTTATTAAAATGACGTAAGTTTATTTCTAAAATAGTATAGTTTAGGGGGGTCCGGCGGAGGGTTGGAACCACACTAAGTGTCTGGCAATGAGCAGCGCAAGTTATAATAATGCTACGAACAATATATGAAAATATGGAGTTTCTTAAAATAACGAATTTGATATGATTTTTTTTACACCTTTGTTACCTGGTACCTGCCAAAGGAACCACGATCCAGATTTCATGTTTGGGGATCGTTCTTACCTGTGTTGGGGACACACATACAACAACTTTCACGTTTACTAAAATGACGTATGTCTGGCAGTCGTGGTCTCTTGGGCTAATATATAACATTTTGAATCGGTCTATCTATTAAAAAAAACTTTTAGACTTTGTTGTATACTATGTAATGATGATATATTGTTAAGATAGTAGTTCAATCTATATCTAATTTCTTGAAGCTACCCTGTATACTGAATAAATCTTCAACTGTGGTCGCTTTGCCACTAGGCCGTAGACTCTGATTGACTCTCCGTAGAGCTTCCTCATCAAAGAATTTCTGGTTGGCTTTCAGGCGAATGAGCAGCTCATCTAAACATATAATAATACATATAAATAAAATTGGAGTGTCTGTTTGTAATATTGAAATAACCGTTTTTTACTACATGCATATGAATATAAATACGGTACATACACCAAAATAACATTTTTTACAATTTTTGTCTGTCTGTATGTCTGTTCCGGCTAATCTCTGAAATGGCTGGACCGATTAGGAGTAACTTAGGCTACTTTTATTTTAGAAAAATAAAGTTAAATTCTTCGCAGACGAAGTCGCGGGAACAGCTAGCCTTTACATATAAATAAAATTGGAGTGTCAGTTTGTAATATTGAAATAACCGTTTTTTACTAGGTACATAGGTGCATATGAATATACATACACCAAAATAACATTTTTTACAATTTTTGTCTGTCTGTTTGTTCCGGCTAATCTCTGAAATGGCTGGACCGAATTTGACGGAACATTTTTTGGCAGGTAGCTGATGTAGTAAGTAAGTAAGTATCTACTTTTATTTTAGAAAAATATATAAAGTTAAATTCCACGTGGACGAAGTAGCGGGAACAAGTCGGAATAAATATAAAACATAAATTAAAGGCACGAAGTATAAGTTCTCTGAAATGGCAACACCTGAGTAGTATTAGGCATCACATGATAACGTGATAATCATAGTATCATCTTATTATTTACTATTCAATGTACTATTTTTTTATTACTACCATGGTGGTAAATAAGCATACGGCCCATCCGATGATAAACTACGCCTATTTACGCCTGAAACACTAGAAGTGTCATGTGCCAACCCTTAAGACACCTTCATATTACTATTCAATATGCCATTTTTTTTATTAACCGGCGGCAAAGATGCATACGGCCCATCTGATGATAAGCCGTAGACTATAGACGCTTGAAACACCAGGGGTGTCACGTGCGCGTTGCTAACCCTTAAGATACCCTTCTTGAAAAACCCCATACTCTAACCTGTAGAGAAAACCTCGACAGTAGCCTAAGTATACTCGGGAGAAGCTCCCGTTTCAATTCACCATCATCATCATCACTGCAGTCCGGAAGACGTCCGCTGGACATAGTCCTCCCCCAAAGATCCCGTTTCAATTATATAATAAAAAACTTACTTTTGATGGTCTCATAATCCTTATAGTCTCCTCCGATGTTCTTGGGCATTGCCTTCTTCGGGACGTACTTGTAGAGCGTGTCAGACCCGACCTGATGGATGTGCACCATATCCGCCAGGGCCTTGCTCATGAAGGGCTTCAGCATCATCATGAGTTTGTCCATAAACGATGGTGCGTTAAGGAAGTGCACGCTTTTCAATTTCACCAACATGGCTTCCTGTGACGTCAAGCAAGATCTCTATTAACCTTTATGCTCAATTAGTTTCGGTATGTTATCAGTGTTTCCATCACCAGAGAGTCAGTCAGAGATGTAACCTGACAGACAATGTTTACTGGTCCTCCATTAGTTTCGGCACAGATAACATAATATTACATAGTTTCAGTATATTATCAGTGTTTAAATCACAAGAGAGTCAGTCAGAGATGTAACCAGGTAGACAACGTTACATAGTATAAAATAAAGTCGCTGTCGCTGTCTGTCCCTATGTATGCTTAAATATTTAAAACTACGCAACGGATTTTGAAGCGATTTTTTTAATAGATAAAGTGATTCAAGAGGAAGGTTTATATATATGATACATGTATACCCGTGCAAAGCCGGGGCTACTAGCTAGTTGACAATAAAACTCACTTGCAAAAAATACAACACTATTCGTATATGCATCAGTTCCAGTCTCGCCAAGTGTCCAATAACAGCCTGGTCCATATCTATTAATATAATAAACCTGAGGACAAATTAATATAATAAATAAGGTTGAAATTGTACTATTTATCGACCTTAGTATGATTAGTTTCATCATGTATTTTATTATTTGTATTTTGTGTAATATATGTAGATATCTATAGTAATTGTATATGTATGTATATATATATATAACTTTTATTAATGTTTATTTTATTTATTATTGTATATTTTATTATAATTATAATATAATTAGAACTTTATTTAATATGTTGAATTTTAAATATTTTATTTTTCTCAACTTTTGGAGGATTCAACATAATAGTGTTAATTGCACAGGTGTTACCTACTCAGTACTAGCTATGTCACATTGTTGGGTTGACTGGTAGAAATCTCTCTTAGAGATAAGTCCACCTTTGCTCACTCTGTATATGTTTAACTTTAGAACTGTATTTAAAAGTGTAATAAAGAATATATAAATAAATGTAAACAAAATGTTACAAGAATATTATTTATGTTTTATACGTATAACTAACTTTTGCCCGCGGCTTCGCTCGCGTTAAGAAGTATTATTATTAAGTATAGTTTCTGCGGCTTTACAGTACTTTCATACAAACTTTCATCCCCTTGGGGGTAGAATTAATCAAAATCCTTTCTTAGCGGATGCCTACGTCATAACATTTACCTGCATGCCAAATTTCAGCCCGATCAGTCGAGTGGTTTGGGCTGTGCGTTGATAGATCACCATGTCAATCAGTCACCTTTGAGTTATATATATTTAGATTAGTAAAAATCACGGGATCTTACCACGTTTTATATTTATTTGATAGAGGATGTAAGTTTGTTTAGACTAAATCGCATGTGACAGCTATTATATCAGTAGTACTACTTTTTTCTTTTTATCCTCATATTCGTCCATCTCCTTTTTAATGATGGAACAGGCAAAGATCCAAAGACCGTACAGCCTTATCTACTTTTAGATACCTTCATATTTCTACATTTAATGCCTAAAGGCCAATGCTTATGTAAAATTATTAATTATAATTTCATTATTGCTTTCATTCAAAATTATCTTATCCTTGCATTAAATATTTACCAGTAGCTATTATACAGTAACATTCAAAATTTATTCAATAATTTGCATGTCCATAAATTGGGGCAATTAAACAGTTGCCAATAATATTATTATCTGGACATATTACCTAATATCTAACTGTATCATTAGATATATAGTATAAAACAAAGTCGCTGTTCTCTATGTATGCTTAAATCTTTAAAACTACGCAACGGATTTTGAAGCCGTTTTTTTAATAGATGGAGTGATTCAAGAGGAAGGTTTATATATATAATAGATGTACACCCGTGCAAAGCCGGGGCGAGTAGCAAGTCATATATATAATACGTAAATAAAATTTCATTTCATTTCATTTCAATAATAAAACTTTTCATCGTGCACTCACCCCGGCCACGTGCCTTCCTCGAGCTGCCATAGTTCGAACATCATCATGAACACTCGTACTGAGTCGGCGAACATAAAATTCTTAGGGTCCGTATCCAGTAGTCTCATGTACGCTGCACGGTACCCCTCCGGTGTCGGTGTAGGTAGAGCAGCAAACAGACTAAAAGTAACAAGATTCATTCATTAAACCAATTCCAAATTCCTCTTATTAGAAAAAAATAGTATAGTGGACCCGCGGTAATCCGGCCCCTCTTGTAATCCGACATTGTCTATTATTTGTTATTGAATATTACTTTGACAATATACTTCAGAGTGCATATACATACATAGATATATAACATAGAATCTTATCACTGGATCTGTAATTTGTCGGATTACAAGATACTCTTTTGTAAAAAATTCCGGACTATAAGCAGGGGACCTTTAAGCAGCACTCTATAATCCGACAAATACCAGGGTCCGACACTTCCCTGCAAAACGTATGTCGGATAAACGGGGGTCCACTGTATATGTATATAATATAAAGAATCATCATGGGATCTATAATTTGTCGGATTACAAGGTACTCTTTTGTAAAAAAAATCGGACTATAAGGGGTCTTAGGCAGTACTCTATAATCCGACAAATTCGATAGTCCGACACTGCCCTGCAAAATGATTGTCGGACTACCCCCCCGGTAGTCCACTGTAATAAGTATAATATCAGTAGTATAAAAAATGTAATAGAAAGTAAGTAATATAAGTATAATATAAGGTTAAGAATGGTAAAATGTAAACACCAACATAATATAAATATTCCTTAGAAATGTAAATCCCTAAAATTAAGTACTCTTCTAGGTTTTAGTGTAACAATAACTATAGCTATGTGTCCAATAAAACTATGAAAAAAACCTGGAATTTCAAATCCGGGCATAAAAAAATCCTCTTAGTAATTGTTTAACCAGTTGTTGTGCATTAAATATTTTTTCTATTTGATTATTTAATTGAATTAGTGCTAATCGGTAGTTTATATTCACATACTTAAACTTAAATTGTAAGTAAGTAAGAATAAAATTATTTAAAAGAGCAACACACAAGTTTCTTGCTCGTTCTTCTTGTGATGAGACATCTTTCCGAATGAGCGGTAGATTAAAAAAAATTGCCAGAAAAAAATTCAAATGTGTCATAAAATATTTTCTTTGTAAAAAAACTTATTATAAAATTGAAGAATTTATAAATGATAATAATGTTTTTGTAGAAAATATCTAACTTAAAATTCATAGCGCTAACAATGTTATCTGATTGATGTGCCTAATCCTTGTTGTTAATTAAATATAAGTAAATCAATATTTATTTAAAAGAGCAACACACAAGTTTCTTGCTTATTCTTTTTGTGATGAAACTGCATTCCGAATAAGCGGTAGAATAGTGCCTACATATATTAAGTTTATTTGAATAAAGATTATTTCTATTTCTATTTCTTAGTTACTAGCTGTCCCCGCGACTTCGTCCGCGTGGAATTTAACTTTATAACAGTGAAAAGTGTGTTTATCGATTAATGTATATATATAAACGATGTTTACAACAGTTTGTAAACATGTA
The DNA here is from genome assembly GCF_030625045.1 of Achroia grisella. Lineage (NCBI taxonomy): Eukaryota > Metazoa > Arthropoda > Insecta > Lepidoptera > Pyralidae > Achroia > Achroia grisella. The sequence continues at coordinate 439,630 of NW_026712718.1, forward strand.
CAACGTTTATTTGAAAAGAATACGAGCTGAGTTTCTTGTCAGTTCATATCATCTAGAAATCATTCCGAACTGACGATAGATTTGATATATCATAAGAGTCTGTAATAGACCTACATGAATACAGATATTTGAATTTTTACAAGTTGCCATCAGATGTCCTGACTTTGCTATTCAATTTACATAAAGAAACGAAGTCACTTGCATTTTATCTATTGTGAACTCCATTTTCTTATCTATCCTTCTGTCCTTGAAGAACGTAGTGAATAGTGTTTTCAGGGTGTAGTGTAGATCTAACACTTGCTTCGAAACCTCCTGGCTTTTCTCGCAGCAATGGAATATAATAAATAGATCCAGATCTGAAAAAAAAAACACTAAATGTGATTGATATCTTATATATAAAATTCTCGTGTCACAGTTTTCGTTCGCATACTCCTCCGAAACGGCTTGACCGATTCTCATGAAATTTTGTGAGCGTATTGAGTAGGTCTGAGAATCGGCCAACATCTATTTTTCATCCCACTAAATGTTAGGGGTAGTCCACCCCTAATTTTTTTTTTATTGTATGGCAAAACAACGTTTGCCGGGACAGCTAGTGTATTATAATATTTATTAATTGTACATAGTGATATTCTATTTGTGTATTTAGAACTCTTGCATTACCATTATCCGCTAAATATGTCCAATATCACAGCGTTAGGTTGGCTGGAAGAGATCTATTTCAGAGATAAGTTCACTATTGCTCACATTTTTATTCATAAATATGTTGTTTCTTACTATATACATATATAATTGCAATAAAGAATATATAATATGTTTTTTTCATATGCATTTAGTGAAAATCTCTTCATTTCAAGTTACAAATACACAGTTCCATTTTATTGATTAACTAGCTTTGGCCGCGGCTTCGCTCGCGTTAATTTATCCCCTTAGGGGTGGAATTTACCAAAATCCTTTCTTGGGGGATGCCTACGTCCTAGTAGCTTTATGCATGCAAAGTCTCAGCCCGATAAAATTGACAAAGTTTCACTTTTATTTTATTTAGGGTAGAATTAATCGAAATCCTTTCTTAGCAAATGCCTACGTCATAACATCTACCTGCATGCCAAATTTCAGCCCGATCCGTCCAGTAGTTTGGGCTGTGCGTTGATAGATCACTATGTCAGTCACCTTTGAGTTATATATATTGATTAATAATTAATATAGGTTTCTGTTCCATTACAAACAGAGTACAAATGTATATATCATGCGAGAAATCGAACCCGCGACCGTTGAAAGTAAGGCGGTGTGTTAAAGCGTCACACTATCGAGACCGTCAAAGAAACAGTTCTTGTATATTTCCAAGAGTTATTTTTTTTTTGGACAATTCACACAGCGCCGTCTTGACCCAAGTTAAGCTAGCTAAAGCTTGTGTTATGGGTACTAGACAACTGATACAAATACATAGTTTTTTTTTTCGTAAATACATACATATTATGCATAGAAAACACCCAGACCGACACAAACAATTATACTCATGAATACAAATGTTTGTGCCGTGCGAGGAATCGAACCCGCGACCATCGGACGTAAAGCGGTGTGCTAAACCACTAGACCACCGAGGTTTCAAAGTAATAATATGATTAATAACAGGTACGGACAAGGATCCCGGATGGAACGGATACAGTGTTGCAATATCACGTTATTAAATTACTACAGTTAAATATAGAGTAGAAACGATTGAACATGCAAAGACAATAGTAATGGGGCAGTTAATTTGTATTTTTTATCAAGGCGTAACTGTGTTGTTGTATCTCCCGGTTCAACTTTTCAACCATAAGGATCAGCTGTTTTTGAGATTAGCAAGAACAAACAGTCAGTTTTAACAAACAGTCACTTTTACTCGCTGTGAACGATATAAATACGATACTTACACCAAAATAACATTTTTTACAATTTTTGTCTATCTGTTTGTTTGTTCCGGCTAATCTCTGAAATAGCTGGACCGATTTTGATGGGACTTTTCTTGGCAGGTAGCTGATGTCATAAGAACTAACTTAAACTACTTTATTAAAAAAAAATATTTATTTCGATTCAAAAAAAAGTTAAATGCGACTCAGAAGCCGTAGGTAACAGGTATAAGGTATCCACGTTACCTGTGAATTTATCTCCAGGCAAGTGGGGCTGTGTCTTCAGCCACTCTCTAAGTTTCTTAATATCCTCGGGCGATATATCTGGATTTTTCTCGTACTCCTTCTCTATAGGCTTCTGTTGGACAACTCCTGCCATCTTCTCTTCTAGAATAACAATAAATAATAGTTAAATAGGTTTTAATATGAATAAGTTTATGCTACACTAGCTTTTGCCTGCGGCTTCGCTCGCATTAATTTAACCCCTTAGGGGTGGAATTAATCAAAATCCTTTCTTAGCGGATGCCTACGTCATAACATCTATCTGCATGCTAAATTTCAACCCGATCCGTCCAGTGGTTTGGGCTGTGCGTTGATAAATCACTGTGTCAGTCACCTTTGAGTTATATATATTTCGATAAAGTTTTACTTCTTTCGACATTTCGACAGTCAGCACCTGACTACGGCTACTACAAAAATCAAAACGTCGAGAGAGGGCTGACGGAAATCCATATCTATACATATAAATAAAATTGGAGTGTCTGTTTGTAATATTGAAATAACCGTTTTTTACTACATGCATATGAATATAAATACGGTAGATACACCAAAATAAGATTTTTTCCAATTTTTGTCTGCCTGTCTGTCTGGAACCATTTTGACGGGATTTTTTTTGACAGGTAGCTGATATAATAAGGAGTAACTTAGGCTACTTTTATTTTAGAAAAATAAAGTTTAATTCCACGCGAACGAAGTCGCGGGTACAGCTAATATGTACTATAAATAAACTTTTATATATTTAATAAATATTTGTTTGGTATTATATATTAATACCAATCGGAATTTCTCAAGAGCATGATCCAATCATTCATCATTTTGAGAAACATATTGAGAAACATAAACCCAACAGAAGCTGTTTACTAAGGAATTGAAGAATGTGAAGAAATGAATGAAGAATTGAATTTAATTCAAAATTTGAATTTTGAATTTTGAAGGGCAATTTTACTATTAATGTAGGCACCATTACCACCGGCACGGGCCACGGGTGCCGGGCAATTAGATCATATACCAAGAATACCATTGATCACAACTGATCTGCCAATACCATTTAAACGACTGCAATTTCCTGTTAAAATATCTTCTATGTAATACACCTGTATATGTTTTGATGTACAGAAACTACGCGGATTTTTATGCGTTTTTTTTTACTCAAGAAGAAGGTTTAGGATATATACTGTCCCACAACTGAACACAGATCTTTAAATGAGCGATAAGTTTTATATTCTATGCCCATGCGGGCCAAGCCGGGTCTGGATAGCTAGCTTTTTATATATTTGTGTATATACAAAAAAAACATATATTTAAATATTTATACCAGTTATCTAGTACCGACAATACAAGCTTTACTTAGCTTAGAACTAGATGGCGCTGAGTGAATTGTCCTCTTTTATTACTATGATTATTAACCTTATTACAATGATTACGGGTTCGATCCCTTGCACGGTACAAACTTGTATTCATGAATATGATTATTTATATGATATATTTTATATTTACAAAAATATATATATTTAAATATTTATACCAGTTATCCAGTAGCCACAACACAAGCTTTGCTTAGCTTAGAACTAGATGGCGCTATATGTCGTCGATTGCTATTACTATATATTATATAATCATAAAATTAAATATTACATCAAATCGCTCCCGAGTACCCGATGTTAGAAATTATAATGAATAAAACTCATATAATAACATATATAATATGTATTATATATTTTGACGCTTCGCTTGTCATCTCAGGGTCGTGTCTCATTTAAATATAGTGATGTAGTGGAAATAATGACGGACATTTTACTTCAATCACCAATCATTATCTCTACTCACATATAGGTACATCAAATAGAAAGATTATTAGTAATTGAAAATTATTAATATTTTTTGTTCAGCAGTCAGACAGACCGATACTGTAATACTAGTATATTATACTCGCCCCGGCTTTGCCCGGGTGTACATGTATTATACATATAAGCCCTTCTCTAGAATCACTCTATTTATTAAAAAAACCACTTCAAAATCCGTTGCGTAGTCTTAAAGATTTAAGCATATACAGTGACGGACAGACAGTGACAGCGGCTTTGTTTTATACTAGCTACTCGCCCTGGCTTCGCACGGATATTATACATTTAATTATATTCCTCTTGAATCACTCTATCTATTGCTAAAAACTGCATTAAAATACGTTTCGTGGTTTAAAAGATCTAAGTGAACAGACTGCGGAAGTGTCTTGATATATGACAGAAATATAAAAAAACATAGTGCAGAGTCGATATATCAGATAAAGATTTTATTATCGTTTGTTGTCTGTTGGTCGCAGCTGGCCTTTACAGCTTCATCGGACGATAGGGGGTGAGTGCAGGTGGCACTCCAAACCAAGGAAGAACTTATGGAACGGCTAACGGCCAACTCCCGCCTGACGGATACGACTCTAGTCTGAGGGTACCTACGGGTTCGAACCTCGTCTCAGGCCGTCGTAATTTCGATCCCCGTTTGAATTGAACGGGGAATTGATCGAAGGGGAACGGGAGATCGATGGGAGGATAGTATCACAGTATAATGTCCGTATAATCGTATAATCTCATAAACGATTACTTGAATGACGAGCGTGCATGGCAATAGTTGTTCATGCACGGGATTTTCATTTAATGTTAGACATACACACCTATATATATAAATACATTGTAAATAAAGAGGCTTTTAAAAAAATAATAGACACCTATATAAATATACATTGTAAATAAACTGGCTTTAAAAAAAATATATACTATTGGGTTACTTGCCAGTTCTTCTCAATTGGATCTATATACTGAAGAGGACGGTAGGGAAAAAATTAAAATTATAATGTAAAAAAAATTGACATTCATAAGCGGCTAAAATACCAACACGATTAAATGATTTTTTAATTTGAATTGGAATTTCATACAATGGTGGAGATGGGATGAAGCTAGTAAATTTTTTTACCATCCAGTTCAGTATATAGATCCAATTGAGAAGAACTGGCAAGAAACTCAATTGAGTGTTTTTATTTTGTTTAATTTTTATTTTAAAGCCAGTTTATTTACAATGTGTTACACTAAAACGTGGTAAGATGCCGTGATTTCACTAATTATATGTATATATAATAACCGCGTTAAATTAAAAACAGTATATAACAAAAAAAATATAGAAAACTGTATCACTGATGCAGTGTTATAGGACAATAGGACATTAAATGTAGACATACAATCATAATTACTGCTCATTGTTTGAAACCAAATTGGCAATAAACATGATTGAAAATGAAAACAATGACATTATATAATGTGCACGTCATGGATTAGTGGTTACTACCCCGACTTCCACCGAAGAGGTTGTGAGTTCAACTCCGGCTGATAATGGCCATGGTGTGGTTTAGCTCGCCGTTTTACTTTCGATGCTCGCGGGTTCGATTCCTCGTACAAACATTTGTATTGCTTTGTTTGATTGTTTCATGTCTGGATGACCTATAATAGACTTGGTGGTGTGGTTTCGCACAACGTTTAAATTTCGATGCTCGCGGGTTCGATTCCTCGTACAAACATTTGTTGTTGTTTGTTTCATGTCTGAGTGTTTTCTATGTATATTAAGTATCTAGTACCCATAACACAATTTTTGCTTAGTTTAGGAGTGGATGGCACTGTGTAAATTGTCCAAATATATTAGTATCATTACATAGTATTAAACAAAGTCGCTGTCGCTGTCTGTCTGTCCCTAGTTATGCTTAAATCTTTAAAACTACGCAACGGATTTTGAAGCGGTTTTTTTTATAGATAGAGTGATTCAAGAGGAAGGTTTATACATGTAAATACTTTCTGTGCACATTTTAAGTTAAATTAACATTATTATTATATTAATTGGGTTATAAAAAAATTGTTATGACTATTCAAAAATGCTTAAATTAAGATTATTCGAATAAATGATTTTCTATTCTATTCTATTCGGAAGTGGTATAAAATTTGTCATGTGGGCTAATCAGTAGAATAGAATAGAATAGAATAGAAAATCATTTATTCAAATAAACTTACATTGAAGCACTTTTGAATAGTCATTACATTTTTTTTAATCTACCGCTCGTTCGGAAAGCTGTCTCATCACAAGAAGAACGAGCAAGAAACTTGCGTGTTGCTCTTTTAAATAATTTTATTATTACTTTACATTTTTAAGTTTAAGTGTGTGAATACAAACCACCAATTAGCACTAATTAAATTAAATACTCAAAAAGAAAAAATATTGAATACATAACCAACTGGTTAAACAATTAATAAGAGGAAATCAGTCATAGTGATTAGAGCAGACCAGTCCCTACAAGCAGCACCCGTTCACGAGTATGACGGATGATATAAAATGAAAATGACAGTGGTATAAAAAACATATTACAAATATTATAAACACGAAAGATTGTAACTATGGATGAATGAATGTTTATTACTCTGTCATGCAAAAACTTCTAAACTTATTTGAACGAATCTATACAGTAATATAGCTTATACATCAGAATAATTCATAGGCTATAATTTAAAAAGATATTATGTAAATTGTGGGCGAAATATGATGACATGTCGGGTAAGTGTGATGTAGACAAAGGTACGCGGATCAGCTACTGCGTGCTTTAAATTAAATAAAAAAAACTGCAAATAATAAAACAATTACCTTAATAATGACTCAATTTATCCAACTGCAAAATATATATGAATTAAAACACAAGTTTTTTTATAATAATCTACATAGAAATCACGATATTACTGTTAAACACTTGATATGATACAAATATGTACAGATAATACAGTTTGATAGTAAGTAGGTTTAATACACGAGTTTTTAATCTCAAGTTGACCAACAGACTGAGAAAATTCTTGTCCTTCATCGACTTGAAACTGCCTGTGCAAGTACTGATAATTAGTAGCTAACCAGCTATAGCACAGATAAGATTATAAACCGCCTCGATAGTCTAGTGGTTTAGCACACAGCCTAACTTCCGATGGTCGCGGGTTCGATTCCTCGCACGGTGTAAACATTTGTATTCATGAGTATGATTGTTTGTAATAGTCTGGGTACTTACTATGTATAATATTTATGATTGTCGCAAAAAAATCTATGTACTCATAACACAAGCTTTAGCTAGCTTAACTTGAGTCTAGATGGCGTTGTGTGAATTGTTCTGAGATTATTATTATTATATTATAACTCACTTTATATAAAATTCTTTCCTATATATCGTTTCCTGGTCCCTGGCGGAAAGCATTCTTTATTTCCTAAAGTACCTGTACCTACTTAATAAATAATACATGATACCATCAACGGCAACCATTCGCCATCTTGCCCCGCTAAAGCAGATTTCAGCGACTACAACGCCATCTGTTTTAAGTGACATAACCAGCACAATATATTTTTATTTAATAAATATTATTTATGCTTATAAACTTAAAAATAAATATATAAATAGTAAAGATTAAATCTAATTATAATTATGACATAAAATATATGTTTTAGAAATTTGTAATAATCATGTTTATTATTGAGTACAAGGCATAAGTTCTGATTTGACCATAACAGTCCCACCTGCCTACTGACTTTAAAACGAACCACCACATTGTGTGCACCCGATCGATCCCCCGTCCAATTCAAACAAGGACCGATGTTACGACGGCCTGAGCCCCTAGCGGTGCCCTCAGACTAAAGTCATATCCGTCAGGCCGGAGTTGGCCTTCAGCCGCTCCATAAGTCCTTCCCCGGGTTTGGAGTGCGCTATGCACTCGATCCCTATCGTCCGGTGAAGCTGAACGGCCAGCTGCGGCCAACAGCATTAGAGTAGTCCAAAAAAAAAAAAAAGTGTGCACAGACCAGTTCGGTTTAGATGTTCGAAGTGAAAAATACATAAAAGTGAAAGAAGGAATTAATAGTTGCTCGTTGCCGTAACACAAGTTTCTTGCTCGTTCTTCTTGTGATGAGACAGCTTTCCGAATGAGCGGTAGATTAAAAAAAATGTGATGACTATTTAAAAGTGCTTCAATGTAAGTTTATTCCAATAAATGATTTCCTATTCTATTCAGTTAATTATTTCAAATCATACATTACAACTGAATAAAGCATTTTCACTTAATTTTATTGGTCATTCAAATTCCGTGATGTTCATGTCGACCGCAAACGTATCAACAGTTTAAGATTTCGCTGATGATTTCCATCAGTAATGACTGATGAACGCACCGCAATCGTGATTGCAAATACATATAAGTTTAAGAAGAAATTAATAGTCTCCCGTTACTGCTGTCGCCCCGTAACAAGTATGAATATGTGGCCTTCCCCATATCTTACCGCTAAAAAGATTCCATTTATCGTATCTCCTCAGTTTCAACACACTCTCCTTGATGTGAAGCCAAATCTCGAGGTCCTTGGCGTTGATATATCCAGTGACGTTCAGTTTTGCGGTCATTTGGAGGACAAGGCTAAAATAGCCTCAAAAAAGCTTGGTGTGCTCAGTAGAGTGAGACGGTATTTCACGGCGGCCCATCGCTTGCAATTATACAAGGCGCAAATCCGGCCGCATATGGAATACTGTTCTCATCTCTGGGCGGGAGCACCACAATACCAGCTACTTCCATTTGACCGCATTTAGAACCGAGTAGCCAGAATCATTGGTAATCAACGTATATGTGACAGACTCGACCCATTGGCTTTGCGGCGAGATATTGCATCTGTGTGCATTTTCTACCGCATATATCACGAGGAGTGTTCGGATTAATACCAGCTGCTGAGCTTCACCACCGTACCACCCGCCAGAAACTAAAATACCATCCTGATCATCTGTATGAATGGCGGTCCTCCACAGTGCGGTTTTCTAGAAACTTTTACTATGCACAACCACATTGTGGAATCACCTTCCAGCAATGGCATTTCAGAACCGATATAATATTGAAACCTTCAAGAGCTTATTCCTTTTTAAAAGGCCGACAACGTACTTGCAATTCCCCTGGTGTTGCGGGTGCTCATGGGCGGCGGTAATCACTTACCATCAGGTGAACCGCATGCTCGTTTGTCTCCTGTGTTATAAAAAAAAAATCTTCCCAATAATCATCCACAGATAGACAACACCCACACAAATACAAACAGACATACTTAAGAATACAACTTGTCTTGCTGGAATTGAACCCGCTACCGTTAGCAACATGGCAATATGTTTAAACGCCACACCAGGAAGATCACATAACAGACAATTCTCAGTAATAATATTCTCGACAAGTATTTTGATTTATGTACATAACTACACGTAATGCAATATATATATGTAGAAATGAATAATGTACTTGCTTATTTTGCAATACACTTTAAACGTAATTTCACGTAATCTCAATCAGTAATATGTTCGTATTTACATGTTTGATTGTCTGTGTCACATTGATTTGGGTTTGGCGAAACCGGAAATTTATAAAATTACATCGACAGATCGGAGTTCAATACCCAGCTCTACCATTAATTGGACATGCATATATGTTTGTTGGAGATGGGCAAGGTATTGTTTATTTGTTTATTGTAATACTAGCTTTAATTTTATTTAATTTATATTTAGTTTATTCTATTTAACTTTAAAATTATGTATGTAGTTTATGTAAGTGCATCTAGTTTAATATATGGTTATTGTTATGTACATAAATTTTAATTCACGTAATATTTATTATTATTTTCCTTTATTATCATTATATATTTGTTACCTTTTAGTTTTCTCCTGTTCATGTCATTTTACCTACCTGTTCGATGTTTCAATCCGTTTCCCTAAGGTTGCCTTGAAAAGATTGCTTTTAGCAATAAGGCCGCCTTATTGTAACGATACATGTGTCCTTTGTTATATTGTTTGTGCTTCTTCTTTACTGTACGTAGCAAATAAAGTATATTCTATCTATCTATCTATCTATCTTTACCCACGGTTTAACATGCATTAAATTTATAGTCTAGGTGTGTTGTAAAACTGTGTTAATTAAAAAATAAGTGTACAACACTACTCTGTTTCCCAAAACTGTATACTCTGGAAGTACTCTACTCTGTGTCTCTCTAGTTAAGTCTAAAATAAAAAACACATGTAAAATTGTACATTGATCGTTTAATTATAAAATAATAATAGTAAAAATATAACATGTACTAGAACTTACCCGCGGCTTCGCTCGCATTGTGTCCATTACAGAAGTATAGGACATCATTACAGTAATAATCAATATGAAGAATATACTTTATTAGAATACTAGCTACCCACCCCGGCTTCGCACGGGTGTACATGTATTATACATATAAACCTTCCTCTTGAATCACTCTATCTATTAAAAAAAATCGCTTCAAAATCCGTTGTGTAGTTTTATAGATTTAAGCATACATAGGGACGGACAGACAGCGACAGCGACTTTGTTTTAAGCTGAAGCCTTGTGTCGCAGGAATCAGAAATCCTTAATTACAAAAACATTAACTTAAAACAAAATATGATTTAAAAATTTAATCATTAATTCCAGTATATCCTTTGGTATCTTATTGTAAATTTTTATATCTATTCCCATAAAAGACAGACCCACACGAATGAAGATATTTTAATTTGACAAAATAATTAAATTATTTAATAGATACTTTATCTAGAGAATGCTACATTTTAACAGTTCCAAACATTATAATATACTTTGAAATCTTAATTCAAATCCCTGCATAACTACTTTAAAAACATCTTTACTTCAAATATGTTGAATAAAACGTGATCCGTATAACAAATTGCATTCTCAAGTATCCAGGTCAAATTATTCGAAATAAAAACTGTACGGACGTCCAAGGTTCAGACGAGGATAAACGGTCTTTGACAATTTTGTAGCGTGATGGTTTGAATTTGTATTAATTGTAAACATTATATACACGAGACTAGAATAATGTTATTTAAGAGTTCCGTAGAAAAAAATATTAAAATGTATAGACTGCCCCTAGCCACTTGGTGGAATAACATTAAGAAAAAATTACGGGATCTTACCACATTTTATATTTATTTACTGTTCTGGCTACTTCGTCCACGTGGAATTTAACCTTATTTTTCTAAAATAAAAGTAGCCTCAAGAACTAAAAATTATTTTGTTCGTCTTAATTTATTCGTTCCATTTGATACTGATAGGTTCAAACTAATACATTTACATCCTGCATCATCCCTTATTTTATCCCCTTAGGGGTGGAATTTATAAAAATCCTTTCTTAGGGGAAACCTACGTCGTAGTAACTTTATGCATGCAAAGTCTCAGCTCGTTCGGTTTAAAATTGACAAAGTTTCATACAAACTTTCATCCCCTATTTTATCCCCTTGGGGGTAGAATTAGTCAAAATCCTTTCTTAGCGGATGCCTACGTCATAACATCTACCTGCATGCCAAATTTCAGCCCGATCCATCCAGTGGTTTGGGCTGTGCTGTTGAAAGAGCAACGCAGTTTCTTGCTCATTCTTCTTGTTATAAGTCTTAACTTACGAATAAGTGGTAGGATAAAAAAATCACTATTGCCTTCCCGTTATACCATTATTTGTCGTCGGTGCAGTGTCATCTTATACTGATCCCTATCGGCCGTCATATCTGAGCTCACTCTTCTTTTATACATATCGTCTATCACACAATCTATTAAACTTTTTTTGATCGTCCTCTCCTCTCCATCTACACGCACCACACATCCATCTCTCTTTCCATCCATACATGCTAAATATTTGAAATAGTTGTCCAAATCTTATTAATATTATAAACGCGACAGTTTGTGAGTATGGATAGATGTTGGTTATTATTTCACGCAAAAACTGCTGACCGGATTTTGATGAGACTTTATAGTAATATAGCTTATACATCATAATAACAAATAGGCTATAATTTAAAAAGATATAATGTTAATGGAGTAAGTGCGATGCAGACGAAATCGCGCGGGTGAGGTAGTGAATAAAATAATTGCACGAAGGTAATAATAACTGACGGCCTCGGCGGTCTAGCGGTTTAGCACACTGCCTTACTTCCGATGGTCGCGGGTTCGATTCCTCGCACGGCACAAACATTTGTATTCATGAGTACGATTGTTTGTATCGGTCTGGGTATTTTCTATGTATAATATGTATGTATTTACGAAAAAAATATCTATGTATATGTATCAGTTATCTAGTATCCATAACACGAACTTTAGCTAGCTTAACTTGGGTCTAGATGGCGCTGTGTGAATTCTCTTAGAAAAAAAACTTAACAGTTTTTGTTTGCAGCTAAATTGTCAACTTTCAATACATTGAGTGATATTGCTATGAAATTGAATGGCATTGTATCGCTCTGGTTGGGTGATCGATTTTCCCTCAGTAAGTACAAACAAATTCTCTCTATAGAGTACAAACTTGTGGCGGCGGGTGGGCCGGGTACATATGATTGAGTGGGGGAAAGAGAGCAATCCTGTTTCCCCCCCCCTCAATCATATGTACCCGGCCCGCTCAGTCACATTTACACAGTAATGTGGACTGATGATCTTACTGCTAGAAATGTACCATGTCAGATTGCCCATCACGCGGTTCCCCTGGTAACCATCGTGATAAATTCTTAGTGAATATGTCACGATGAGCTAACTGACCTGACCTCATGCTCATCTTATCATCCTCCACTGGTGCTCCGTCAACGTAAACCGTCAGCGAAGGCTGAAGCACCATTTCATTATTATGTATAAAAATATATGGTGGAGTGCAATGATGGCTGGCTCATCCGTCTTACTCGTGGACGCTGCATATGGGGACTGCTCTGTTCGGGTTACGAACACTGATTAGACTATTTGCTTTTAACAAAATTGCTATAGCATATGTTGGAGGTCATTGCATTCTCCCAAATTTAAATTTAAAAATTAATCTGTATTATTGTAAACATGTACAACATATATTTCAAAAGATTACGAGCTGAGTTTCTTGTCAGTTCTTCTCATCTCGAAATCATTCCGAACTGACAGTAGATTTGACATAAAATAAGAGTCTGTAATAGACCGACATGACCAAAGAAAAAAAAAATGTATTGTCTCTTGTTTGAAAGAGAATGTACCTGCAATAATTAGTTTTCTAGTTTCCTATCAGTTCTTCTCATCTCGCAATCATTCCGACCTGACAGTAAATTTGACATATCATTGGAGTCTGTAATAGACCTACACGAACAAAGAAAATAATATGATGTCTCTTCTTTGAAAGATGAATATTTTTCTTTCTGTCTTTACGTGTATTACATTTTCAGTTGTTGTCGACGCGGAAGCGGCCGAATTGGTTTTGGCCAATTGTCTTGAAAAGGATGAATTCAATCTATTCTTTAGGAAACTGCTCGGTAGCGGCTCTATTATGGCGCCAGGTGAGTATGACTACCAGCGACCTTGTCTACCCCGTTTTTTTTTTATAACAAAGGGGACAAACTAGCATGCGGCTCACCTGATGGTAAGTGATTACCGCCGCCCATGAGCACCCGCAACACCAGGGGAATTGCAAGTACGTTGTCGGCCTTTTAAAAAGGAATAAGCTCTTTTCTTGAAGGTTTCAATATCGTATCGGTTCGGAAATGCCATTGCTGGAAGGTGATTCCACAATGTGGTTGTGCGAGGCAAAAAGTTTCTAGAAAACCGCACTGTGGAAGACCGCCATTCATCCAGATGATCAGGATGGTACTTCAGTTTCTGGCGGGTGGTACGATGGTGAAACTCAGCAGCTGGTATTAATCCGAACAATTCCTCAGAACACTCCCCGTGATATATGCGGTAGAAAATACCCCATCCGATCGATCCGGTCGATCGATCGTTCCCCGTCCAATTCAAACAGGGTTTGAAATTACGACAGCCTGAGCTGAGGATTCAAACCCTAGCGATGACCTCAAGCTAAACTCGCAGCTGAAAGCGACGTTGGGGTGGTCGTTAGAACACTTTGGAAAGACATTAACCTGGCTCTGGGGCCGCTCTTAAATAGGGTTGCAGAGGACAGAGCTGGACATTTCGTAAACTACAGAATATACCCCAATCTTGGGAAAAAAGGCTTTATTGCTATAGTATTAAAATTTGATTTTTTATTCTAAGTCGGAGGTGATAAACCACTAGCTACGACGACGGCAGGAGTTGGCCTTCGGCCGCTCCATAAGTTCTAAATTAATCTAATGTATTCTTTAGGAAACTACTCTGTAGTAGGTCTTCTTCTTCTTTTCTTCTTAATATCTCAGTGGTGCAGCGGTTTAGCTCCTTAGCTCCGTGGGTTCAATTCCTCGCACGGTACAAACATTTGCATTCAAGAGTATAGCTGTTTGTATACAGATAGATATATAGATAGTGTTACGGAAGGAAGGACTGTATTAGGGCTGGTTAAAAATGAGACACGTTCCTAGGTGAGGTAAAATAGGTGTAATCAGCTCGCTAGCAAATATAAAGACCATATGGCATAAGAAAACAAACGGTATATAAAAATAGAACGTCAAAATATAAAATTCAAATATATATAAAAAACTATCAAAAAGGTTGCCATCGGCAACAGATAGATATATAGACCGATATATACAGCTATACACTTACGTTACTATACTTATATGTAATATGTATGTATTTAAAAAAATATCTATACATTTATAAGTATCAGTTGTCTAGTACCTATAACCCAAGCTCTGCTTAGCTTGGGACTAGACTAGACCGTGTGAATCTCTGGATTATATTTATTACTAGCTGTCCCGGCAAACGTTGTTTTGCCTTAAAATAAAAAAAAAAAATTTAGGGGTGGACTACCCCTAACATTTAGGGGGATGAAAAATAGATGTTGGCCGATTCTCAGACCTACTCAATACGCTCACAAAATTTCAAGAGAATCGGTCAAGCCGTTTCTGAGGAGTATGGGAACGAAAACTGTGACACGAGAATTTTATCTTATTAACTTACGCGATTACATTTTAGTTTCTGTGTGGCGACCACGACGCAAGCAGATGGCCCCATTTTTTGGAATAACAAACGCAAACCGGTTCCAAGATTCTCTTCTAAAACATAGTGACAACCTGGTGAAGCATCTGGAATCGATGGCAGATACCGAACCCTTCTCAATGTTCGATGTATTTTATCCGTATGCATTTGACACCATCATGGGTGAGTATTTACTCAAATCTATGTGGTATTTATAGAATATAATAGAAATAATCTTTATTTGCTTTTATTTATTTATTTACTAGCTAATCGCCCCGGCTTTGCGCAGGTGTACTTGTATTATATATATAAACCATCCTCTTAAATCACTTTATCTACTATAAAAACCGCTTCAAAATCCGTTGCGTAGGTTTAAAGATTTAAGCATATATAGGGACGGACAGACAGCGATAGCAACTTTATTTTATACTATGTAATGATTTACTTTATTGACCATTAGAATTGGTACAAAAGGTGGACTTAATGGTATAGCATTCTCTCCCAGTCAACCTTAGAGATGTGCAGAGATACATGCATCGGACTAATAGAATTAAAAAAGAATCATAATAAAAAAATACACATAAATACGTACATATATTAATAGAATTGACCTATTTTTTAATACAATAAATACACTAAATACATACTTACATATTATATATAAACTAGCTTTTGCCCGTGGCTTCGCTCCCATTAATTTATCCCCTTAGGGATTGAATTTATCAAAATCCTTTCTTATGGGATACCTACGTCATAGTAGTTTTATGCATGCAAAGTCTCAGCCCGATCGGTTTAAAATTGACAAACGTTCATACAAACTTTCAACCCCTATTTTATCCCCTTGGGGGTAAAATTAATCAAAATCCTTTCTTAGCGGTAGCGATCGTGCTGAAATTTGGCATGCAGGTAGATGTTATATGTTATAGCCTACGTCATAACATCTACCTGCATGCCAAATTTCAGCGCGATCCGTCCAGTGGTTTGGGCTGTGCATTTATATATCACTATATCAGTCAGTCACCTTTGAGTTATATATATTTAGATATATACATACATTAACAATTTATTCAAATATACTTAAAATAAGCACTTAATAATAGACATTTTTTTTTATTCTACTTCTCACTCGGAACGCAGACTCATCACAAGAAGAATGAGCAAAAAAATCGCGTGTTGCTCTTTTAAATAAATATTGTTCTAAGCACAGATAACATAATATTAAATATCTAAGTAAATGCACATTAACAAAGATGCTTATGGGCAGCGAGCAACAGGTAAAAGTGAGTTTTCTCCCGGTTGAAAACACCTATAATTTTTAATTTTTCGGACTGCTCTAATACTGTTGGCCGTAGCTAGCCTTTACAGCTTCACCGGACGATAGGAGGCGAGTGCAGATGGCACTCCAAACCGAAGGATTTATGGAGCGGCTGAAGGCCAACTCCCGCCTGACGGATACGACTTTAGTCTGACGGCTGATAAAAACCATCGCTCCTAAGAATACCCTTAAATTCTTGATCCTGACGGATCTAGGTAGCGAACTTTGATTAAATATATGTGGGTCTTAGCACCTGACACTAGCCGAAAACCTTGTTAATAATGTGAACTGATCATATTGCTAGCAATGTACCATATCAGGTTGACCTCCACGTGGTTCCCCTTTCAATCTATCGTGATAAATTCTTGGTGAACTTGTCACGATGGGCTAACTGACCTGACCTCATGTTCATCTTATCATCCACCACTGGTGCCCCGCCAGCGTAAACCGTTAGCGCAGGCGGGTGCACCATTCCAATATCACACTTAAAAAAATGTGTATTTTGAAAATTGGTATTATTTTGCAGAACTAATACTGGGTCTCACACTAAACTCCCATGAAGAAGAAGACACCAGGGTGTTGAAAGCTGTACCGGACTGCTTCAATAGCGTAGCTTATTTCCTCTTCCAACCGTATCTCCAGTTCGAAATCATTTACACCAGACTACCGATATGGGCGAAGTTCTTAAACGACAAACAAAACATTCAAAGATTAATCGCCAAAGTACGTAAACAATAATAATAACACTAGTCACACCGGTCACACAATGAGTACACACACACACACACACACCCACTCACACACACACACACACACACACACACACACACACACCCACTCACACACTCACACACACTCACACACATACACACACACACACACATACGCGCCCACGCACGCGCTCACACACGCCGTAACAACCAGCCAAAGCTGAGAGACTGGGGCGATGGAGAGAATAATGCTGTATATAATAAATGCTGGAACAATTTACCACCCGCAAAAAATACTATTCAGTCAGTTTCGTCTTTTAAACTGATGTTTAAAACAAAATGATTTTTTAAAAAATATTTACTAAAAGTACAAAAATCTTAAACGTGGCAGATAAATACAGTAGTTATATATACATATATATTGATTAAATAAATAAATATATTCAAGCTATATTACATTAGACAAAAGTCTTTCTATCAACACTTTTATGAAATTTTATACTTATATATTTTTCTTCTATTTATTACACATACTTATAATTCCTCCATTTAACTCATTCTTCATTTTATATATTTAAATTCATCATGAATGCTCTTTCTTTTTTTTCAAGTGGCTCCACTGAAAATCAGCGCTGTAGTGACACGCTGCGGCACCAGCTGAGTGGAAGCCTTTTCAGCAGCGAATTATTAGTTTTTAAGTTTTCTTTTTTACTCTGTACTCTTTTTTATGCTGAATAAATGATTATTGTTATTAATAATAATAATAATAATAATAACATAACACCAGTCACACAATAAGTACACACACACACACTCACTCACACACACACACACTCACTCACACACACACACACACACACATTGCACATACTTGGTTTCGGCCCGTAAGTGTTGGGTAAGGCCCGTGTGTTTGAACGTATTAAATCTGAACCAATTTAAATTAAATTTGGTACATAGATAGTCTGTTCAGGTTGTGAACACTGATTATTTTTTTTTTGTTCTTTGCGATAGCATATGCTGGTCACTCTATGCTCTCAAATTTGAATTTTAATAACTGTATTTATCATAAACATGTTCCACTATTATTTGAAAAAAATACGAGCTGAGATTCTTGTCAGTTCTTCTCATCTCGATATCATTCCGAACTGACGGTAGATTTGACATATCATAAGAGTCTGTAATAGACCTACATGAATAAAGATATTTTGATTTTAATTTTGTGTTTTCGCTACAACATTGCAGTGATACAGAAAATATTATAGTATATATTATAATATTTTTAAAAATATTGTAAACTAAATGTACATGAAACCGTAAAAATATTAGTAGAGTTTCTTGTCAGTTCTCATCTCGATATTATTCCCAACTGACGGTAGATATGACATATCATAAGAGTCTGTAATAGACCTACATGAATAAAGATATTTTGAATTTGAATTTGAATTTGAATCTAGGTCCTAAGGACATAGGCTACCTTTTAATGCGAAAAAAGGGTTGGTTCAGTAAGTAGTGTCGAGACATTTTTCACTGTGTTTCTTGCCAGTTCTTCTCAATTGGATCTATTTGCTGAACTGGATGGTAGGGTAACAATTATAATATAAAAAATTTGACGTTCAAAAGCGGCTAAAATGTCCTACACGAATAATTTATTTTTTTAATTTCAATTTTAAAGCGTGACAGATAGACAGATAGAGAAATATCGGTGACGTCACTCTCCAACAGAAGTGTAAATGTGTTTTAATTAACATATAATTTGTTTTTTAGGTAATGGCCTCTAAACAAAAGTTATATGATGGAAAAAATAACAACGTCGATGGTATGTGATGTTTTGATATTATGAAACGAATAATTCCTATATATGTATTTTTTACATAAGTGTCAGACAAGCATACGGTCTGTCTGATGGTAAACGGTTACCATTTCCTATGGACGCCTTAAATAATAGGAGAGTCAGGTGTGCTCTGCCGACCCCTAAAAAACCTTAATATACCCTTTATAAAAATTATATACATGTTGTCCCGTTGGTCCACTACTTACGGGACAATCTGTATAACTACCCTTACTAATTATAAATGCGAAAGTAAATCTGTCTGTCTGTCTGTTTCGCTTTCTCGCCAAAACTGCAGAATCTAAAAATGAAATTTATTGCACAGATAGTCTTGAACCTGAGAAACATACATACGCTACTTTTTAATGCGAAGAAGGGTTTTAAAGGGTTGAAAAGGGACATTAAAGGTTATATGGAAGTTTCGCCATTTTAAAAGTTAGAAGGTTCAAACTCATTTTCTAGGCTGTTGATTAATATAATTCATCTCTCCCTTTCAACCCCTTACGGGTTGTAAGGGGTTGAAAGGGGAGAAAAAAGGTTGTACGGAAATATCGTTATTTTAAACATGGAAGCTTGAAACTTATTTTTAATTTGTTGATCAAATATGACAATCTAACTGTACTACTATCTGTGTACCAAATTTCATTTAAATCGTTTCAGTAGTTTTGACGTGAAAACGAAACAGACAGACAGAGTTACTTTCGCATTCATAATATTATTAAGTTTTTTAATCATTAACATTTAATTTTTTACTATTTTACAGCAAATATTTCATTGAAATCACTTGTCGATTTCCTGTACTCATCGCCTGATGACAAAAAATTGTCAATTGATGAGATACGAGAGGAATTGTTCGTGATGCTGTTCGGCAGTACTATTCTACCGTGCGTTTCATTATGCTTCACATGCATGATGCTGGCGAAGTATCCAGATGTACAGGAGAAACTTATTCGAGAGTGCGTACCAAACAGTTTTTATTTTATTGAAGACACAGGGTGTACATGTATATAAACCTTCCTCTTGAATCATCTATCTATTAAGTTCTTCTATCTATTAAGAAAACAGCTTCAAAATCCGTTGCGTAGTTTTAAAGATTTAAGCATACATAGGGACTGCAAATTGAACAAGCATATGGCTAATCTAGGCCTATGCACGACAAGTATCTGCAGATTCTGCCAAACTGAAGAGGAAACGCCGCTTCACATCCTATGTGGTTGTAGCCCACTCATGCATAAACGAAATATCTCCTTTGGAAAGTTTACACTCTTTCCCGAGGAGATAAAAACGATCGCTCCTAAGAATATCCTTCAATTCTTGTCCCTGACGGGTCTAGGCAGCGAACTTTGAAACATAGCAAGAACAATAGATCTATGTAGGTCGCAGTGCTACAGGTGCTACACATCTGACAATAGCCCAAACAACCCAATAAAAAAAAAAAAAAAATACATAGGGACGGACAGACAGCGACAGCGACTTTGTTTTATACTATGTAGTGATTTACAAATATTCCATCATATCATAAGCATTACACCCCTTACAAATGTCTATTAAGAGCTGAGATATTCTCCTATACTTGACGACCTCGGATGTCTAGCGGTTTAGCGCACCGCTTTATGTCCGATGGTCACCGGTTCGAGTCCTCGCACGGCACAAACATTTGTATTCATGAGTATGATTGTTTGTATCGGTCTGGGTGTTTTCTATTTATAATATGTGTGTATTTACGAAAAAAAATTTATGTATGTATTTGTATTACTTATCTAGTACAAATGTTTATACACTGTATTTATTTATTATTTACTAGCTACTCGCCCCGACTTCGCACGGGTGTACATGTATTATAGAAACCTTCCTTTTGAATCACTCTGTCTATTAAAAAGAACCGATTCAAAGTCCGTTGCGTAGTTTTAAAGATTTAAGCATACTTAGGGAAATAGGGACGGACAGACAGCGACTTTATTTTATACTATGTTGATGATGATGTTGATGGCGATGAAGATGACGGTGATGATGATGATGATGATGACTTCTCAGGTTAGATGAAGAAAGTAGTCGTTACGAAAAAGGATTAACAAAAAGCAGACCGCATGAGAACAAATATTTGGAGGCGGTCATTAAGGAGACTTTTCGACTGTACCCATCAGTCCCTACTGTGTCCAGGAAAATCGATAAAGATATCGAGATGCGTGAGTATTCGATTTCCCATAACTTTGACGGCCTCACTGACGTAGCGGATAGTACACCGCTTTACTTATTACACGGTCGCGGGTTCAATTCGCACGGTAGAAATATTTGTATATTATACTAGCTACTCGCCTCGGCTTCGCCCGGGTGTATATGTATTATGCATATAAACCTTCCTCTTGAATCACTCTATCTATTTAAAAAAATCACTTCAAAATCCGTTGCGTAGTTTTAAAGATTTAAGCATATATAGGGACGGACAGACAGCGACAGCGACTTTGTTTTATACTATGTAATGATATTTACAAAAGAAATATTTAATTACTAGCTGTTCCCGCGACTTCGTCCGCGTGGAATTTAACTGAATTTTTCTAAAATAATAGATTTTTTCTAAAATAAAAATTAGCCTAAGTTACTCGTTATTACATCAGTTACCTTCCAAAGAAGGTTCCGTCAAAATCGGTCCAGCCATTTCAGAGATTAGCCGGAACAAACAGACCGACAAACAGACAAAAATTGTAAAAGTGGTTTTTTGGTGTATGTACCACATTTATATTCGTATGCATGTAGTCAAAAACTGTTATTTCAATATTACAAACAGACACTCTAATTTTATTTATATGTATAGATTTAGATCAGTTACCTAGTTATGTAATATTATGTTATCTGTGCTAGTAATCATAACACGAGCTCTGGTTCGCTTGGGACTAGATGGCGCTGTGTTAATATTGAACGCCTCGATGGTCTAGTGGTTTAGCTGTTTTACTTGTACTTACTTGTTGCTCGATGATCGCGGGTTCGATTCCTCGCACGGTACAAACATTTATATTTGGTGAACTGACTCACCAATTTTTACTCATTGTTATTATCGGTCTGGGTATTTTCTATGTATACTATATATGTTAAAAATATATAAAAGTATTTCTATCTGTCTATCAATATCCTGAGATATTGTAATTATTGTAAGGGTTATTAATATAGGATACGAATGGCACTTAGTTATTGTTTTTATTAATGATAATGGAATGGTGCCCCCGCCTGCGCTTACGGTGGAGGATGATAAGATGAGCATGAAATCTGGTCAGTTAGCCCGTGACAATTTCGCCAAGAATTTATCACGATAGTTTCCAGAGGGAACCGCGAGGTGGTCAACCTGACATGGTACATTGTTTGCAATAGGCTCAGTCCCCATTATTAACAATTCCCGTCGCCCCGGCAGTTGATTATAAAGTGCAACACATGGGAGCTATCACGGGCACATGATGACGTGATGTCTTCTCTCCTGTTCATACACAGACGGTCATAATCACCATTTACCACCAAAGGAACACGTCAACATATTTGTCATTCTCGTAATTAAAAAAAAAAGTTTCCTAATTTACGTATTTTCAAATATTAACATATAGTAATAGACAGACAGCTGTCCAAACAGTAAATACATTTTGTAATATAATTTAGGTAAATGCGTCTGTGACATGCCTGTCAGAAATTTGCATATCACCCAAAGAAAAAATCTACATGTATGTACGCAAAATGTGTATTTCGACTTTGAACATTAATAATATTTAAATAAAAACTAAATCGCCTTGTGTTCATAGAATAACAATTAAACTCATTTTCATCCCGAGACAACAACGTGACACAAAGA
This sequence comes from Achroia grisella, assembly GCF_030625045.1. Taxonomy (NCBI): domain Eukaryota; kingdom Metazoa; phylum Arthropoda; class Insecta; order Lepidoptera; family Pyralidae; genus Achroia; species Achroia grisella. The sequence goes on from NW_026712718.1 coordinate 462,418, forward strand.
AAAAAAAATACATACATAATGAATCTCTCGCACCTACAGAGCTGTTAGCTACGACTCAGTGATTCACTATACTTACTTCTAAAACTCAAGAGATCAATTCCAATTTGGCCAACATCATAAAAAAATGTTAAGATGAATAAATATTTCTTTTAATTTTCTTTCTTTCGTGAGAAATCTTTACCCTTCGTAAGGGGGCGGCCATAAACTATGTGAGGTGTTTTTATTTATTTTCTGTAATGATGAGATGTCGTGAGATTTTATCCCACATCCCCCAATCTCATGAGAGATTTTCAAAATTAAAAAAAAAAATTGTTTTGTTTAGTATTTACTACTAGTTAAGACTAGTAATCAGTTGAGAGTTATAAGTGTAATAACCATGTACAATGTGGATTAAATGGACCAATGATAATGGATATTAAATTATATGAAATGATATTATTTTATTTTCGTTCTACATTTAGTCACAAAATAAAACATCTGAATGCACCGTGAATTTTTGCCTTTTTTATTTATTTGCTAATACATATAAATAAAATTGGAGTGTCTGTTTGTAATATTGAAATAACCGTTTTTTACTACATGCATATGAATATAAATACGGTATATAAACCAAAACAACATTTTTTTACAATTTATGTCTCTGAAATGGCTGGACCGATTTTGACGGTATTTTTTTGGCAAGTAGCTGATGTAATAGAAGTAACTTAGGCTATTTTTATTTTAGAATATAAAGTTAAATTCCACGCGGACGAAGTCGCGCGTACAACTAGTTATATATATAAAACTACTAATGACAAATAGCACATGTTATCTATTGCATTCACATACTTCAACTTAAAATGTAAAGTAACAATGAAATTATTTAAAAGAGCAACACGCAAGTTTCTCGTTCGTTCTTCTTGTGATGAAACAGATCTTCTTGTGATGAGACAGCTTTCCGAATAAGCGGTAGATTAAAAAAAATTTTGACTCTTCAAAAGTGCTTAAATTAAGTTTATTTGAATAAATGATTTCTATTCTATTCTATTCTATAATTTGTGGGAAATCTGGAGCCGAAACTAAGCTATAGCCTGTACCTTAGACACCAGGTCTCCCCTTCATATAAATTTGTTATACATTTATTTTAAACGTGGAGTGCATTGAGCATATGTGTGTGTGTGTGTGCGTGTATGTGTGCGTGTGTGTGTATGTGTGCGTATGTGTGTATGTGTGTGAAACTAAATCGTCTGGTTTAACATATATTAGTTCTATAGTTTCTATAGTTTTCTATGGTTTATATTGATATGTAAAACCACATTTAATCAATAAATTTCATTTCATTCCAGCATCAGGTACAGTCCTGCCCGCTGGAGCAGCCTGTTTCATCAGCATATAACATACTCAAATCCTAAATATTGTGTCCTGACAGACTCCTTCAGACCTGAACGATTCTTCGATCGTCCACCCAAACACCCGGCTAGTCTGATGCCATTTAGTTATAAATCTAGAGGTTGTATTGGTAAGTTATAGACACTCGACAATTAAGACAGAACCAGCAAGTCCCATGCTAAGCATAGCTAGTGTTATGGGTAGTAAAGAACTATTAGATATACTTAGATATATTTAACCAGCAAGTCCCATGCTAAGCATAGCTAGTGTTATGGGTAGTAAAGAACTATTAGATATACTTAGATATATATTTTGTAAATACATACATAATTTACACTCAAGGGGAAAGTGGATTGTTAGTAATGTGTCTGATGCCTTTTAGTTATAAATCTAGAGGTTGTATTGGTAAGTTATAGACACTCGGGACAATTAAGATAGAATCCAGCAGTCCCATGCTAGTATAGCTAGTGTTGGGTAGTAAAGAACTATTAGATACTTCAGATATATATTTTGTAAATACATACATAATTTACACTCAAGGGGAAAGTGGATTGTTAGTAATGTGTCTGATGCCTTTTAGTTATAAATCTAGAGGTTGTATTGGTAAGTTATAGAGATTCGACGCAAGTCCCATGCTAAGCATAGCTAGTGTTATGGGTACTAGAGAACTAGATATACTTAGATATATTTTTTTGTAAATACATACATAATTTACACTCAAGGGGAAAGTGGATTGTTAGTAATGTGGACTGATGATCTTATTGCCAGCAAAAGTTTGTAGTATGGATGTATGTTTGTTACTCATTCACGCAAAAACTACTGAACCCGTTTTTGTTTAAACTTTACAGTAATACAGCTTATACATCAGAATAAGATATAGGCTATAAATTTCATGCGCGTGAAATCGCGGGCACAGCTAGTCTTGTATATGTATAGCTTAACCTAACTTAGGATCTTGTGTCTGATCCGACATTAATACCAATGTTTGCACCGTGCGAGGAATCAAACCCGCCACAATGGGCAGTAAAGCGGTGCTAAACCGCTGGACCATCGAGGCCTTCAATTATTGCTATTATTGTTGTCGGTTAAAACTCTTTATTAGACTGAGTTTGGTATAAAAAAAAATGTAATAAAATTCTTAATAGAAAATATATGTAAATATTAATTATAAAACTATATACGTCATACTCGTGAACGAGTGCTGCTTGTAAGGACTGATCTACTTAATATCTGACCCTAATAAATTAGTGCTTAGTTGGTGGTTTGTATTCGCAGGTTCGAATTGGAAATGTAAAGTTACAATGATTATTTAAAAGAGCAACACGTGCTTTGCTGTTCTTCTTGTGATGAGAAAGCTTTCTCCGAATGAGCGATAGATTTTAAAAAAAGGTTACGACTATTCAAAAATGCTTAAATTACGTTTATTTGAATAAATGATTTTCTATTCTATTCTGCACGGCTCGCAAAAACTTTCGTTGTCTTTATTTGACATTTTATTTACATCATTATTGTTACAGGAATGCACTTTGGTATGTTATCATTGTGGTGATACTAGCATCTCTGCTCAAGGAGTACAGATTTCTCCCGAACACCACGCCGACTGATGCGTGCCTGTACGACTTCTACGATATTATACTCAAAGATGCTGACAAT